>NC_088683.1:213753460-214056490 GCF_028017835.1 Emys orbicularis
GCAACACATTGTGGAGGATGGCCATAGTCAACGCCTTGGCTCTTCTGGAATGGGCTCTCGCCCCAAGGGGTGGAGGCAGTCCCGACAACTGATAGAACGTAATGCACCCTGAAATCCCACCCACATGGAAATCCTGTGTGCGGAGGTTGTCGGCCCCTTAATCCTCTCAGCTATAGCTATAGAGCAGGGGTCGGCAACCTTTCAGAAGTGGTGTGCCGAGTCTTCATTTATTCACTTTAATTTAAGGTTTCGCGTACCAGTAATACATTTTAATGTTTTTTAGAAGGTCTCTCTCTATAAGTCTATATATTATATAACTAAACTATTGTCGAATGTAAAGTAAACAAGGTTTTCCAAAATGTTTAAGAAGCTTCATTTAAAATTAAATTAAAATGCTGATCTTACGCTGCCGGCCCGGGGTTCCATTCACGTAGGCCGGCAGCGGGGGGCCTGCGGCCAGGACACCAGCTGGCAAAGGGCTGGCAGTCAGAACCCCAGACCGGCAGCGGGCTGAGCAGGACCGGCGGCGGTCTGAACAGCTCAGCCCGCTGCTGGTCTGGGGTTCCGTCCGCCAGCTCCTGCCAGCCAGGGTCCCGGCTGCTGGCCCTGCTCAGCCCGCTGCCGGTCTGGGGTCCCAGCCCTGCCCACATAGAGTGGGTAGCTACCTTCTCCCTGGTTTTAGCCCATTCTCTTCCTCTCTCTCTGCAATGAGCTGAGGGTGGGAGTGCACTGAGCACAGGGCTGGGGGTGAAGGAGCAGGCTGGGGGTTGGGGTGTAGGGCCTGGCCAGCAGCTAGAATGAGGGAGGGGGCTCAGGGTTGGGGCAGGAGGTTTGGATGTGGAGCGCTTACCACGGCAGCTCCCATTTGGTGTGAGGAGTGCAGGTGCGAATGTGGGGGGTGGGTGCAGAAGCTTCCGTTTGGTGCTCAGGGTGGAGGTGGGGAGTGCAAGAGTCAGGGCGTGGGGTGTGGGAGAGCTGGGTATGTGTGGGGGGTGCAGGGCTCAGGACAGAGGGTGTGTGGGGGGTTCAGGAGTCAGGGTAGGGGGCTGGGGGTG
Organism: Emys orbicularis; assembly: GCF_028017835.1. Taxonomy (NCBI): domain Eukaryota; kingdom Metazoa; phylum Chordata; order Testudines; family Emydidae; genus Emys; species Emys orbicularis. Next base: position 213,754,516 of record NC_088683.1, read on the forward strand.
TGGGCTGGAGTCGTGGGGATGCTCCCAGCCCCCTGCCCTGAGCAGCTCACGGCAGGGGGCTGGAGGGGATATGCCCTGATTCCACCCTCCTTCCCCAAGGCCCCGCCCCCACCTCCGCTTCTTCTCCGGAGCAGCAAGCACAGCTGCGGCTCCAACCCCGCTTCTCCCCCTCCCTCTCCAGGGCCATCAGCTGTTCGGCAGCAGGGAGGGAGAGGACAAGGTGCAGGAACCCATCACGCTGGGGGAAGAGACAGGGGAGGAGGGAGCTTGGCTGCCAGTGGAGGCTGCCCTGCAGCAGCAGCCGGCAGGACCAAGCTTCTGCCCCCTGCCCCCGCAGGAGAGAGCGGTGGGTGGAGAAGAGCAGGCTGGGCCGGGCAGGATTTTTAATGGAATGCTGCTGCCTGCCGGGGTCCCAGCCGCCAGCCCCACCCAGCCCGGGGACCGGCGGCCAGGACCCCGGCAGGCAGCAGCGTGCCATTTAAAATCGGCACGTGTGCCATAGGTTGCTGACCCCTGCTATAGAGTCTCTAGGGAACTTCCTGATTGATCTTGTCCTCTGCAGTTAGACTGTCATGGCCCTGCGGACACACTTTCACTGAAGTGTAAGGCTCTTTCACTGAAGTGTAAGGCTTTGGAAAGAGAGCAGGTAAGTGCATGGGTTGATTGAGATGAAACCAGGATACGACCTTTGGTAGAAACTTGAGGTGCAGGCACAGGGAGACTTTGTCCTTATGAAACGTGGTGAAAGGGGGGGTGTCTGCCATCATAGCTCCAAGTTCACCTACCCTTCTCGCCAAACTAATAGCCAATAGGAAGGTCGCTTTCATGGAAAGGAGGGACAGAGCATGATGCTAATGGCTCAAAGAGCAGTTTCATTAATGCAGCTAGAACAAGGTTAAGGTCCAACTGGGAGGCGACAGGTTGTATGGGTGGTAAAGTCCTCAGGAGACCTTTCCAAAACCTGAGAGTCAACAGATGTGTAAATATGGAGTGTCTTTCCACGGGAGGGTGAAAGGCGCTGAAACCTGCATGAGAGAATTGAGGCCGAGTCCCGACATCTTCCAGGAGAGCAGGTAGTCCAAAAGAAGGGGAATGTCCACTTCCTCCAGGGAAAGCCCATTCTGCTGGGCACAGGAGGTGAAGCGTTTCCTCTTGACCCGATAAAACCATCTCGTGGACTCTTTCCTATTGCTCGAAAGGATGACGAACTCCCAATGAACACTCCTGTTCTAGAGAAGTTGCCTATCCAAATACCAAGTTCTGAGGTGATGCATCTGTGTATCAGGATGTCTGATCCTATTGTGTTGCGTAAGCAGTTCTGAGAAAGCAAAGGACGGGCCAACGTGCGGAGATTGGGAAACCAAAGTCGCCATGGCCAGAACGGGGTGATCAGAATGACAGTGGCCCTCTCCTGCCTGATCCTGTGGAGGACTTGTGGGAGGAGTGGAAGGTGTAGTTGATCTGGTCCGACCAGCAGAGGATGAGACCATCACCTTGACAGTGGATAACGACACCCCCCTTTGAGCAGTATGTGCTGCATTTGTTGTTGACGTGGGAGGCAAAAGGGTCTGGTCGGAGTCCCCCATTGGCTGAAGAGGTCATTTACTATGGAGTTGTGAAGCTCCCACTTGTGATCAGCAATGACTCTTCAGCTGAGTCTGCAATTACATTCTGAGTCCCTGGAAGATAGGTTGCCGACAACAGGATCTTGTGGGCAATGCACCAATCCCATAGATTGACCACTTCCCTGCACAGAGCAGTCAACCTTGTGTCCCCTTGTTTGTTGATGTAATAAACAATGGTGTTGCTGTTAAGTACATGATGGGAGTGAATGGAAAATAGAAATGCTTGACAGACTTGTCGTACCACCCAGAGTTCCAGAATGTTGATGTGCATCCTGGTATCCCAAGGTCTCCACGTCCCTTGTGTCATGTGTTCTTCAATGTGTGCTCCCCATCCTGTGAGGGATGTGTGTCTGATGATTGTTCTGTCCAGGGAGGATGGGAGAAAGGGGATCCCTGTAGAGACCTGCTGTGGGTCTGTCCACCACCGGAAGGAAGAGAGACTGTGAGCATACGGTCCATAACATGTCGTGTAGGTAAATAGACTCTCTGAGGCCACATCTGTAGACTGCGAAGGTAGTGATGTACATGCAGACTGCCATGTGGCCAAGAAGGGATAAGCAAGTTCTGACTGGGACAGACGAACTGTTGACTACCCAGAGAACGAGTTCCTGCAGAGTCTGGAATGTGTCCCTTGGTAGGTAAGATCAGGGTGTGACCAAGTTGATGGAGGCCCTTATGAAGTCTAAGGACTGTGTGGGAATCAGAGTTGATTTTTCCATGTTGATGCTGACTTCCAGGGACAAAAGGAGTCAGAGCAACATGGAAGTTGAGATTCTCTGTATCATGCTGCTAGCAGCCAATCATCAAGATAGTGGAAAATAAGGACTCCTGAGCATCGGAGGTGGGCTGCTATGACAGAAAACTTTGATGAAGACTCAGGGAGCAGTGGTGAGTCCAAAAGGAAGGACCCTGTACTGAAAATGCTAAAGGCCCACCATGAACCTCAGAAATCTTCTGTGGGCTGGATGGATGTCTATGTGAAAATAGGCGTCCTGCATACTGAGAGCCATAAACCACCTGCCTTTTCCTAGAGATGGTATGATGGCTGCTAAGGCGAAACTTGGGCTTGTGGATAAAGCAGTTGAAGTTATGGAGATCCAGGATAGGCCTCCACCTCCCCTTCTTCCTATGTACCAAAAAGTAAGGTCTGGTCTTCACTATAGGGAGATCGACGCTGCTGCAATCAATGCAGCAGGGTCACAATTTAGTGGGTCTACTGAAGACCTGCTAAATCGATGGCAAAGTGCTCTCTGGTCAACCCTGGTACTCCTCCTCTCCGAGAAGAGTAAGGGAAGTCAACGGGAGAGTGTCTCCTGTTGATGCAGCACAATGAAGACACCGGGGTAAGTCGACATAAGCTATGTCGACTCCATCTACGTTATTCACATAGTTGGAGTAGAGTAACTTAGGTAAACTTACCCTGGTAGTGAAGACAAGCCCCACATCTAATAGAACCCTGTGCCCTGATAGTTCGGAGGAACGGGCTCTATCCCTCCTTTTTGCAGTAAGGGGTCTACTTCCAGTGCCAGGATCCTGTCGTGAGAGTGGTCCCTGGAAAGGGATCGGGGTGTGGGATGTGGATGAGGTAGCATGGTGAACTTGACTGTATAGCCATAGTGGATGACATCCAGGACCAACTTGTCAGCTGTTATTGAGCTCCAGGCTAGTAGTAAGAGTGCTAGATGACGCCCAAAAAGGGTGGGTTGGTTGCATGGCAGTAGGCATGGTGGTTGACAGCTCTCCAGTGGCACGCAAAAATATTGTTTCTGAGCAGTTTGAACACTGCGAAGGTAGGCCTGGAGGGCGGGGTCGTAGGGTCTTCTGGCAATTACGAGGAGGTTCATCTGGCCTCTGGTGGAAGAAATGGGGGTTCCTGAATCACTGTGTAGGCGGCAGAATTTCCACTTGGGGCAGGTGGAGAGATACCCAGCGATCAAAGTGCGACTCTGGCACCCCTGAGGGAGTGGAGGGAATCATAGGTCTTCTGATTAAACAAGTGTGATTCATCAAAAGGAAGGCCTTCAGTGGTATTCTGCACCTCTCTGGGGAAACCAGATGACTGCAGCCATGATTCTCTCTGCATGACTATGTCCATGGCCATCGAGTGTGATGAGATCTACAGCATCCACGGCTGACTGTAGTGCTGTTCTAGCCACCAGCTTGTCCTACTCCAGGACAGACTGGAAACATGCTCCATCTTGCTGAGGAAGCTTTTCAACAATGTCCTCCAATTTACCGTAGTTAAGGAAGTCATATTTGACCAACAAGGCCTGGTAGTTTGAAATACAAAATTGGAGGCTTGCTGAAGAGAAGACCTTGCTTCCCAGAAGGTCTAAGTTTTTACCCTGATCTGTTGGGGGTAGAGCACAGGTGTTGCTGCCTGGACCATTCCATTGCTGCTTGTACCTGGAGGGAATTGGGTAGACGTATAAAAAAAAGAAACTCCAACCCCTTCGCTGGTAGTATCTCCTGGTCTGCCCCTTCGGGGGTAGGACTGCAAGTGGCTGGGGTTTGCCACACTGTTCAGGCTGGATGGAGAATGGCATCATTGATCAGTAGAGCAACCCTGCTCAGTAGTGAGAAATGAAGGATGTTCAGGAGCTGGTGCTGCTTGTCTTGTACTTCCTCCAGTGGAATATGATGTTTGTCTTCCACTGTTCGCAAGAACTCTTGGAATTGCTGAAAGTCATCTGGAAGCAAGGGGGAGGCTGAAGTTGCTGCAGCATCTGGAGAGGACAATGGGAAACACTATATCTGGCGGAACACGACCGAGTGGTTTGTCCTCCATAACCAATTTGGAGTGCCTGGTCAAGGGCGTCACAAGCAGGGATGGGCAAAGCCTCCCTCACCAAACAGGCGCATTCTCAGGGTGGGTACTGGGGCCAGAATCCCCAATAGGGCCAGCAAGACGGATCCGGCATATGTTGCAGAGGGCCCCATGGGGAGGGCAAACTTCCTTGTTGGTGGAGAAGAGGGTACTGACACACCACTGGCGATCCTTTCAGATACTCGTATTGGCGGTAAGGAACTGGTGGCCCTTGTACTCCATCAGAATCCTCCAATGAGGAAAACTCAGATCCTGGTCCAATGGTGGTACTGTTGGAGACGGCAGAAGCGTGTAAACCACAGGAGAATGTGAGTGAAAGCATGACCCGACTTTGGCAAGTCCTACATAGGAGATCAGGCTTCCCTAGGTGCGGTTTGCAGAGGAAAGCATGGAGATCTCAGTTCCCTTAGGGGAAACTGCTCATGTGGCACTGGTGCTTTCTCCCATCACCCCAGCATTAAAGGTACCCATTCCATAGCTGAAATTGAGTGCATGCGGGTCTCGGTACCGGCGGGTCTGCCAGTCTGTGCGATTTCTTGTCGTGCTTGTATGCTCTGGAACGTGCAGCCTCTCTGTGGCTGGAACTTGTGGGAGGTGTATCATCCTTCTTTGTTTTGGAGAAAGACTTACTGCCATACTTATACACATGCTTCCTTGCCTCCCGACTAGGCCCCAGCACAGGGTCCATAACCCTAACCCGGGTCCGACTGAGGCCTCATGGCGACTTCCATGAGGTGCTTCTTGAGGCGGAGAGCCCGGCCTTCTCAGGTATGGCTTGGGAAGGACCAGCAGATACTGCACCTGGATGAAATGTGGGCTTCTCCCAAGCAGTAGAGGCAGCATTGGGGCTAGTTGCTGACCGAAAACGAACGCGGGCAAGAAGCGCAGATCTTGAAACCTGAAATCTTTGGCATAATCCAGTACCAGCGTGTGGAAGCTGGTGGGACCAGTCAACAGATTCCCCTGAATTCCCAGTCCTAATAAAACTAAACTATGTTTAAAAAAAAAAGTAAAACAATAGACGCAAACTAACTATACACAATTCTGAAACTTTTTTTTTTTTTTTTTTTTAAAGTATGTCAGACGAGAGGACACTAGCAACTCCAACTTGGCTTCAGACCATGCAGTGATGAGAAGGAACTGGGGACGCAATTGGTCTGTCCAGCCCTTTATAATCTTGGATGAAACCATGAGGTGAAGCAAAGGCTCATGCGTGGACCAATGGACACTAGTACTTCCAAATTCTCTGGCTCCAGACGCATGGCACGCATGCGTAAACCCACCCTCGGTGGAATACAATAGGAACCATTACTCGAAATACTATTTAGTTTAATTTAAAATCAGTTCTGAGTGAAATTCAAAGTTGTAATATGAATCTGCATTAAAGAATGAGTTTAAAAAAATTTAGGACCAGACAAATGGAAGAATGATACATCCACAAGGATAACAATAAATAAATATACTGAGGGAGATAAACTGTGAAAGAATACTGTTATGTCCAAACTAAGAACTTGACAAGTTTCAAGTAGTATCATTCTGTGGCAAATAATTTTTCATTCTCTTCCTAAATCCTTTGTCTTCTTACTTTATTCAAGCACTATGAGATGGTTGTTATAAAATCCAAACATTTTCTTTATTTAAATCCCTTCTGAAGACTCACTTTTTCCATTTTGCTCACAGTAAGTCAATCATTTTTAAAGGTTTATTTTATGTGCATATGCTAATGGCTAAGTAACCAAGAGTTTATTGCTGCACTGTTTGTTACCTTCAGTGGTTGTGACATGTCTAATTATTAAGCCATGATCCTAACCTGATATGCACCACCCACAAAGAGCCTCTTTAAGTCAATGGGACTTGGCACAAGCACTGCGGTGTGCCGGCACAAATTTTAGTGCACAATCAAGGCCCTATATTGTAAATTCTGTGGGGGAAGGATTATGTCTTATTGTTTACAGCCCCTAACACTCTCTTGGGTATTCTAATACTACGTCTGCTTTCAAATTCAGGAACTCCAGCATTTTACTTTATTTTGATAGCTTGGTGACCTGGAATTAAATGATAATGCCATATAATAAGCTGGAACTGTACAAAAGAAACAAAAAGTTCAACATAATTGTTTCTTTCCATTTCAGAAGTTTAAGTTACGAATTTGTTCGCCTTCTAGAGAAAATGACTTAAGTTACTCGAAACTAACCGTAGGAAGTTAAGTCGCTCCTGTACTTCTTGCACATGACTGTATCTACTTCCTGGTCTTACAGTTTGTGGATCATACTCTCCATGCTCTGCAAATTTAAGAAGTTTTATTAAGCAATACATACAGAAAACAGACGCTGATTCTAAGGAATACTTAAGTCTTGTTGCTCTGCAGCGAACCAAACCAATTTTAACAAAAGTGATTCATAAATCTGTAGTAAAACAATCTTCAGAGATCTGCTCAGAATCAATCATTAAAGATTAAATTAAGACAGACTTTCAAAAATGCTTGGCCTACGATTAGATCCGCCAACTGTATTTTTGCTTGTAGATGTGTAGGCTTGTCTTTCATTATGAACAGAATATTAAAATATTCAAGAATACTGCATTCTGCTCACTCAGACAGCCGAATTTCTCCATCTTTCAAACTCTTATTTCTTTGAAAAACAAAGTAAGCAGAGAAGAAATCCTGTATACTGGATATATGCAGGAGCGGCGCCAGGGTTTTTGCCGCTCTAGGCGGTAGCACTCCTCCTCTGAGCATTCAGTGGCGGGGGTCCTTCCGCTCCGCGTCTTCGGGGCACTTCAGCGGCGGGTCCCGGAGCGAGTGAAGGACCTGCCGCCAAATTTCTGCTGAAGACCCGGAGCGGAAGGACCCCCCGCTGCCAAATTTCTGCCGAAGACGGCAAAATGCCGCCCCCCCAAATCCTGCCGCCCTAGGCGACCGCCTAGGGTCGCCTAGTGGAAGCGCCGGCCCTGGATATATGGTTGATAGGTTACCCGGCAATGTTGAAATTTTAACAATACTGTAACCAGCCTTCATTGTGGCAAGATTTTTTTCCAGAATTATATCACTTTAAAATTAAAAGGAAGTTGTCTATATATAAATTTAAAGAAAATAATACCACTTCCTCAGTTACTAACACTTAAGATTACTAAAAGTAAAATTTGAAAAACTAAATTTATTTTTCACCATTTAGGATACTATTTGCTGCTTTTCATAAAGTTATCCAAGCTGCAGTGGAAAAAAATAAGAGGTATAAATGGTTAAAATAATGGAGGATGGACTTGTGGTTAAAGCACGAGCCTGGGTCTTAGAAGACTTGGATACAATTGCCAGCTCTGCCACAGATTTCCAGTGACCGCAGGCAAGTCATTTAATCTCTGTGACTCAGTTTGTCATGTGTAAAATAGAAAGTATTATTCTCCCTTTCTCCAACCCTTTGTATGTTTTTTCTTTATAGACTGTAAGATCTTTATAGCAATGACTATCTCTTACCACGGGTTTCTGCGGTCACTAAACAAACAGGGCCACCATCTCTGGTGGGTCCTGCTGACACTACTCTATTACTATTGTTGCTATTAACTGTATTGTGCTAGAATATAAATGCCCCCGTCAGGAATTAATGCACTATCATTTTAGGCACTGTAAAAACCTCAGATACACAGTCCCTGCCCCAAAGAGCAATAGATGACAATACTACTACTTTAATTATATTCATAGTATTAACTTTTCTGTATCACCTGTTTCTAGCCCATTTCACTTCCTAGTAAATATTCTCCATCATAATGTTTGGGTTCGTGGTACTGTTGAAGATTTAACTTAAAAAAAAATTGAAATATTTTTATTTAAATAAGGTTTTGTAAGAACCCCCTAGCTTTGTAAATGATAACTGGGTGTATTTGTGTGGGCCTGTATAGCCATCATAAAATTAGATTACATTCAGAGCAGAGCTCTTTGATGAAAGGACTGTCTTTTTACTATGCTTCTGTACAGTGCCTACCATAATGGGGCTCTAATCCTTGAATGGAGCAGCTAAAAGCTACTACTGAACATGTGTTAGCCACAAATGCATAACTTCATTATAATCCAGAGAAATAACTGGGCTAAATCTGACAAATAACATGGATTACTTTTGACAAATGTGACAAGAATGGGAAATTGTGTCATGTTAGCCAGTCTATGCAATTCACATACAGCAGAACCCCGTTTATCCAATCTAACTGGGACGGAAGCCACATCAGATAATCAAAAATTCGGATAACCCGGAGAATGGGTAAGTGCAAGGCTGCAGCACCACCTAGCTGCCACAGGAGAGATTGCCTGCTTCTGGACCTGTGTGCACTGGTTGTTTGGTTAATACTGAGAGCCAGATAATGAAGAGACGTATAAACGGGGTTCTACTGAATTGTAAAGATACAAAATAAATTTCCTATTGCTTCTAGGAGAAAAAAAAACAAATTTATAGATCCAATAGCCAATGCATACTGCAAATGGTTCAGAACTGGGAGAAAGGAACTGTCTGAAAAGACATCATCTATGAATGTGTGAAAAAAAGGTACACCAATTTAAAAACTAGTCATTTTAGTCAAGAATTTCAGGTACTATACCTGTCCCTGCCAATTTCTGTGGTTTCACAATCACATTCCATTATTTTAAAAAAAGGATTCTTTCCCTACCTTGTTGCTTTGTGAAAGACCCATGCAAACAGGTGAAACTGAATATACACAAGAGCACTATCAAATACACAAAATAAATTAAAGAAAGAAAACTGTATTTTTCCCATTCCATTATAGTAATCCCAGATGTTATTTGTAACAGCAGCAGATTTAAAAAAAAAAAAAAATCTATACAAAAGTGTGATTTTTATAGTCTAGTAAATTTATCACTGGGAATAGGTGTGTGAAATGTTACATTTAGGAAGTAAATGCTGAATAAATTCTACACTTTTCCATGTCTGAAATTCAACTGTTAGTTTTCTTACCTTGGGCTCAGTCATTTGGACGTTCCCTATTGCTCCCACACTTTCCCTTGTCTCACTGGCTATTCTTGAGAAAGATCTTCTGACAGAGAAAAGGAATAATCTCGAGGTACAGATTTTATTTTTCTGAATTTCCCTCGTTTCCATTTTCTGTTTCATTCTCCCTTAATTTCTCTTCTTTCCTTTTCTTGATTTCCCCACTCAGTTCTGCTTTCTGTCCCTCTATGCCTCTGCTTTCTGTCCCTCTATGCCTCAGCATTTTAGTTCAGCAGTTCAACTCAGCTAGAAAGTTTAATTTTCCAGCCAACCAAGAATAAATAGGTTCTCAGGCAAAACTTTACACTCTGATAATTAAAAAAAAAAAAAAAGTCTAGAATATAAATCAATCTGTTGGGGAGTAAAAAACGCATCTACCCGAATCACTACAGAGTAATACTGAAGCCCCTAGGCCAGGTAAACATCAGGCACATGACAGAAGAAAATGCCAAGGAACATGAAAAATTTAGATAAACAATTTATTTCAAAGAAAAGACAACTATACATAAAACCTACTCAGTCACATGCTAAAATCAAGAGAATAAAAATGAGACACCTGGCACATAAGTTCAAAAAAGCACACAGCAGCTACAGACCCTAAAACAAAACAAAAGGAAGTAAAATCCTTAGTTGTAAAGTCTCAGAGGGCATGTGTACCAAAGAATAAAAAGGGAACCAGGAAAGTAGGTAGTAATTCAATATGGCTAAAAGATAAATTTAGAGCAACTATTCAAGCCAAAGAGAAATCCTTCGAAATTTAGAAATCTAACCATAGTGAAGCCTATAAACAGAAGTATAAATATAGCAAGCAATATGTAAGGGGAAAATCAGGAGGACTAAAATGAATGTTGAAGGTCATATAATTAAAAGATACAAAAATGAAGAAATTCTTTAACTACATCAGAAGTGGGAAACCTGGAAAAGAATTTGAGAGTCTGCTAGATCAGCAGGGAACAATTAAGGAAGATAAGGACATTGCTGAGGAGCTAAATTATTTCTTTCACTCAGCCTTCACCGAAGAGGATGTTGGGGAAATACCTACCACAGACTTACTTTTTTCCAATAATAAAGATAAGGTACTGTCAGAGATTGAGGTGTCAGAAGAAGACGTGCTAGAACATACTAATGCCTCAAAAGACAATGAGTCAGATAGTATACATCCAAGAGTTCTAAAGAAAATCAAGAATAAAATGGCTAAACTACTACGAAAAATGTAAAAAAAGATATTTTATCAGAGAACTGGATGACCACAAATGCTGTACCTATATTTTATAAAGGCTTGAGGAGTGGCCAGAGGACTTATAGACTAGTAGGCCATGCATATTTGCCTGGTAAAACATGTTGAAATAATTATATATTACTCCCGAGGGAATTCTATGCCAAAAATTAAAAATTCTGCAACAAAAAAATAAAAATTCTATGCACAGTATTTTAAAACTCTTCAAAATTCTGCATATTTTATTTGTGAAAATAACAATAGAATGATTTTCAATTATTTGCTGATGAGTATTTTGAAATTACCAACATAATTGAAAATGGTGTGATTATATTGTTATTGCATTTAATCACATTTAATATAACATTTAATTTCAGAAAGGGGAACTACACAAAAATGAGGTTAGTTAAACAGAAATTAAAGGGTACAGTGCCAAAAGTGAAATCTCTGCAAGCTGCATGGAAACTTTTTAAAAGCACCATAATAGAGGCTCAACTTAAATGTATACCCCAAATTAAAAAACACAGTAAGAGAACCAAAAAAGAGCCACCATGGCTAAACAACAAAGTAAAAGAAGCAGTGAGGCAAAAAGGCATCCTTTAAAAAGTGGAAGTTAAATCCTAGTGAGGAAAATAGAAAGGAGCATAAACACTGGCAAATGAAGTGTAAAAATACAATTAGGAAGGCCAAAAAAGAATTTGAGGAACAGTTAACCAAAGAGTCAAAAAGTAATAGCAATTTTATTTTAAAAAGTACATTAGAAGCAGGAAGCCTGCTAAACAACCAGTGGGGCCACTGGATGATCGAGATGCTAAAGGAGCACTCAAGGACAATAAGGCCATTGCAGAGAAGCTAAGTGAATTCTTTGCATCAGTCTTCACGGCTGAGGATGTGAGGGAGATTCCCAAACCTGAGCCATTCTTTTTAGGTAACAGATCTGAGGAACTGTCCAAAATTGAGGTATCATTAGAGGTGGGTTTGGAACAAATTGATAAATTAAACAACAACAAGTCACCATTGTCCTACTACCCCACCCCTCCCCACCCAGCTGGGACTACTATCCTTGGGTGGCCAGGGTGCCACCCAAGGATAGTGATTTACCTCTCCCTAGGCTGCCGGATCAGGGAGCCCGGGGAGGGGGTGAGTGAACACTGGTGCAGCTTCTCTTTGCTTCCCCACAGAAACAATTTTCTGCAGAAAGTAAAGAGAATCTGCATGGAGACTTAGCGCAGAATTCTCCCAGGAGTAAATATACATTAACAAAACATCCAGAAGATCATGACACCAGCATGGTTTCTACAACAGAAAATCATGTTTCACGAATATTAAAATTCTTTATACATCAGAATAAAGCAGTGGATAAAGGAGAAAAACTGGTTACCTACCTTCTCATAACTTTTGTTGTTTTGAGATGTATTGCTCATGTCCATTCCATTCTAGGTGTATGTGCGCCCACGTGCACAATTGTCAGAGATTTTTGCATTAGTAGTATCCGTAGGGTTGGCAGTAGCGCTCCCTTGAGAGCCACGCTCAAGCATCGGTATATCAGGCACCGCCAGCCCTATGCCCTCTCAGTTCCTTTTGGCGGGCAACTCTGACAGAGAGGCAGCAGGGCAGGTAATAGATTGGACATGAGCAACACATCTCAAAGAGCAACAATTACGAAAAAGTAGGTAATCGTCTTTTCTTCTTCGAGTGCTTGCTCATGTTGATTCCAGTCTTGGTGACTCACAAGCAATGCCAATGGAGATGGGCTCAGAGTTCAGTCTTGCATCTTGCAGCCCTGCTCTGGAAAAGCCAGCATCATTCTGGGCCTGCTGAGTAAGTGCATAATGGGACAAACACGTGGACAGACGACCCGGTAGCAGCTCTACAGATCTCTTAGATCGGCACCTGAGCCAACAAGGCTGCTGACTACGTTTGCGCTCTAGTTGAGTGCACCTTGACTATCACCACTGCAGGCACTTTCACCAGCTTGTAGCAGTATTGGATGCAGGCTGTGATCCAGGACAAAATCCTTTGAGCAGAAACTGGTCAATCTTTCATCCTGTCTGCCACCGCAACGATCAGCTGTGTTGACTTGCGAAACAGCTTTGTCCTGTCAATATAGAAGGCCAACGCCATCCTGACGTCCAGGGCATGCAACCTGCATTCCTCTTTGGCTTTATGGGGCTTCGGGAAGACGACCGGTATGTGTATGTTCTGGCCGGTATGAATCTGGACAACTACGTTGGGCAGGAACGCCGGGTGCAGCCACAACTGGACCATATAGGGTAGTTCTGAAGTAAACGCCATGATCTCACACACCCTGCGGGCAGACGTAACCGCAACTAGGAACGAAACCTTCCAGGAGAGAAAGAGAAGAGAGCAGGAAGCCAGAGTTTAGGCGGGAGGCCCCATGAATCTCAACAGCACGAGATCCAACTTCCAGGGAGGAACAGGGTCCTGGATGTAAGGGTAGAGATGCTCCAGACCTCTCAAGAACTGGGCCGTCACATCGTGAACAAAGACCGACCTGCCTTGGAACGGAGGGTGGAAAGCCGAAATAGCGACCAGGTGGACCCTTATTGATGGCAGAGACAAGCTCTGAAGTTTGAGGTGCAGAAGGTAATCCAGGATCACCTGCAGCGAGAACTGCTCAGCCTGGACACATCGTTCCGAAGCCCAGCCACGTGAACCTTTCCCACTTGGCCAGGTAAGTTGCTCTGCTGGAGGACTTTCTGCTACCCACCAAGACCTGCTGAACCCAGGCTGAGCACTCCCGCTATCCCACATTCAGCCATGCAGTAGCCACGCCAACAAGTGCAACGCCTCCAGGTTATGATAGTCCTGGGACAGCAGGTCCAACCAGAGAGGTAGCTGCAGCGGAGCGGCTACCGAAATTTCCAGCAGCGTGCCGAACCAGTGTTGGCAAGGCCACTCAGGGACTATCAGGATAACCTTAGCCATGTCTTGTTTGATCTTCACGAGGACTCTGTGGATCAATGGCACTGGTGGGAAGGCATACATCAGGCCCCCCCAACCAGGGGAGCAGGAAAGTATGTGACAGGGAACCCCCATCCATTCCCCCGAGTGAGCAGAACATGTGGCATTTCCTGTTCTGATGAGGCGAGAACAAGTCCACCTGGGGAGTTCCCCAATTTCGGAAGATCATACTGACCGCCTCCAAGTGGAGCGACCACTCGTGGCGAGACAAGAAGGTCCTGCTGAGGCGATCTGCTAACACATTTCTGGTCCCAGGCAGGTGCGCGGCTACCAGATGAATGGCATGCCGCACACAGAAGTCCCAAAGGCTGAGAGTTTCTTGGCAAAGTGCGGACAATCTGGCTCCACCCTGCCTGTTGATGTAATACACTGTGGCGGTATTGTCATTCAAGACCTGTACCACCTTGCCCTTCAGGTGGGGCAAGAAAGCCTGGCAGGCCAGGCGAACTGCTTTTAGCTCCTTGGCACTGATGTGAAGGGTCAGTTCGTCTCACAGCCAGCAGGACTTGCGTGCTGAGACTAGGGTCAGTGATGGGGCAGGAGCCGTGAAGGTAACTCCCTGCAATACCAATCCCAGGTTCAACCACCACTGTAGGGAAGACAGGATGTGATCTGGCACCCTGACTACCCGGTCTAGGTTGTGTCTGTTGGGGATGTAAACTGACACCAGCCACCCTTGCAGAACCTGGAGATGGAGCCAGGCATGACTGACCACGTATGTACAGGTGGCCATGTGGCCCAACAACCACAGGCAGGTGGGAGCAATGGTGAGCAGGTGGTTCTTCACATGGGAGATCAGATCCGACATGGCCTGAAAACGAGCCTCCAGAAGGAAGTCTCTGGCTCAAGTGGAGTCGAGAACCTCCCCGATGAACTCTATTTGTTGGTCTGGCCTTAAGATGGCTTTTTGCTCGTTTATCAACAGGCCCAGGAAGGTGGAACACACCAGATCAAGGCTCCTCTGTACTTGTTCCCAAGACCTGCTCTTGATGAGCCAGTCGTTGAGATACGGGAAGACGTGAACCCCTTGACGTCTCAGGTAAGCGGCCACTGGCACCATACATTTTGTGAAGACCCTTGGGGCCAATGAGAGGCCAAAGGGCAGCACCGTGAATTGGAAATGGTGTCCACCCACTATGAAATGGAGGAAACGTCTGTGATCTTGGAATATGGAAATAACCGTCCTTCAAGTCGAGGGCAGCGTACCAGTCTCCTGGATCCAGGGAGAGGAGGACAGAGGCTAGGGAGACCATGTGAAACTTCAACTTCTTGAGATAACTGTTGAGGCGTTGCAGGTCCAGAATGGGTCTGAGGCCCCCTTTTGCTTTTGGGATTAGGAAATAACTGAAGTAGAATCCCTTCCCTGTTATGTCTGGAGAGACTTCCTTCCCCGCCCCCATGTGCAGGAGGTTCTTGACTTCTTGAACAAGGACTTGCTCATGAGGTTTCCTGAAGAGGGACAGGGAGGGGGAGGGGTGACCAAAAACTGCAGGGTGTAGCCTTGAGACACTATCTCCAGCACCCAGCGGTCTGAGGTGACCTGCGACCAGGCTAAACGGTAGGGACAAAGATGGTTGAGGAAAGAACGGAGTGGATCCTGGGAGATGACTGGGGCATCTCTCCCGACCACACCCTCAAAATGAGACCTTCTGGCCCCCGGGGTGCCTTGCCGGACCAGGCTGTGCAGGTGAGTGGGAGGAGGAAGGGCGGCAGCAGCAGCTGAAACTAACGTCTGTCTCTTCTCCTTGCAGACCCTGGACAAGATAGCCAAGGCCTTGGTGGCGGGGGCGGCTAGTGGTCTGAAGTCAGGAGCTGCGCCTCATAACCACTGCCATGTGACCACCCTAGCCACCGAGTCAGCCACGTCCCACACCATTTGGAGGGAGTACTGAGCCGCCGTGGTGCCCTCCTCCACCAGGGGTGCTAAATTCCTGGACCAAACCTTGCGGGAGGGACCACTTCAACTTACGGAGGGAGTCCCATAGAATTTCAACTTATTTCCCTAGAAGGGCCTGATGGTTCGCCACCCGGAATTGTAGGCTGGTAGTTGAATAAACTTTTCCTCCCAAACAGGTCCAATCTTTTGGCCTCTATTTTTGGGAGTTGGGATGGAATGCCATTGTTTATCTTTTTCACCTGCGAGCCCGGGGGAGGGTGAGTGTAAAGGTACTCAAACCCTTTGGCCATGATAAAGTATTTCTTTTCAGCTTTTTTGGAGTGGGAGGGATGTCTGAGGAGTTTGCCAGAGGGCCTTGGCAATTTTGAGGACTCAGTCACGCACTGGTAGTGCGACATGGGCCGGGGTAGAGGCTGATAGGACATTAAACAAGGTCTCTGCCTACTCAGCGATTTCCCCCACCTCTAGGCCCAAGTTCTCGGCCACTCGTCAAAGCAGGGCCTGGTGTTCTTTAAAGTCGTCCGGCGGGCTAGCCCTCGAGGGTCCCGAAACTGCCTTGTCTGGGGACGAAGATGACTATACCACCGGGTGAGGCCCTGGGGCATCTTCCCCCAGTGGGGGAGGGAAGCTTAGGGGTGGGTGCAGTCTCCTCTGCCTTGATCTCCAAGCATACCTCATGCACCGAGCCCGAGGCAGTCGGTGCCACCAGCTATTGCTCTGAGGCGGCGGCCGATGAGTGGTGTGAAGGGGGGCATCACCATGACCGGGACTTTGGCCGTGGCCATGCTGCCAACGTGGTGCTGTCGATGTTGACGCAGCCTCAGGTGCCCATTTGCACCACTGGAGTCTAAGCAAGGGGCTGAACTGCCCTTCCATGCAAAAGAAATTCCCTTCCAGTGACCATGATGGGGCTGTCAACACCTGTGTTTGTCTGCTGACCGACGCCATCTGAGACTGGTGCTGGGGGGACCGGAGACGTGACGGATAGCACTCCCACGGGGTAGGCAACCAGGACCTGCACTGAGAGCGAATGGTCCCGGTAGTATGGAGACCAGTGTCTCCCTCTAGGCGATCCGTATCGAGATGGCGGGGACTGTTATCGCAATGGTGGTGACCAAAAGCAAGCCCAGAGGATCTGGCCTGCAACTCCGGCGATCTGCGACTTGGAGGTGGAGAGCGCTGCTTCATCTTGGGGGAATCGGCAGCGCTCCACTGCCCCCTGAAGGGTCTTAGTGGCTGGTTTGCCCTCGTGGGGAGCCTCTGCCAATTCCTGTGGCACGTGCTGCATTGTAGGCACGGGCAGAGGCCTTAGCTCTCAGAGCCGGCGGAGCTTCTGAAGGTGTCAGTGGGTCAGGGGTTTAGGTCCCATTTCGCTCCCAGGAGTCAGTGATGGACTTTTAAGGGGCTAAAGGCCCCAGCCGGGGAGGCACGAACCCGTAGCTCCGGAGTGACCAGGCGGCCCAAAGTGGGTCCCTTGCCCATTGCCCTTCTTGCCTGGTGCCAGGGAGCGGTGCTTTCTCGCCTTCTTTTTGGGCACCGGCGACAGAGAACAGTGCTGGGCAGAGACTGGTGCCGGGGTGCACTGCACATCAAGGCCGAGGTACTCTGAGTCCTGGCAGGATGGCACGGAAGCCAGATGAAGGGTGGACTCCTTGAGGAGAGACCATAAACGAATATCCCGGTCTGTGTGTGGGGCCGAAAGTTTTTACAAATACGACACATCTCTCATGTGTGATTCCCCCAAGCACTTGAGACAGCTACTATTTTGGTCACTTACAAGCATAGGGCTGTTACAGTCCACGCGGGGCTTAAACTTGGGAGACCAGGGTATGCCCCGCCAGGGGTGAAGTCCCTGCTGGGACTCTAACTTCTAACTACAACTACACTTAACTGCTTAACACTAACTACTATAAACAAGCTATTTACAAGGCCCTAAGGCTCGAAGTCAGTAAAGACGAAAAACCGCTAGCCCTTGCTATGCAAGGAAAGGCACTCCGACTAATCGCCACCGGCGTTAAGAAAGAACCGAGAGCGCATAGGGCTGGCGGCACCCGATATACCGACGCATGAGTGCGGCACTCAAGGGGACGCCACTGCTGACCCTACAGATACCGCTAAGGCAAAAATCTCCAATGACTGTGCACGTGGGCAGGCACACACCTAGAATGGAACTAAAATGAGCAAGCACTCGAAGAAGAACTGGTTAATTTATTTCAACTTTCAAAAGGCCTGAGAAACTAATCACCATTTATTTCTTATGGATCAAAAACTGGCCAAAAGCAGGAAACCAAAAGTGTGGGAATAAATGGTCAACCTTTTGCCATTATAAAAATTGAATAGCAGGGTGCCTCAAGTGTCCATTAATATATTAATGGCTGGGAAAGGGGAAGTGAGCAGTGAGATAATAAAATCTACAGATGACACAAAGTTAGTCAAATTCAGAGGAAACGGGGGAATTTCAGAGAGACCTAACCAAGCTAAGTGAATGGGCTAAATAACAGCAAATAAAGTTTAGTGTTGAAAAATACAAAGTAAAGTACGTTGGAAGGAAAATGAGAAGTACTCAGACACAGTAAAAGGCTCTAAATTAATTGTATCAAGTCTAGAAAGGGATCTAGATGTTACCATGGACAGCTTAACAACCACCTGCACTCAATATACAGTGAAAAAATGTTAGTGTGTATAAGGAACAGAGTAATATGGAAATTGT
Organism: Emys orbicularis; assembly: GCF_028017835.1. Taxonomy (NCBI): domain Eukaryota; kingdom Metazoa; phylum Chordata; order Testudines; family Emydidae; genus Emys; species Emys orbicularis. The sequence goes on from NC_088683.1 coordinate 213,772,767, forward strand.
AATGTCCGTATGTAAATCAATGGTGACTTCTCATCTAGAATATAGTGTGCAATATTGGTTACCTCACCTCAAAAAGGATATTGCAGAGGGGGTTCAAAGAAGGGTAACAAGAAGAATTAGGGGCATGGAAAACACTCATGTGAAGAGAGATTGAAAAGACTGGGTTAGTTCACCTTAGTAAGGAGACAAATAAGAAGGGATATGAAAAAAGACAGTAGGACAGGAGCTTCTGTTCTTCATTTCATAACACAAGAACAAGAGACTGTCAATGGAATTTAAAGGTGACAAATTCAAAACTAATGAAGAAAGAGTACTCAGCTTGTAGTAACTGGAGCTCTTTGACATGTGTTGTCCCTACATGTAAGTGCCCTTCAGGCTGGGCTTACACTCAATGTGCACAGGATCAGGGAATTTTCCCTAGCAATGTCCATTTGGTCCATGGACGCACTTCCCACTTTCCTTGTGCAACATGCCAAGGGTATAAAGGGGGCTGTTAGACTGCTACCATTTTAGTTCCTTCTCCACTTATAGACCCAACTAAGGGAACCGAGGCAGTGAGGCTGGAGGACAGGTAGTGCCAACACGTAAGGACATCTTGAAGAACTCCAGTTATTACAAGATGAAGGAGGAAAGATTACTCAAGTACTTGTCCCTACATGTAGTACATTTCAGGTGATTCACAAGAAGCATCCCTCTTAAAAGAGGTAGGTGCTCAAAGTCCTATGAAGTCTTTAAACAACGATTTGAGGATCTCAGTGACTCAGCCAGAAGCTATGGGTCTATTACAGGAGTCTGCAGGTGAGGTTCTGTAGCCTGTAATGTGCAGGAGGTCAAACTATAGGATCATGATGGTGTGAGAACATAGAGTAGATGTCTACTAGTGTGGGAAACACTAGGAGCTGAGAGGAGAGAGAGCCCCCGTGGATTGAAAAACATAAGTAGTCCACCACACCTGGGATGTCTGATTGCGAAATAGAAATTCCTCATTGACACAAGAGATCATATCTCTCTTCCACTTTCCTCAATAGTGCCTCCTGATAGTGTCCTTTCTATTGCTGCTCAGTATGGCCCGTATATCTGCCAAGCAAGGCCCTCTCTCTGAGTCCAATGTTCATCCAAATACCATGCATGGCTCAGTTGGGATGTTTAGTGCTCCCTTCATCCTGAGGTCTTGCATCAAGGGAAGACAAAGGAGGCCTGGATGACAGTTGCAGCGATATGGGCCCAACTCAGTGCAATGAAAAATGGCCTGTGTCGTGTCTTGCCTGACTTTCCTTAGTACCTTCAGTAACAAAGGGATCAGGGGAAACGCATACAGCCTCCGACCATCATATGAGGAAAGTGTTGCCCAGCACGCCCAGACTGCAACCTGCTCTGGAGCAGAATTTCTTGCACTTTTTGTACATGCCTGACACAAAGAAATCTGTAACCGGGCTACCCCACACCTGAAATACTTCCAAGTAGAGTCTGGCCACAAAGCTCCCATCCAAACACTCTCTGGAGACATATCTGCTTAGGCTGTTCTGAACTCCTGGCAGATGGAGGGCGGTCAGAGCAATCTGCAAAGATATGCATGAGCTATGAAGAGCATACCCCTCTCTACTTGTTAATAGAATGCACCACGTCTTCTTGCCTAATCATACCTGGACTGGCTGGACGTGAATCAGAGGGAGGAACTTCTCACAGGTCCGCGTGACCGCTCTGAAGTCCAACATGATGTGAAGCATAGACTCCTGAGTGGACCATGTCTCTTGTGCTACCTGTCCCACTATATGGGCCCCCCAACCAATGAGGACAGCATGTGCAGTCTGTATTTGCTGTCCTCAGGGAACTGAATGGAATACACACACACCCCTTTCCTTTGTCAGGCAAGGGAGTCCAGAACCTTTTGGAGAACCAAGACTAGCAAGTCAAGACTGCATGTGCCCCTGGTGTACATAGCCCATCGACGCACTCACAGGTATCTGTGGTCATATGACTCAAAAGGGCCAGGCAAGATCTCACAGACATCCAGGTGCTTATCCAGATTTGCTGCATGAGTTCACAAATGGCTAGAAAGCCATTGTTTAAGTAAATACAACCCAGCTGACACAGCATCCAGCTTTGCCCCAATGAACTAGGTCTGTGTCAGTGCCAGGGTAGACTTCTCCAGGTTCACCCTGAGACCCAGCTTCTCAAACAGGTCCAGAAGCATAGCAGTTGCTTTCTGAGTTTCCTGGTAAGATCATCCTTTTAGGAGCCAATCATCCAAGTAAGGACACACGGCTGCCACCTACCAGCAAAAGTGAGCTGCCATCATTGACGTTATTCGGGGGAAACCCTTGGCACAGTCAAGAGTCCGAATGGGAGCACCCAATATTGGTAGTGTTGACTTTCATGTGATGCTTCCCAGGTGTATCCAGGGTTGTATCCTCTGGCCTCCTCAGTGGAAACAGACATAGGGATACCGCTACCTCATCCATCCCCAAATATATGCCCCCAATCCATTGTCGTTACTTGTAAAAGGATCCCCTCCTGCTGTTTTATTTCTTCCTGTAAACTTCCTCTCTCAAAGATTTCATAATCTCTTGATGAGCATTTTGGTTCAGTATGCAAATAGACCTATATTGTGAACAGGATGAAACACAATGACAAGCCAGGGACATAAGTGTCTATTACTCCCGGCCCGGAAAAAAACGATCTGAGGCATGTCACCTCCTGTTTACGTGCCTTGACTTCAAGGCTTTGATAATATTTTTCAGTATAGATACATAACTCATTAAATATTATCCATACATTCATTTCAAAATGATTATGACGACCAGTGGGCTACTGGCTCTCGGTAGAGACCTCAAAGGATACCCGTTGGTGAATTATTGTCCATATTCTTGACCCAGGATTCCCTGAAAAACCCTGTGCCCCTCTGTGCCCTCTGCCAGTTGGCACAGAGGTTCCTGGGTCATATTTCAATGAACCTCAGGTGTGCCAGGTGAATATCCATGTGAAAATCCATGAGATCAAGGGCTGTGAACCATTTCTGATCTAGTGAGGGGATAACTGAAAACAGGGTCGCAATTCTGAACTTCGGGGAACTGAAGGGGTTTCCACCCGAGGAGAAAAATGGGTCTCCGTTCTCCCATTTTTGGGGGGTAACGTGGGGATAGGTCTTCCCCATGTCCTCCTTCTGATGCCAATGACTGCGAGCCTGAGTCCAATGGGGGAGTAGGGGGTGCAGGGGGGAAGACTGCCAGTACCCGAGGAGGCAGCAATGATCTCTCTCTATTCATTGACAGTACTGGTGATAGCCTGCTTCTACCCCACTACCAGTACTGGAAGATGGTATGGCCTTGCCCTTTGAGGAAGTCGCGTTCTGGTCTTTACTGATACCTGATAGTCCTGTAACTTAATATGGGACAGGGACTTCTGTCTCTTCTTGGATGGCGAACTTTCCCTCTTGTGCTTGGGTCTCCCTCCTCATTTGTTCTGTCTGTACTCATCTGAGTCTCTTGGAGCTAACTTTTTTCTCAGGGGCGGGGGGCATTGGGGAGAACAGGATGGAGAGGGGCCCTGGAACTGGCCAGAGTCACACGCAAAGGGGTGCTCCTACCATCTTCAAGCCAATGTACAGGGGTGTCTCCCCAGTCAGTAGCCATCCCTATGAGGAATCTTCGGACTCTGAACTCTCGACTGTCTGTCCCTCCACAGAAACAACTGGCAGATAGTGCATCAGGGAGGGACGTGGGCTTCCCCAGGCAGTACAGACAGGCACTATGACTGTCTGTTACTAGGAAAAGCTTCTGGCAGTATACACAGCTCTTGAAGCTGGGAATCCTTGGACTGCTCTCCCTGTCACTGCTCCGCACCTAGGGCGGGTCCCAAAACTAGGGAACTGAACTCCAACAATCTAACTAAATTGGACTAAAAAAAATTATTGGGGGGGGAGGGAGGAGGGGTTATTTACAGAGAAAGCAGAGGAAGTCAGCACAAACAACGAGGCTCCATTCCAGACCATGAGCAGTGAGATGGAACTGAAATCACCGCCGGTCTGGCAGCCCCCTTCATATCTTCGGTGCAGAGCATGAGGAGAGCAGGGGCACATGCGTGGAACAAGTGGACACTGCTACGGAAAATTCTCCGATCTTGGTGCACGCAGCACATACACAATCTAAAGTGCATTACTCATAGGAACAAGAAGAAGAATGTTTTTTTCACAGACTACATAATTGAACTGTTGAACTCATTGCCAAAGGATGTCAATGAGACCAAAAACACTACAAGATTAAAAGGAACTGGACATTTAGAGGAATAACAAGATTATCCAGGGTTATAATAGTGCCAGCAAATTTCAGGCAAGATTAAGCCTCAAAATTCATGATTTAAGACAATCTCTGACTACTATGGATTAGGAGATCCTTCTTCTGAAGTAACTGGTGCTGGCTACTGCTAGGGACAGGATACTGAACTAGCTGATCCAGTATGGGAACTCCTATTCCAAAAGCTCACTTTATTTTATTTTAGAGGATGACACTACAGCCCCAAAATTGCAACCACAATGTTTTCTTATCAGGCAACCAAATCTAAAGTCTTGTTTGTCCAAAATATGCCTGGTTGGAATTCAATACAAGTAGCAGATACAAGTATTCAGTCTTTAAAATATGCAATTTTCTTTATAAATCAGAAGATTAGACTGAACAATAGGCTACTACCAATTAAATGCTTGTGGGTTTTACATTGTTTTCTGCTAAAATAAATCAGCAATGAGATAGTTTGTGTCCATATTGTTTACCTATCATCTTTTGGTTTCAGAATTTAAAATTCTTTGAGATGAGTGGTTCAGTTCACACCTCTCTATTTTTCAAGCTGTCTGTACACACAGGAAGACACCGCTGTATTGGAATACATTTGTTTAATGTTTTCTTCACAACCATGATGACCAGAATCAGTTTTATTTGCTGATCAAAGCATGAAAGAAATAGGGCTAATTGCACTATGAAGTCCTGCGCAATTCACTATAAATAGCAACTAATTTTGGTGTCGTGAATGCACACAGGCTAAAAGTACCACAACTTTTTTCCTCCAGTTTGACCTATTACCCTGATTTTAATATCGATTTCAACATAAAAAAAAAAAAAAAAAGACTTCATTTTATCATCTGCTTCTCCCATTCCTTTTACCAAAGACAACATGTAACCCATCCTGAATACTTCCCCAGGGAGATTAACTCCTATTTGATAGACCAGAGGCATGTTGAGACACTGAAATCCCAGATTCAATTCCAGATTCTGGAATGAAGTATTCTTCCAGTGGTTACAGACCTTTCTGCCATTGCCTCATTCTTCTTCCCAGCATAGCCAATAGAATATCCCTGTTCGCCTCAACCCCCATCCTCCTATTTAACCCAGTGTCTGTCCCTCTCCCTACCCTGAATTCAAGCCAGGTTGTTACCTCTTCCATGCTGCCTGGGTGCCAGCAGGGGAACTCTGAAAACACAGAAGAGAGTCTCCCTTCTTCTAACATCCCCCCACTGAGCCTGGGCAGACAGTGATTTTCATAGGTTTACAACCTGGCCAAATTTGGGTGGATTTTCACAGGGAAAGTAAAAAAGAACCTCCCTGCCAAATTCCAAGTCCCTGCTCCAAACCACGGAGGCCCTAGAGCTTCCCACTTAACATAAGGAAAACAATTTCTCCTCAACTTCATTCTCAGAAATGGCTGAACTATTTTTGCTGAAATTTTCCAAAAATGTTCAGCCCAAGGAAGACACCAGGCACAAAAAAATTTCAGCGTAAATAGTTGAAGTTTGGCAAAGTTATATGAAACTGGAAACCGCCCTATACAGGAAAGTATTAGACAACCTTAATTATAGGCATTGCTGTCAGCACCACCAATGATATAAAACAAATAAAAATTGAAGGGGGAATTCAAACAGAACTTCAATACAAATTGGTGGCTTAAGTTTGGTGCACAGAATGTGTTCCAAGAAAGAAAGAAAAAAAAAAAAAAGTCTTTGGAGGTCTCCTCATCCAATTACTGAAAGAGGTCAACTTGGCTTTTTTAAAAATCTGACAAGATCAGCCCTATTCAGAATGGTCTGACCCCTAATTTCAAGCGGGTTCATTAATTGCAACTTTTACTATTATTTAAAATGTATGTATCCTGGGATGAACATATACAAGATTTACATATCCGGAACATTTGTTACCCAGTAAGTATTATAATTCTGTGAACCTTTGTACTAATAAGCTAAAAAGGAAAAAAAGTGTTATTGTTTTAAGAGAGCTAAGCTATTCATATAAAACATTAACTTCCTGTGAAGTAAATGTAATGGTACTCTTCTCCATTCCTCCTCTTAGTTCTAGACAAGTATAATCTGTCAAATATCTGCATTTGTGAATATTCAGTACATTCCTCCAGTGGAAGTCTGAAGTTAAGAAACTAACACATTGGACATCCTGAGAATGGTATGTTTTCAACATTCTTATCTTTTCCTTGCTGGAAAGTAATGGATTTTACATAGTTTGTCCTCATTCGGGATTATATATTATCCTAAATTTCAGTTATTTTTTATATATTTATTTATTTTTTTATTTTTTTGAAAGAAGCCACGCATCTCTTCCCCCCCAACCTAAATATTCAGGTAACTTTAAAAGTGCCACACCCATTTTTATAAAGGTTTATGTGCAAAGACTAGCACATATCCCACTCTATTTTACTAGGCAAGACAAAGCCTGAGTTATGTCAGTACATACAGTACATTTTGATAAAGTTATAAACAATTGAAAATAAGCTATTAGAATGGAAGTGCCATCTCTACATTAACTACTGCAGCGCTATAATAAATAATCACTTAAAATAGGCAACACCAGATGAAGAAAAAACAAACTGACTGTGCAATCTCCTTGTCTCTTAAATGAAGGTTGCTCTCAAGACCTTGTGAAAATAAGCTGAGGTAAATCTTGGATAGTAGCACAACTCCAAGAGCTGAGCTCTTTAGATTACAAAGTCAAACACTGAAGAGTTAGGAAATGCCTGAATTAAGGCTGTCTGTGCAACATGAGTAACTTCCTTTTAACAGTTATTTTGTATGTAATTTCTCAAGGGGGGGGGGGGGTTATATAAAAGGAAACAATTTTCTGATGTGCAGCTGTAATAACAACCTCCCTTCCCCCATCAAGTATCATCAGTAAAGTTAGAATCCTGAACTCAACACTGCAGCAGATATCTACCATTTGAGCGACACAGCTAGTTACATTAAGCTCGCAGGCTGTTAAATCCTGGGGTCGAAATGGGTGACTGGGCCCATATGTTGGATAAGCAGGGCACCTAGCTCAGATCTCTTTCCCCATTTCACCCTCTGTTTGTGGGGGAGAGTTCCTGCCCCACGTGGTGCCAACAAGGTGGAGGATGTGCCCCAGTTCCATGTGTTGAATACAGGGCAGGCTGGGGAGTGTTGAGATGACCTGGCCCATCTTTCTTCACCTCCTCATCCCTGCTACAGTTGTACAGCAGCGACTAGGTTGCCTGCTCTTGGGATTCCCAATGCAGAATAATCTGCAGGGGATTGGCCTGAGAGTGGAATATGTTCATATTCATTATTATTTTGGCATACTGACAAAGCAAGCAACAGAAAAGGAGGTTTTTTCAAGTTTATAACAGCTAAATGAACAGGATTTCATGTAACTAATAAATAGCACTTCTCTGGCCTCAGGGCTTTCTCCCTCCCAAATTTCCAATGCTTGCTGTGAAAAACAGAGGTGTTAGAGCGTCTCAAAACAAAATACTAAGAATATTTTATAATGGAAAGTGTTATGCAACCTAAATATAGGGGTTACTACCAACGCCCTCTGTAATAATGAATTATGAGATTTACACAAAGCTACAAGTGGGACAGAATTTAACATTTTCCATAAAAATCACTATCACAAATTAAGCAGGGCATAGAAGGGTTATCTTCAACTTGAAAGTAAATACGAGCAATGGGACTGCCACTTTCCAAGTTCCACTACAAAATGCATTTGGTTTTTTATATTTACATTTACGAAAAGTAATCTTAAAATCTACATTTCATTATTTGTTTTGGCTTGATATACACGTGTAGGCCTCCAACATCTAACAACCTGTGAAAGTGAAATAAACACTCTCTTTTTTGCCCCACTAGCAATACTTTGCTTTAAACACCGATTTTCAATTGGAATTACGAAACACTTGATTTAGGAAGCAAAAATATAACTTACCTTTAGCATACTGTCTCATGCTTTCCATATACGCAGAAAGATTTTCTGCAACCAAAGTAACTAGGGCGTGATTGTGCTGAAGTTGATTGATTAAGTCATGGCGGTAAAACACATGGGGACTTCGTTGAGTCTGGCTGTAATTAATACACAAATGTTAGCGTAAATGTGTTATATGTATTGCACATCATATTAATATCTATTACACATTATATAATATATGTTAGCACAAAGCTTTGTATGTGAATGGTATTATGCTTACTCTTATTCACTCTTGCTAAGTATATCCCACAGTACTTTGCAAAGCTGAAGTCAGCTTTAGCAGTAGCAAATACAAAATCTGTCAAATGCAAAATAGATTAGTTTTATGTCCTATAATAGGTACCTTGACAGGCAACTAGTTTGGAATGTAGTATCCAAAACAGAAATTTTAAAAGTACAGAACAAAACAAGTTAAGGAACTTGTTACAAACCGGTGGGCTGGATTTTAGTGGCATGTAAATAGTTTTCTAATTCGTCAAATCGTAATATATACACACTACTAGCTGAAATGTGTATTTTTGAAACAACTTCTGTGTAAGATGAACATGCTGTGAGATCAGAATTGTTTCGCAAAAGGATATATATATCTGTACTGCTTTGTCTTTAGACAGTAAATATGGCTAAGTTCAGTTATTTGGTCTCGAATATTTTTAAGAATGAACGAGAGTAGTCAAACATTATAGTCAATACAAATTCATGGATTACAAACTTCCAATAGCTTCAATGTCTAAAGTTATCAGAACCCAGAAGACTTAAAGAATTGAAAAAGCCCTCACTATTTCAAACTGATTTTTTATTGGGAAACTCCAGTTAACTGAACAGCACTGGTACTGGGCTAAAAAAGTTCCTTAACATTTTGTGAAGATTAGCTGATAATCACTTCTCAAAAGATAGAAGTTTCATAAATTATTTCTGACTAATAAATCTTCCTCTACACAGAAGAAATCTCCTCTAACTCGTGGGCTCCAGGTGCGCAGTACCATGAGGAGAAATCTTGCTTTGAGTGCCTTATACTTCTTCAAATTCTACACTGGGAATTTAAAGAATCATCATCTTATGTTGCAATATTGAGATTTCCTTCAAAACTAAGGAACTGGAGGAGTGAGCTTCACTAAGAATTGAGTATCTGACAGAAAGCATCCAATTAAAACAGTATGCCAACAAGCTAGACTGGCTGTATTCCCTGATTGGACAGGATTCCACATGAAATTTTACTGAACTCTTCAAGGCATGGAAAAAAATTTCAACAGACCCAACATCTTTTTGACCTTCAAAAAAACGCTGGGACATGTATAAAACATATTATGTAAATTGATAGTTTTAAGGTTTAAATTGTCATATATATAAAGTTTTAAAACATTACTCAATGCAGAAGGATAAGAGTAACTTTCCAAAACCAGGAATGCAATATTACCACAATTCCATAAGATGACAACCCATCAACAACAAAAAAGTAATGCTGTCATCTGTTGCAAATATGCACATCATCCCTCTATTTTTTCAGTCTTATCCATTCCTGTAAGCAGACAGGGTACTGAAACACTGAATACTCTGCCTGCTCACAGAACTATTCAGGTAAAACAAAGAAACAAACAGTGGAACATGCATACACAAGCACAAACTTTGGAGTTTGCAGAAACTTCAGCACAAGTATTGAAATTTTCAGTTTTGAGGAATCAGATTTTTGTAAAGAGGGGACATGGAGTAACTGAAACGAAGCTTGTTAATTTCAACAGATCCCATTAAACAGTTAATACATAAAAACAATTTTGGCTAAGCTTTCACTTTCTTTTATTCCAGAAAAGCATGATGAAATAGAAAAAAGCAAAGCAAAGAACCAATTTGTTACAACTAGAGAATTTTAACTAATGGACATTTCTGGGTAATCTCCAATTTGCTTTTCTTAAACAACTTATTAAGAAGTCAAGAATTCCCCCGAAAACATCATTTTGAATCAACAAAAATCCCTAAAGTAATTGAGCTGTGTGTTTCTAATTAGGTAATTATATGGCCTCTATCCTCAGAAAGGTCAAAAACTATGAATTTATACTTTCATTATTACTATGAGAAAGGGAAGTATTATCATCCCCATTTAACAGCTAAAGAATAAAAACTCAGATATGAACTGACTTGTTCAAGGTTACACAGGAAGCCCATGTCACAGGTAGAAATTTTCTGTGACTTAACCATAACACCATCCTTCTTCCAATCATATTAAATGAGAGAGTAATTAGGAGATTGTAACATCTCAGTTTAACAGTCTATATACACCTGAAGTAACAAAGTAGTCAACAATGATTTATTCTTGCGCCTGAATGCTTAAATCCAATAATTTTTAAAGGGTTTATTCAGGCACACACAAACATATTAACATGTATTTTAAGAGCAAAAAAAACAAGCTTCAACTTAATATAAAATACATCACCTATCCTATTTTATAAAAAACTATAACGTTGTCCACAATTCTACCCCATTCACATTACTTCCTTACCTCAAGTTCTGTGGTGCTTCACCAAACAAACTACAAATTTCTCTAATTTGTTTCAGTGCAGGAATGACCCATTTGTCATTTGTGCGAAGCTCTTCTATAAAACGATCTATCCACTGGATCTTTTGAGTATCCCGATCCTTAAAAAGCAAGTTTTCACAGTTTAGTATACATCAAAAATCCAAATTAAAGCTGCTTTATCCATTTTTATTTTTCCATCCATGTGCATGCATAAATATAGAACAAACTAGTAACTGAACTATCAGACTAATTTTATTAAGCTCTGAAATTTCAAATCACAAGAGGGAAGCCCAAGTGGCTCATGGCATCAGCAGAAGACTTCAATGGTGTAACAGATCCATAATTTGCAGTTCGTTCATTCTACATATTAGTTCCATGAACTTTAAAATTTGTCCTTTCCCCTTTGCATCTCCACAAACCTGCCTGGAGTCTGCCCTGAATCAAACTAGTTGCAGGATTTGAGTACACTAGAAAAATTACCAGATGCTGATAATGGATATTGGCAACAGGTGCATCTGAACTGATGCTGATTTTGGTAATCATGCTTAGAAGCTTGGCCTCACTAGGCCAAAGAACAAGTGTTTCAGTATCTTTTCCTGAAAAGAGAAGAAACCAAAGGCTGTGCTAATAATATTCTTAAGTGCCATTGCACATAGAAGGATTAGCGACTCCCAGATACTGAATATGTAGTATGACATACTTTGGTACAAGTAATATTAAGAAAGGGATAGAGAATAATACTGAAAATGTGTCAAATTAATATTACCCCTTTAAATGGATTATATTCAATTCTGACTAACTCATCTCACAAATGATATAGCAATACAGAAGACCCAGAGAAGGGCAATGAAATTATAGAGGCATGTAAAAACTTGAGAGATTTTAAAATTGACTATTTAGTTAGAAAACATTAAGAATAAATGGTCAATTAGGTACTTCCCATTAATCTCCTGTATCTTCCAATAAAGAGTCAAGGATTAGCCATGAAACTAAGGCAACAAATTTAAAATTGATCAGAGGAAATGCCTTTCCCGCCCCCCACAAATTTAGTTGGGGACCACCTCTTACTCCCAAAGTGACAGCCCTCACGTTACCATGTGTCATAGGGTAACTGAGCTCTGAGGAGGTCAGGCACTCAGCCTACCTGTGACAGGCTCTGCTAAAAAGAATGAAGCAACCCAGATGGCTGTGAAGCAGTTAATTAGTTAAGGAACACTTGGGCCTAATAAAGGCTTATGAGAGCTCAGTCAAGAGCCCCAGAACACAGGAAGCTCGGAGAAGAGACAATCCTCAAGATAGCTGGTTAAGAAGCTACTTCCAGTGATGCCTCCCTGGTGAGCAGAGGCTCAAAGAGAAAGAGGAACAGACCTAGACAGAAACTGTTCCCAGGCAAGGGACCTTAGCAGCCCAGGAGAATGAACTGGACGTGAACCTTCTCAGAGAGCTACTAGGGACTTGCTCAACAAAGAGTGACTAACGGTTAGGGAAAAAGTAGTATCCGACAACACCTGGCAGAGGCCTAAGCTCCAGGCAGGGTATTCATCCTGATGTGTGTCTAGCTACAGAGCACCTAAGACTGATTACCCCAGAGGAGTAGAGTTTCCAGTGGAGCAGATGAGTTTCATTTATGTATTCATATTGTCCTTTTTCTATTAAATAAATGAGACACTGTGAAGCGGGTGCTTTTTAATTACCTTTAATACCAAAAGGCATACTTGGACTTGTTTATACCCCAGCTGAAGGGAAATTGTGGCACCATGCCTGATCCCAGGGGGTAGGTGTGGGTGACCCCCATGCCATTACACCATGCCTCTGGACACCATTTGTTGCAATGAGGTAGAGACAAATCAATACAACCAACACCGTCTTATTAAACCCCAAAACATGTCACCTTCAAAAAATGTCACACTACAATCTGCTTGAAGAGTGCTTTGAGGATGTACCAGGACACTGATCTTGTGCATGACAGCATTTTGTGCTATCACACCATGTCCTCCTAATTTTAATGAAAAGACAGTATAAATGGATAATTTTACAATATTAATGGCACTTATATGTTAAAAAAGCAGAGTCAAATAAGGTGAAAATCTTAAATGAATCAAACTGTACCATAGAATTTCTATGAATAGACATTCCATCCTTGAATAATAAAGTATAGCAATAGGAATATACTACCAACCACTTGACCAGGATGGTGATAGTAACTGTAAAATGCTAATGGAGGTTAGACAGGCCACAAAAACAGAGAACGCAACAGTAATGGATGACTACAACTATCCTCATATTGATTGGGTGAATGTCACTGCAGGGCATTATGCAGAGATAGAATTTCTAGACACCATTAATGACTGCTTCTTGAAGCAGCTATCCTGGAACTCACAAGGAGAGAGGCATTTCCTGATTTAGTCTTAAGTGGTTCACAGGATCTGGTCCAAGAGGCGCTGAACCACTTGGTAATGGTGACCATAATGTAATTAAATTAAACATCCTAGTAGGGTAGAGAGGGGGACCATCAAAAAAACCCACCACAGTAACATTTAAACTTTAAAAAGGTGAACTACACAAGAATGAGGACGATTGACATTTAAAAGAACAGTCACAAGAGTACAATGCCTCCAAGCACCATGGAGGCTACTTAAAAACACCATAAGAGAGGTTCAAGTCAAAAAGAGAGTAGGACCACCAAAAGAATGCCACCATGGCTAAACAGCAATGTAATGGAAGTTATCACAAGCAAAATGGCATCCTTTAAAATTTGGACATCCAATCCTAATGAGGAAAGTAGAAAGGAGCAAACTCTGGCAAGAAATATGTAGAAGTATAAGAAGGCATGCCAAGAAAGAATACGAGAAGCAGCTTGCTGAAGACACAAACAGTGAAATAATTATGAACACCTTGGGAATGGAGGTTGTTTGTAACTCTGAACCGAACATTATGGTTGTTTTTTCAAAAGTTTGCAACTGAACATTGATTTAATACAGTTCTGAAACTTTATTATGCAGAGAAAAATGCTGCTTTTAACCATCTTAATTTAAATGAAACAAGCACAGAAACAGTTTCCCTATCTTGTCATATTATTTTTTTTAATTAAATTTTTCCTTTATTTTTTAGTAGCTTACATTTAATATAGCACTGTACTGTATTTGGGTTTTTTTGTCTCTCTCTCTGGTGCTGCTGATTGCATACTTCCAGTTCCAAATGAGGTGTGTGGTTGACTGGGTCGTAACTCTGAGATTTTACTGTACAACAGAAGCAGGAAGCCTGTCAGACATGCAGTGGGGCCACTAGACATCAAAGGTGTTAAAAGAGCACTCAAGGAAGACAAAGCCATGGCAGAGAAACTAAATGAACTGTGCACTGGTCTTCACTGCACAGGATGTGGGGGAGTTACTCACATCAGAGCTATTCTGTCTGGACAACATATCTGAAGTACTGTTTCATAATGATGTGTCAGTAAAAGAGGTTTTAGAACAAAATGATAAATTTAGCAGTATTAAGTCACCACGACCAGATGGTATTCACCCAACCAAGAGTTCTGAAAGAACTCAAATATGAAATTCCAGAACTATGAACTATAGTATGTAATTGCTGAAACCAGCCTCTGTACCAGACAACTGCAAGTAGCTAATGTAATTTTTTTTTAAAAGGCTCCAGAGGTGATCCTGCTAATTAAAGGTTAATAAGCCTAACTTCAGTACTAGACAAATTGGTAGAAACTACAGTAAGGAACAGAATAATCAGACACATTGATAAACACAATTTTGTTGAGAAAGTCATGCCTCACCAATCTATTAGAATTCTTTGATGAAGTCAACAAGCATATGGATAACAGTGATCCATTCGATACATTGTACTAGGATTTTCAGAAAGCCTTTGACAAGGTGCCTCACCAAAAGCTCTTACGGAAACTAAGTAGCCCTGGGTTAAGAGACAAGTTCCTCTCATGGATCAGTAACTGTTTAAAATATAGGAAACAAAGGGTAGGAATAAATGGCTAGTTTTCACAATAGAGAGCTGAACAGCGAGGTCCCCCAAGAATCTGTACTGGGACCCAGGCAGTTCACCGTATTCATTAATGAACTGGAAAGGGGGATGAACAGTGAAGTGGCGAAGTCTGCAAACAACATAAAATTCAATTTTTTAATTATTCAAGATAGTTAATTCCAAAGCAGACTGCAGAGTTACAAAGGGACCTTACAAACCTGTGTGACGGAGCAACAAAATTGCAGATGAAATTCAATATTGCTAAGTGCAAAGTAGTATATATTGGAAAAAATAATCCCAACTATACATATACAATGATGGACTCTAAATTAGCCATTAGCACTCAAGAAACATCTTAGAGTCATTGTGGATAGTTCTCTGAAAACTTCCACTCAATGAGCAGCAATGGTCAAAAAGGCTAACAATGTTAGGAACTATTAGGAAAGGGATAGAAAAATATCATAATGCCACTATATAAATCCATGGTGCACCCACCCCTTGAATACAGTGTACAATTCTGGTCCCCACATCTCAAAGAATATTGTAGAACTCAAAAAGGTTCAGAGAAGGGCAACCAAGATGATTAAGGATATGAAATGGCTTCCATACAAGGTGAGACTAAAAATAATAGGGCTGTTCAGCTTAGAAAAGAGACAACTAAGGCAGGGAATAGGATAGGAGTCTATAGAATTATGAATGGCGTGGAGAAAGTGAATAGAGAAGTGTCATTTACCTTTTCCCACAATAGAAAAAACAGAGGTTACTGGATGAAATTAACAGGAAAAGGGTTTAATACAAACAAGAGGAACTACTTTTTCCACACAGTATACAAATAACCTGTAGAACTCATTGCCATAGGATGCTGTAATGACCAAAATTATAACTAGGTTGAAAAAAACTGGACAAGTTCACCGAGGATAGGTCCATCAAGTGGCTATTAGCCAAGACAGTCAGGGACACAACTCCGTACTCCGCGTGACCCTAAACCTTTGGCTATCAGAAGGTGGAGTGGAAGACCGGGTGGATCACTTCATAACTACCCTATTCTGTACACCCCACCTCAAGCTCCAGTACAGGCCATTGTCGGAGACAGGATACTGGGCAAAACAGACCATGCTCTGACTCAGAATGGTAGTTCTTATGTCCTAATAAAACTCCAATCAATTTCTTACCTGTGAACAGCTGTAATCTAAAATTTTAATGTGGGCACTAAGAGCCTGGTCCATGATATCAACGGGTACATCATCACTATGTGCCAAATTCCACAGAAGATTCAATACTTTGTGTGCCATCACACCATCTTTATCATCTTCAGCAAGACGACGGATTAACTCAAGTAATTTTTCCCGTTGTTTTTTACTTGCATTTGTCCAGCTTGCCTGGTAAACAAAGAATTTCATTCAAAATGAAAAACCACCAGATATTTAAGTTTGTTCTTATACATTATGACATGTCCACTTACAAAAGAATACTGTGAAAATAACAACCACCTCGTTTATTTTTAATAAACTGTCAATCATAAAAGAAGAGACATATTAAGAGCACAAATTTCAGTGATTACTGTTGTACAACAAAGTTCTTTTGAGAATTAAAAGAAATGTTGGGGTTCAAGGAAGGCCATTTTCACTGAGAGATATGTAAGTGAATAGGTAGCCAGGGGTTCGAAGGAGGGCACGTTCAGTCCTTTCAATACCAGGTTTAAGTCTCACATGGGGGTAGGGAGTTGGTGTTGTAGGAAAAGATTTACTATACCCCTGAGGAGTCTTTTAGTGGTTGGGTGTGATAGCAATGAGCATCCCTCTACTGCGGTGGTCCCCCCTTTTCACACTGTGCCTGCCCCCTCCTCTAGGGGAGATGGGGCTGGGAGATGGACCGTGTCTTGGGACCCGTTGCAGACAGGGGTAAAGGGGCTAAGGCTTGGGCCACTGAGGGCAAGTATGGGGCTTGGGGCAGAGCCGGGGCCAAGAGTGGGGCTGCAGCCAGAGATGACAAGACCCTGGACTATAAAAAAGGAATTATAAATAGCTGTACTTTTAAATTTACTTTCTGAATCAAGTGACAGTGCTCAAGGAATAAAATTTACTCAATTTACTGAGCTTGAAGTTGCAATGAAGGTGCATTAGCTGAAAAAAAATCAGATAAGCACGTTGTCAATAAAACAAGTAGGGTATGTCTACACTTAAAATGCTACAGCAGCTCAGCTGCACTGCTGTAGAGCTTCAGTGTAGACACTACCTACACCAACGGGAAAGGTTCTCCTATCTGCGTAGATAATCCGCCTCCCGAAGAGGCAGTAGCTAGATCAACAATTCTTCTGTTGACCTAATGCTGTCCACATGGGGACTTAGGTTGGCTTAACAATGTACTCGGAGGTGTGCTTTTTTCACACCTCTGACCAATGTAGTTAAACCAGCCTAATTTTCTAGTGTAGACTACGCCATAGTCTAAATATTTGTTTTATTTCAGAAGAAATATCCCGAAAATATCCCATCGTGTGCTCTAAACAGCACAGCAATATACAAAAGTTAGAACCATGTTAATACCTACATGCAAACGGGAAGTCCCCCGTCTGTGGAGACTGCACAGAATTTATCTAAAGAGTATGATAGACAATTTAAAGAGTCCTACTATGGTAATTTGAATATATAAAAATACTCTTAGCAGATTATGCACAATCAAAATACTAACCTACTACATACAGTACATTAAAGGCAAGTTAACTATATTCAGTATTTACAGTAATAGGACAGCTGAAAAAATGCAGTGTTACCTTAAAGCAATCAAACAGGTGATCAAGTTGTTCAGGAGAGAAATCCCAAGCCAACTTTGCAAGGAGATCATGTACATTCTTAACAATGGCTTCATGTTTTCCTGCCTGTCATAGAAACAAAATTAACATTTGTAACTATCTATACGAAGATAAAGATAGTAAGATATAATGCTTCAAATCTGTCAGATGATTACCTGAAATGGGTAGGAAGGATTACTACCCCACCACCAGAGCATTACCCACTTTGACTAGATATCTTACACTGAGGACATCTGATTGTCTGGTTCTATTTTGTTAAAGTTAAAAAAATCAGGTGAAATTCTTAGTGGAAGGACTGGGTTTAAAAATAATCTGTAGGTCAAAAATTTCAAGGTTTTTCACAATTTTATGTAGAAGATAACGATTTCTGCAAAGAACTAAAATTAAAATATTTCTAACGAACAAACTGTCCTGCACGTCAATGCATGTTTCATCATGCTGCTTTGTTCTGTGTCTAAATGGATTTTAAATACAATATTTCTATATTGTGTCTTGAACTCTTCCTGATATGGTAGGGGAGGATATTTAATGGCTAATTGAAGGCCTTCCTTAAAAATTGGCTGACAGCACTGTAAAGGTGAATCTACCCATTGATCAGCTGTGCAACATCAGAAAACAGCCATGGTAAGATAAGTGTCATATAAAGACTTTTTAAAATTGAGGGGGGAGAAGACAGAGGCTTAACCGATAATTGTTGATATTTTGATTTGTGGGAAAGGTAGAAACCAATTTTTTTCTGGTTTAATGCTAAAACAAACAGACGCCTTATTTGGGTTCTATGCCTATCAAACATGAGGATTCCTGACTAGATGAACCAATAGTATAATATAATATGGCATTTTTTTAAGTAGACACATTTCAAATAGTTAATATGTAAAGTTGCAAGACTAACCCATTATTGTAAATGTAAAGCTTAGAAAACAAAATTTAGAGATACTGTCAATCTCATTCAGTATTAAAAATGAATGCATTAATAGTAATGAAATTCACTACTTTGCAAACTCTGCATCAGTATTTCACTTCACCCCTTGCAATACTCAATTCAATATCTTAAAAGTATATGGTGCGCAGTGTTACTACTTTGTATTTGTTCTAAATTTTATGCAGTGACTTTTACTTTCATATTATGGTCCAGATTTAAAAAAAAAAAAAAAAGGGGGGGGGGGGGGAATGACTGTGGCAGTCATACTGCTGAATACCTCAAATGTTAAGTAATTTTAATTTTCCTGATTCAGTAAATCTAATCATACTTTTCACTCTTGGAATTCAAAAATTTAAATTTAAATAATTCCAATCTATTTGAACACTTCCAATCTTTTTAGAAATTAGTGTCCCCCTGCTGACCAATTTAAATCTCTTAATTTTTTTAAATCAATTCCTCCAGTTTCTTCTCTGGACTTCTTTAAAGTCCCTCCAATTGGTTGTCTTTCTAGTATTAACGTGACATGCACTTAAATGCTAACTTCTAATTGCCATTAAACCAACACCATATGGAGAGAGATGCGATCACCACCAGTCCAAAGTGGCATTGGCCTTTTTTCCTACTCATATCTAATTTATCCACTATCATGCCAACGCCTATTTTTGGCATTTCTGATTTTTAGCTTCTTCCCTCCCACTGAATCGGTTTATGATTATTTTCCAAGTCAATCTCTATTTGTTATTTTCAACCCATTTCTGAACTCATTCATTCTTTTTGTTACTATTTATGATGTGTGCCTTTCACGTTATGGACAGCTATGAACACAAGGTCACAGCACAAAGGACAGTATAAACCCAACAAACACAGAAGAGGGGATTACTCTGTCCTCAATGGTGTTTACAACACCTCTCAACTTAGTATCTGTGAATTTTCAGTGGGGAAGCTTGTGAGCCCTTACACAAATGAACTGGACAACATTTCTCTGTCTGTCTAGTCTGTGGATCAAAGAACCAGTTGATGGTAGTCATTAACACCTTCAACCCTACCACCCACCCCGTCCATCCTCCCAATACAGTTTAAAACATTGACACCATGAATGACTTATCTCCAGACAAAAAAATGAAGAAAGAATGGGAGAGGAGGGAGCATGGGGGCCCACACAGTGCTCCTAGCATGGGGAAGAAGAATGTGGGCACACAGCCCATGCATGTGGCAGAAAGGAGATATCGGCGGGGTCATAGCAGAAGGAGGGGAAGGGAGAGCAACAGAGCCCTTTGCATGGGGGGGGGGGGGTACAGGGAGTCCCTGAAATAGAAGGGGATGAGACGGAATCAAGGAATGGAAGGAGACCTCAATGAACCCTGTGACCCTCTAGATCAGGGGTTCTCAAACTGGGGGTCGGGACCCCTCAGGGGGTGTGAGGTTATTACATGGGGGGGGGGGTTTGCAAGCTGTCAGCCTCCAACCTAAACCCCGCTTTGCCTCCAACATTTATAATGGTGTTCAATATATAAAAGTGTTTTTAATTTATAAGGGGGGGAGGGGTGCACTCAGAGGCTTGCTATGTGAAAGGGGTTGCCAGTACAAAATTTTGAGAACCATTGCTCTAGGTAATATGCTGTTTATTCCCACTTCTAGATCATTAAAGAAGAAAAATAAGATGGGGTCCCAACACCAATTCCCTCCCCTCATGACACTTCCCTGAAACTCAATCTGTTGCCATTGAGCACTAGTATTTGCTTGCAGACTTCAGTATTACTCCCCAAACCTACATGAACTAATTTTGTCTGCAGGAATTCATGAGATACTTGAAAATGTTATACTAAAAGCTAAATATTTTAGATCTCCTAGCAGGTTAAAGCAGCATGATTTCCCCTGTTCCCCACAACATGTGCTGGTTTGATCTTATCACTGTATTTTTATTCTAGTGCTGTAACGAGACACTCAATCCGTTTCCTTGGA
The DNA here is from genome assembly GCF_028017835.1 of Emys orbicularis. NCBI lineage: Eukaryota > Metazoa > Chordata > Testudines > Emydidae > Emys > Emys orbicularis. Next base: position 213,793,205 of record NC_088683.1, read on the forward strand.
ACCGAGGTGAGGACTCAGTATAATTGTTGGACTCTTCCTTTTGTCTTTTTTTAAAGAAATAAAGATGAGCACACTAGTGACACTACAAGCTTTCAAGAACAGTCACTAGTTTTATGGCTATACCGGGTGTTTGGAATTCACTGTTTCACACTTTATTTCCTATAAGCTTCAGAATACTCATTTGGCTCTCAGATTTATTGCACTTCATTTGTTCCAGTAATTTCTTCTTAGGGCTTGTCTACACTTTAAATGCTGAAGCGGCACAAATACAGTGCTGCAACTGCACCATCATAGCACTTAGTTGTAGACACTACCGACGCCAGTGAGAGAGGTTCTCCCATCAGCATGGGTAATCCACCTCCCCAAGGAATTCTTCCTTTGACCTAGTGCTGTCTACACAGGGGGCTAGGCCAGCCTAACTACATTGCTCAAGGGTGTGGATTTTTCACACCCCTGAGCAACATAGCTGGGTCAGCTTAACTTTTCAGTGTCGACGAGGCTTTAGCCTTAGAGACTTCATGGGAAATGGTACTGTGTTCTCAATGGAAATTAAAGCACCGTCCATAAAAGAAATTTCCCTTGTCCTCTACAGTAAAACTAGGCCAAAATATTCATTTTAAATGCTTTACACTACTTCACCATTATCTTTAATTGCCTCATCTTGTGTCCACTGATGAGCTAGAGAATCTAGAATCACACGCCGCATAATATTAATTCCTCCTCTGTACCATTTTTTCATCTGTGCCTTTACAATTTATTACCTCCTGCCTAGTTAGTCCTGTCCATTGAACTTGTAGCACATTTGAAAAGGCAGTCTGAGATCCTGGACTTGAGTCTAGCTAGCAGTCTAAATTTAGCTTTCAAGATTTCCTCCTCCATTTCTTTTTGTATATAACAATGCACACCACCAGCAACACCATCTCAAAGCACCCTCCCTTCTACATGAAATCCATTACCTTCCTTCCTTATTTGATAACATTTATTCCACATAACAAATGGCATGCAATTTGACTTAAAATTGTCAAGAGGTGCTATAAAGTAAGATCAATCCTGATCAAGGCAGTAGTTTAATTCCTTACCTGAGCTGCCCAAATGTTGTCAAGATCTTGTAAAGTGAGGGCTTTTTCTTTGATGACAAAACGAAGAATCTTCTCTAACTTTTCTACATACTGAGGCTGATGAAGACTATCTCGTAATACAATTGATAAAATATTATTCTGCTGGATCCATTCCTAATTTTAAATTAAAATATATACAATTTCAAAATATTGAAGTTTTTTCAAAAAGTAGATTATAGTTAAGCAGAAAATGTAAGCCAGAAATCATTCTGTCTCTTATAAAGGTAAGACACACACACAAAAAGGAAAGGATATTTATACTTCACTTTCAAGTCCTAGAATGCAATACCACCTCCCTCGCCCCAAATCAAAGCAAGTCAGTACTTTATACAATTCTGATACCCTACCCATTGTAATACATAAGATTTTTTTCCTGCAGCTGTCTTCTGAAGGCAATATCAGCAATAATTCCCATGCTTTGTAGCTTCAGTGGAAAAAGACACTTCACTACAAATGTTTTTCAAGCAAAGTGAAACTGTGAACTCTGAACATAAAAATCCTCATACAGCTTCCAATGTAAGGGGACAGGGGGAAGATTGAGCATCTACTTTTTCCAGGGATACACTTTTTTTCAGTAGCTTGGAGTCACTGAAGATATTTCAGTGACTCAGGTCTAACATTTCTGTAACTCAATTGGTACACTTATAGCAAAAGATGATCAGTTCATCATCTTGTTATTACATAACAAGAGGATGATTAAACACTGGAAAGCATCAGGGAATAAGCTATATTCTGAAAAAGGTATTCTTCAGTCAGCTTCACCTCTTTAAATGCCTCAACTTCTACTTTAATTAGAGAAAAAAGAGTTCAAGCAAGATTTAAGAAGTGGAGATAAAAATTAAGATGATTTCAAAAAGTAGCACTGATATAGTGCAAGGAACACAATGTAGTCCCGCTCTTTCGTTCAGACTGAGGCATCAGCAGAATGTCTGCTGAGTGCCAGAACCAAAAAGGAATGAGCGAAGGTGACCATCCCTTCAGAGTTGCTATACTCGATTATATAACTAGAAGAGAGTCAATCTGGCACCTCATGTAAGACTTGGACAAACAAGGTTTTTCAATTATCATCTGTACTTTATATTTTCCAGTATAAACACATTATTTTTGTCAAAAAAACTGAATATTCCTAACAAGAGTCAATCCTGCTTGAGACACCTAATCCCACAGTTATGGCAAGATCCCTTATTTATTTGTATAGTACATATAGCGCAAATGCTGCATAATCCTGCCCCATAGCATTCCTCCTACAGATTATGAATTTCACAGCAGGGAAAAAAGTCACTAAACCCAGAGAGCATGTGAATTTTTTAATCTCTCTCTCTCTCTCTCGCTAAAGCAAACATCTGTAGCAATTACATCTTAAAATGCAGCATGTTGGAACTTGATAAAGGTTCTATTTCAGAGATTCCGCAAATCTAAATTTATAAAAGTCTGTTACCACAAAATTATTCTACGAAAAGTTTTTCAGTCAAACAATTAGGATGCATACTGAAGACCAGCATGTAGAGCAATCACTTTCAAAAATTGAATTTGAATAATTCTTTTTAAATTATCAACATTTCTCTCTGAGAAATTACTCATGAAATTTTGTATAAATTAATCTTATATTAATTATAGTGGTACAAAAGTGTCAACTTCAGTACACATCTATTTTTAGATTCAATTTTTTAAAAAATCTTTTTTTAAATTGTGTTACACCTTCGTATATAAGATCCACTTTGAAAATAATTTTTTGCAGTTCTTATAAATCTCTGAATATATTTTAATAGCAATCCTGATACAAATATAGTAATGTCAACAGCAAAGCCATAAAAACCCTTATGACACACTAGTAATTACTGTGACTAATTATAAAGAGAATTAATTTGCATGACTTTGGATAAAACCAGATAATGAGGATTCACAGTATGTACACATTACTCTACCTCTGAAGAATTACTATTACATTTAAAGAAAAAAAGTCTTTTAACCTAATTCAGGTAAGAAGAACAAAAACTTACTGCCATTCTCTCTGCTGTAAGCCACTCTTCCTCTTCAGGATTACCATGCCGATGGGTATAATATGACACACTAGATATCACCTTGTTAACTTCGTTTAGTGCATTCATTTTACCATTGAAAGAGGAAATTTGCAATAATCTGTAAGAGATATTAAGTGTAAGAAATGCAAAAAAATACAAAAAAAAATAACTATTCCAACAGAAAGATTGCCTTACCTAAGTATCATTTTTAACCTAAATATTTCTAAGTTTTTTACAGTTTCTTCTTGTCCTGGGACTCTTGAAGCTAAGTTCTTTAGAGATTTGATTATCATTGACAGAGCATCATTTTTGGCTTCATTCTTTGCTTCTTTTTTCAGTTCATCATCAGTTAAGTTTTCTAAAAACTGTGGAACCATTTCTATAATTGGAAGGAAGTATTTCTTCACTGTATGTAGCGTTAGAAACTCATAGCATTGTCCAAATGGTCTAAAAAACAATAAAAAAAATCAGATGTAAAGTGAATACCTGTCTACTTTTATTAAGATATTAGAGTATTTTGTTCAGGAAACTTTTTTACAAGTGAACAAAATAATGAAAGGTAATTCAGATTCCGGACATTCAAGTAAACAATACTTGATAGCAGATCATAGTACCCCTTTTCAGAAGAGAAAAAATAAATAGATACTTGAAATCCTTAGCTCAATATTTGCATTTATTTTCAATGAACATATCCCAAAATGACTCTGCTTTCTAAGAAACTTACTTGATGAGAGCTGCAATTATCTGAACATTCAATGCTGAGCCACTCATAAAACGATCATGCAGGATCTGAAACCCATTTAATGTGCCAAACTTGTTGATGAGATCTACTAACCAACCCTGCAACACAATAAATTAGTTACTTCCTCATTTTAAAAAACTGTTGCCATTATAAAGTGCCAGAAATACAATATTAGCCATTACAAAATAAACTTCACTTTTGTTTAGAGACTCATTATGCAACAAATATAATCATGTTTTTCTATTTGTAAGGGTAACAAGTTACATATGATCCTACACAATCCAGGACATGCTGTTTCTGGGTTGTTGTGTTTGTTTTTTAAGCAGAAAGATAATTCTGTCTATTCATTAATAAATCAAAGCACAGGTACTGTACCTATTAATTATTCAAAGAACTTTGTCAAATATAATTTGTTTGTATATACATGTACTCTGAGTAGTAAATTAATAGTAAGCAATGCATTTCTGTTCTAATTTTGGTCAAATTAATTTAGCAGATATTGACTAACAATTGAAAAAGCAACATGTAAGATTCATTAGGTGAAATCTGCCCCACTTAAAAAAAAACCTCCCACTGACTTCAATATGGCAAGAATTTTGCCATTACTTATTTCCATGAGTGAGACTATTTGCACTAGGAAGCCCCAGAAGGATAATCAATTAATCGTTTGATAATAAATGTCCAAAAATTGTAATATATGATAACATACATTCCCAATATTATTTAATACGTGGACATGTACATGGATAAAATCACTTTTCCCCCAACATCTATTCCTACCCAATCTATTTTTACCTTGTTGGTATAAGGTACCATTGAAACAGTATAAAATACATTTTCTCTTATTGTGCACTGCAAATCAAAACTGCCTCTTTTCCACATGAAAGCCCATTTTCTTCCAGGGTCATTTGCCTACCAAACCTTTTTTCCCCTCATCAGATCATATGAAAGTTCAAATGTATCATATTCCAAGTCTTTTTCTGACCATCTTGTGTGATCACCAAAAACTGACATAAATGGGGGGGGGCACGCAGAGGAATGTTTGTTTCCTGTTCATCCTGAAGCCATTGGTTCTACTCAAATTAGCTTCCTATATAATAAACATGTCTCTCTGAGAATATGAGAAACCTTATGCTTAACTTAGAAGTTACTGGAAGAGCAGATCAATTAAAGTGTGTTTTGATTTCTAAAAATGATAGAAATGTCTTATTAGTAAATTGGCTAAACAAATATATTTTAAGACTTTCAGTCTTTGAAACTCTCAAGTTCATTATTTGAGTTAAAGCCTGTATTATTTGCAATGTGTGCCACTGGCAATGAAAAAACAAAAAAACCAAAAACTTATTTTATCTCTAATTCTACCCCAAACCTAAAGGGTAGTTCTCTAACAGATAGGTACACATTTATGGAGGATGTAATTAATAATCCAAGTAATCTATAAATATTCACATTACCGCTATTTTCTGCTTCAATGGTGATCCAGCATTTGGCTAGATGAGAGTTACACCAAGCCAAAAAAAAAAATCAATCTGAGTTGGCTGGCTTGAGAAAAATCACATATTGCTTGAAACAGCTAGCCCACTCTGGTTCATCAGTGGTATACATTATACCATCATCCTCCCTATACCTGTTATTTCTATCTGGGATGACTATAGGAAAATTTGTGTCTTTTTTTGTTTGTTTGTTTGTTTGTGGGGGGGGGGGGGGGGACGAGATAAACTAGGCAAAATGTGCATTAGACCATGGTTATTTTCCCTGGCCAAGAATTTGCACAGTTCTCCCAGCATTTCAAATAATTTTTAGTTTGATGAAGTAACAGTTTGATATTTAAATCATACAGATGTTCTATGTTGAAATTTGAATTCCCAGATACCTTATACAATGTGTTGTTCATTTACACCCAATACTTCTCTGAGGGAATGACTTCTTTGAATCTGGCAAATATACAGCTAGCAGCATAGTTTAAGCCAGACACTTTTCCAAAAGATGAATTTCTTATAATGTTAAGCAAGTGTTTGGTTTAATTAAAAATAATATTGTCCCATGCGCTACTTTGTGGCATCTTCCAGTTTTACTCCTGTAACAAATCAGTTATCCACTGTCTTCTGTGCAAAATGCTCCATGGCCAGTGCAAAAAGTAAAAGATGCCGCAGACACTCCTGTTGAGTTCCACTATGTAAACTATCAGAGAAAACTTAACCCTATTAATTCCCATAGTTGCTTTTAGCATGGAAATAAGACCAGTAATCCACTTAAGGAAACAAGGGCCAATGGGTAACAAAACTTTTAAATAAAATATTCCACTCCATCCCTATCAAACACCTTCTGAGTCAAGTGATCAAATAAAATTATCGTTTTAAGATCTGGCACGATGAATGATTTATAGATTCAATAGATTCCAAGGCAAAAAGAGGCCCTTGTGATCATCTAGTCTGACCTCAAGTATCGTATGAGCATTATCTAACACTTGCCTACCCTTAATGAATCCAGTTTGATCTAGACTTATGTAAACTAACAGTTTGGATAGGAAACACGGAGCTAGTATTTTTGTTAAGATTTTTATATCATGATTCGATAACTACATGTGGTACAATCTTTTCCAACCTTAGAAAGAATCCACAACGGTGGTGTCCTTTATAGATGGAGGGCTCATATACACAGTGCAGCAATGCACACTATGGGGTGAGAATTCTAAAGTGCACCAAAGTCAAGCACTAACTGGCCTGTGTAGACCGTGCACACCAGCAAGGACTGCACGGACCAGCTAGTGTGCAACATGGTGTGTTTTAGAAATCACATGCCCACAACACGCACTGTGGCACCATGTAGATAAGCCCTAAGAAGATCTTTCCCTAACAAAACAGTATTAAACATATCCCTTGAAGGACCTCCTAACACTTCCTTGTATACCTTGTAAAATTAAGATGGATAGCCATAAAACCATGAAGTTTACCACTTTTCTTGCTGGCTATTGCCTCTATGACCACCTCCTATATAATTTCTGCATCCAGAGTTCGCTTATGAATCTCATGGATCTGTGGCAAACCTGCTACTTACAGATATTTTCAAATACCTTCAGACTGTGGAGTGTCTGAAGTATAGGGGTTATTCTACTAAGCATCAAAAGCTGTACATATTTCATTAAGAGTAACTAGCTGTTGCTGATCATTTTTAAATGGCGGGGGGAAAGCCTCCAGGTTTCTAATCCTCAGGTTTTTCAGCCAACAACTTACCACATGTATTTCCTTTTTCATTTCATTTCTGCTTTGTATACTTGAGGGCTTTTTCAGTGATGTCTATGGTCATGATATTCAGTTTTCCCCTATCAATAGCTAATTGTTTATGATTTTAAGCCTATATGAATGTGCTATCTCCATCTCATGTTCCATTTTTCAGTTGTTTGTTTTTATTAAAAGAGATTCTGCTTATCAACCGACCCTAAACGTTGCTTTACCTGCCTCCCATAGAAGCTCCTTCTCGAAACTGGCTTTTTTCACACATTTAAAAGTACAATAACTCCTTACTTAACGTTGTAGTTATGTTCTTGAAAAATGCCTCTAAGCTAAACGATGTTAAGTGAATCCAATTTCCCCACAAGAATTAACGTAAATAATTCTAGGCTCCAGGGGACATTTTTTTCACCAGACAAACGACATATATATATAAAAATCAAAGGAATAATGTTTTGTGAAAGTATGACTCCAGATCCAAGAGCAGCTCTACAGATTTCTAATATGGGAATATGTCTAAGGCAGGCCCTGGAGAAGGCCTTTGCTCTAGTTGAGTGCTCTCTCAGCCCTTCTGGAAAACGAAAACAGTGCATTTATAACATTCTTCAATATAGAGTCTAACCTACTTAGAAAGGCATTAGGATGTGATTGCTTTTATTCTCTCCCCATAAGAGAGAAATAGTCCAGGTGATTTCCTTTTTTCCTTATATCTATTAAATGGAAGGCTAATAATGTTCTCTTAGCATCCAAGGTAAGGACTTCACTTCCCCTGAGTTAGACCTAAGGAAAAACACTGGCAAGTTAATGGGCAGACAATGTGGCCTATTGGCTAGAGCACTGAACTAGGACTCTTGGGACCAGGATTCTAGCCCCAACTCTGCCACTGGCCTTTTTGCCTCAGTTTCCCCATCTGTAAAATACACAGATCTACAGCTGAAAAGTGCTATGTAAGCGAGAAGTATTTTTTATTTAGGGACTGGTTGAAATGAAATTGTTACTACAGTAGGGACAAATTTTGGATGTGGATGAAGAACCACTTTATATTTGTGAAAGGCTGTAAAAAAAATGGAGGGAAGTTGTGAAAGCTCACTCTCTTACCGGATATGATAGGTACACTAAAAGTGGTCTTAACTGAATAATGAAACAAGGAACATTCTCTCATTGGCTCAAAGGGAGTTTTGTGAGCTGAATAAGTACTAAATTGAGGTCTCATGTAGGTGGATGTTCTCTAAACTTCATTAACACCCTTCAACTTTACTGTAGCATAGTTGAATACAGTCTTTTGCCTGATGGAGCAGTGATGAGCCAAGACGGCTGCAAAATGTACTTTTACCAACAACATGAAGAGTCCATTCTATTTTACATACTTATATGGACCCCATTACCATAGTAAGGCCTGGTCTACACTTAAATTTAGGTCAACATAGCTATGGTCCGTCAGGAGTCTGAAGAATGCACACCATAGCTATGCCAACCTAGCCACCAGTATAGATGCAAATAGGTCAATAAAAGAATGCTTCCGTCAACCTAACAGCTGTCACTCGGGGAGGTGGCATTCCTATAACAATAGAAAAACCCCTTCCATCAGTGTAGGCTGCATCTATATTACGGGGTTATAATGACATAATTACAGTGCAATAGCTATACCAATATAGACCCCATAGTGTAGACGCACCCTTACAGTCTCACAATCTTTTACTGTATTCATTCTTACGCCACCACTGTCAGGTGAGGAATTACTATTATCCACATTTTCCAGATCGGTAACAGACAGATTAAATGACCCACCCAAGCTCACACAGAAAGTTTGCAGAAGAGCAGGGAATTGAACCTGTCTCTCTCAGGTCCTAAGCTAATGCCCTAATCAGTGGACCATCTTTCTTCTTGATTATAAAAGATTTCAAATCAAATATGTATAAACTGAATACTATCTGAAGCTAGGTTTGTGGTATTCCTGGTTGCCCACAAAAATAATCTTTTCCACTTGTTATCATAACAGGTGAGATGACGACTTCCTAAAATTTAACAGACTCTCGTGTACTTTTACTTAACAGGACAGTTCTAACTCTGTCAAAGTCATATGGCCCATGCTGTCAAGCGGAGATAGCATGGATCCAGATGACAAATTTGACACCTCTGCTGAGTCAGTAATTCTGGAATTGCAGGAAGAAACAGTAAATTGTTCTGTGATAGTTGTAGTATATACTCCTGGGGGAATTCTGCGTCACTGCACATGCGGTCATGCTTCTCCGCAGAAAAATTACTTTTGGCAGGGAAGGAAAGGGAAGCTGTAAGAGCAGTCACACGCCCCTCCCTGGCAGCGCAGGCAGGTTGGTTTGGGTGCCCGGAGCAGCCAGTAGAGATGTAAATCACCACCGGGAAGGGGGTCCATGTGTGAGAGAGAGACTGAGACTGTCCCTCTCACTCGCTATTGCAGCACTGGCATGGAGGGGCAGGGCTTCGGGGTGTTTCTGAGGAGGTAGGTGTGGGGCAGGCTCTGTCCCCTCACACAGAGCAGAATGTAGGAGCCTGTCTGCTTAGTGAATTATTTCCACTCTCTTTGTGAATTCCCCCAGAAGTATAAAATAGGTGTAAAAGTTTTAAGGCTCCTTTACATTGTCAGAGTGGTATAAAAGACAGTATGGCTTTATAAATGCTTCTGGTGCTTTAGTGATTAGGACTGGTCTACATTTTTGGACTGAAAAAATTTCCTATCAAAATGTACTCCATGAACTGTTGGCTGCTGACCTTTCTGGAGATGCCAATATAAATTGTGTGTTTGATTCACCTGCCCTCACTTGCCTATATTGTAACACTGAGCATATGACTGCATATATTTGTTGACTAAACTCAAAATAAAGGGTGAAACCTAGCTACATTACTATTAGGCAAGGGGGTTTGCTCTCTACTCCCATTCTCTATCCAGTGTATTGTAGTTTAAATAAATTACTGAAATAATTGAAACCAGAGTGATTATATTGTGTTATTTTGACAAATAAAATGTGCAGAATTTTGCGGAATTTTAAAATATTGTGTGCATCATTTTTAGAATTAGATGAATTTGGAAAAAGAGGGACGGGGAGAGAAGAACTACAATGCATTCTCCACTCTAGTTTACAAGAAACGTTTGAGATAGACTGGTTGTCTGCTCCTACTCTGGAGCAAAACCAGATATTGGATATTTGGAGTTGTATTTTGTTGTAAATAAGACTCTCTCTGGATAGCTCCACACAAGGAGATGTTCCTGAGTGACCAACTCATGCTAATTGTGCAAGTCTCTGCTGAGTTGATCTGACAGTATATTGTCCTTGTCTGTAAGGTGGACAGCAACAGGATAAATCTGGTGTATTATTCACCACTCACAGATAATTTTGGCCTCTTTGCACAGCTAGCTGGAATGTGCTCCCCCTGCTTCTTCATGTGAAATATCACTGTACTATTGTCAGTAACTACTTGAACTATTCTGCGAAGCAGATGAGGGAGAAAAGAGCAACATGTTGGGCTCTGATTTCCTAATTATAACATGTTGATATGGAGCTTTTTCTCCCATAAACTCCAGTGACTGATTCTTAAATTATTTCAATCAATTCCACACTCCAGACTGAAAGAGTCAGAGGTGGCTATGAAAGACAGAGCTGGGTTGTTGAATGCAACTCCTTTGAGGACATTGTGATGTGCAGTCCACCATATAAGGGTTAGGGACACACCCTAGGTAGTGTCAAATCCATAAATATGTTGCCTATATTGGCATATATAGCATCTTGCTAGCCAATGCTGTAGAAGCCTCATCTTTAAATGAGCTTATGGAGTTACATATGTCACTGAAATCATAATGCCCATCAAACTAAGGAAGAACACTGTTTGAAATGAGTTTTCCTGTAGTACTTCTATTGCTATAAGGATTTTTAAATATCTTTCGTCTGGAAGAAAAACTGTATTTTTGAGAGTCCATAACAGCCCTAATAAAAACTATAATCTGGATTGGAAGGTGTGTCTTCCACTATCTTGAACCCCAGTGTTTGGAATAGAGTCATGACTGTGTCATATCTTTTGCTAGGTCCTTCTATGAGGATATCCTAATAAGCCAATCATCCGAACAAGTAGACATGGATGCCCCTACATCGCAAATGTGCTGCTGCCACTGATAGGCACTTTGTGAACACGCAGGATGCAAACAGAACATCTTTGTATTGGTGATGATGTTTTCCCATAACCAACGGTAGGTATTTTCGATGTGAAGATCTGAGATATGAGAATAGGTACCCTCTAAATCAAGAGGTCCCAAACCAACCGTGGGTGGATAAGAAAAGGATGATCAGAGGTAGGATAAGGATGAGGAATTTGAACTTTCTGATGAAAGAGTTAGCTTCCAAAGATCTGAAAGGGGTTGGGAGACATCTGTAATTCTTTGAGATCAGAAAATACATGAAATAAAATCCCTTCCCATGAAACTCTTTAGGAACTTCCTTTATGGCACCTGACTCTACTAATGAATGAGCTACATGTTAGCAAGTTCTTGTGAGAAAAATCTCTGAAGAGGACTGGTAAAGGAGATTGGGAGGTGAGAGTGTGTTAATTTGAATGTGATAACTGTTGGAGAAGATGCCCCTCCCCTGCTGTTCCCCATTCCCCCCTCCCCTGCAGTCTCAGCTCACTGTGCCACCGGCGCAATGCTCTGGGCAGCAGGGCTGAGCGCTCTTGCCGGGCAGCGCAGCTGCAGAGCCACAGCCTGACCCAGTGCTCTGTGCTGCGCGGTGGCGTGGCTGGCTCCAGCCGGGCGACACGGCTGCCTGTCCTGGTGTTCTGGGCAGCGCATCTGTACCGCCGCCAGCCACCGGTGCTCTGGGCAACGGGGTAAGGGGGCAGGGAGCTGGGGGGGGCGTTAGATAGAGGGCAGGGAAGTTTGGGGTGGTGGTCAGGGGGCAGGGGTGTGGATAGGGGTCGGGGCGGTCAGAGGGTGGAGAATAGGGGGGGTTGAATGGGGGAAGGGGTCCGGGGAGGGGGGCAGTCAGGAAAGAGAGGGGAGGTTGGATGGGGTGGTGGGAGGCAGTCAGGGGCAGGGATTCCGGGGGCGGTCAGGGGACGGGGGGCGTGGATGGGGCAGGGGTCCCGGGGGGGCGAGAAGCAGGGGGGGGTGGATGGGGGCAGGGGCCAGGCCATGCCTGGCTGTTCGGGGAGGCACAGCCTCCCCTAACCGGCCCTCCATACAATTTCGGAAACCCAATGTGGCCCTCAGGCCAAAAAGTTTGCCCACCCCTGGGGTAGAGGCATGAGAGGATTCCAATGGGCACTACTAGATGGCGCCACTGGTCCAAGCTGCACCATTACCACATCCAAAGAACACGAATGTGTAGACGTCACTCAAAGAATAACTCTGTTTTTGACAATATGATTTTTAACCAGATGATGCATCTTTACAACCATGTTACACCTACAAAATCAAAGTGGTATGAAAAAGGAAATCCAGTCACTCTAGCAATGACTTCTGGCCAACTAAAGCAGTGGAACGGACATTTCAAATACAGTTATGCCAGCACTGATCACTGGTGGGTACATCACCATGGGGACCCTGATTGTGGAGCAAAGATTAAATAAGTGAGGAAGAAGGGAAAAATATTGGAGAAGCTCTTACAGTCACAAGACAATCAAATATCAAAACAAAAAGCAGAAAGTCTTATGTGGCTTCTTTCCTCCTAAATGATTTTTCTAATTGGATACGGAGTGATTTTGTTTAATTACAAATATTAATATGGACTTTAGTTTTAAGGTTTTAGGATTTTAGTTTAAAAAAAAAAATCAATTTACCTTTGGTGATCGTGGGTCAGGAGGACGGGCGTAAAGTTCATCTTCAGCCAGTTGAACTCCCGCAGGAACTGTTTCAGAGGGACGTGTACCATTGTAGAGATGAAATTTGCAATGAGGATTTAAGGCCATTGCAAGAAGTTCAAGAAGAGGAAACCAATCTTGGGACAGCTTGGCCACACATAGCTCTACTAGACGGTGAGTGTTGTTAATAATACACCTCTATTAAGAAAAAGATATTTAACAGTTTTGGCAGATGACTGAAATGTAACAAATTACAAACTGTATTACTGCATTCACAGAAGCAAAGTTACAAAATTGCTTTCTTTATAAACCTTTGTCCTTTGCTTTCTCAAAAAACGTTGTCTGAGCTGAAGCTTCCATGCCTATTTTCATAATTGGGGAGGGGGTTAAACAAAAATCTGAGCTAATCTTCTCAGTGTTTGAGTTATCAGTGGTAGGAGAAATACATATTTTTTCTACTTCAATTTTTTTCCAGACTTATTTACTCACCAGTAACTCCACAACCTCAAATTTGGCTAGTCCTTAATGAGAGGAAAATTTTAGTGTTTAAGAAGTTGTTAATGAGCATGCACAAATCAGCAAAGTTTCTAAAGCGTTTACCAAAATATAACGACATAGCTCCATGCGCCTGAACTATATAACCAGGAGCCCAACAAGGGGTTGCACTGATAAACACAGGAAGGGGGCCTTGATACCCCATCATACCAGGCCCTAAGTTTGATTTCTTTTCAACCCAAACTTCTTCCTAGCTCAAATGTGATCTCCTACTAACCCAATCTCTCTCCCCCTACAGGTCAGACCATGAAGCTGTGAGGAGTGAAGGGAAGGAAGGAGGAAATGTATTTCCCATAAGTCATGGAGTTGTGAAGAACTGGCAGAAGGAAGCTGATTTTCAAAAATTGTTCATGGCTGCAAATAAGCAGATGGCCTCTGCAGCTCCATCACTGTTTAAACTTATTTGCTTTTCATAAAATACAATACAAACTTACATGAATCTCAAACTTCCAGCCGCTCACCGCCTCATCTGTAAGGATTTTTGTGAAAGATATTGTTAGCCCATCTCGAAAAAATCTCTGACATGCTTCACTTTTAACATCAAGGCCTGTTTAAAAGAGAAAAGGGAAAGATCAGTTAATATATTCCATTTTACTGGTTGTCTACAATGCTCACTTAACATTAAAAATTTTGGACTTACACTTTTCATATCCATGGATTTCAAAGTGCTTTACAAAAAATGAAGATTTAAAACATTGAGTAGGGTAGCTATTATCAAGCTCCTTTTATAGACTGGTAAACAGGCATGGGGGGGGGGAAGGGTTTGGTGATTTTCCTACTGGATAGATAGTGAATCAGTAGCAGAACTAAAAATGAAATACAGCAGCTCCAACTCCCAGTCCCCTACTCTAACCACTAGACTGCTTTCTCCCTATTTTTAGATCTCAGCTCTTAATATTCGAACAATTTCAATATACATTGAAGAGTTTCTCAGTTGTAGATATTTCCTAATAAAAGGAATATAGCCATGCAAACTAAAAAAGGAACAGCGTTCTAAGGTCAGAAAATGTCAAAATTCAGTAACTAGACATTAAAATTACCAATTAATTTTCCCTTCTCCCATCAAATTTCACTTAACATTTCAGCTTCAAAGTTTTATTTAAATTACAATGTAAAGTTTAATTTGGTGAAACTGATTAATTCCAAAAAATAATTTTTGATAGAACAGCCTTTTAAATAGTAGGTCCTATATTTAAAGTGCTTTAAAAATTGTAAATGTTTTCTGCTCCCTTGAGACTTAAACAGTCTTTTGGGCATGACAAATCAAGAATACAAAACCACACCCCTTCCACTCCTTCTTTCGTTTTGTACACACCTGCCTTTTGTTTCTTCAGTTTGCTGTTAGTGGTAAAAACCAGCTTGCAGGGTACATAAGCAGGGCCATATTTACAACATAGACACTGAATGCCCATCCCTAGGGCCCCACATCCTTGAGTCATGCAACTGTATCAAAACTTTGGATTTCATCCCGGGGGGGGGGGGGGGGAGGAGGAGGGAAACACGACACACCTGCCCTCACAGTTACAAAGAAAAATTGTGAAAACATGATCAGAGTGCAACAAATGCAGAGAGCGCTACTCAGGTCTGCAGAGAGCCTGAAACAATGGCTCTGAGAGGGGTGGACTTCCCCATACATCTCAAAGCAGTGTTAATTCTAAGACCCACCACTCTGGTAGGTCTCACCAACACTATCCCAGCAGAAGACTGTGTGGGGCAGGGAAAACTAGAGTTGGCCCTGCTCATTCACCCAAATAGATACAAGCACCTGCAGGGGTAAATACTAGAGGTCCCCCTTGCGGCTACCCCTGCCTCTCCAAGGAAGGGGAGGGGAGGAGAGGAGAAGCCTAATGCAGTTCCTGCACTGAACTCACTCCAAAGCAGTACCTAAGAGCTATGCTAATGAAGGAGACTGACCTTCAGCTGAAACTGACCATCAACAAAAACAGTGAAATTGGCCATATACAAAATTAAAAAATACTGCACTCTTTCAGTTGTATTAGCTTTCAGGGTTACTTGAAACAGTAGACCCCAAATTTTCACACACAAATGTGATTTTTAAGTTGACATTATCTCTTTAAAGTTCATTTTTCATTTAAAATAACTCAATTCTGGGGATAGAAAAGAAAATATATTTTCAATATACTGAGTCACACATACATTGAATACAACAGTTTTCAGAAAATGAGTTCAAACAAATTCATTCAGGGAAATCAATGGCCTGTATTATACAAGAGGTCAGACTAGATGATCACAATGGTCCCTTATGGCTTTATCTACAAATCCATGAAAAGAGGAATTACGCAAATATAAACTATTACATTAATAGCCTAGAGGTTGTATCCTGCACTGTTATTGTGCAGGATACGTTTCATTTTCAGTCCTGGAATCACACTCCTTATGCAATATAATACGCCCAGCCTCAGAAAACAGTGACCAACCAACCACAGGCAATACTGGGAACCCAGAAAATAAATAATTCCTGTTCTAGTCAGTCTAGATGAATAATGATCAAGACATGTGGCTTCAAAAGAGTAACAGAGAAGATACAAGCTTGGGAACAGGAATTTCCCTCCCCCACAATTCAACAGAGATTCAAAGAGCCACCCAGAAAGAGAGAGAAATTCAGGGAGCTGGCAGTAACTCCTATATTTGAGTTGCCTAATACCTTCCATTATAAAATATTCTTTAATTCTTGTGATCTTTTGTGAGAAACTAACACCTCCAGTGCAGCAGGTATTTGAAATTCAGCAGAAATAAAGGGTTGAGTTATAAGTTCTTAAAACTTGACATTTCCTTTCCTCTTGCTTGCACCGCTCGGGAAAATTTTAGCAACATGAAAAAATAACTGAACACTATAAAGAACCAGGCCCATACTACAAAATCATGAGCTGAGACAGCACACCCCCATAATGGGAACACCCGGCAGCTGTCAGACCAACTGTAGCAGGGGTTTTGTGGGGGAAGCAGAGCAGAAGAGCCAGGCATAATTTTTTTATTGTAATATATGCTATATAGCTCAATTATTAACATTTAATTTTTTGGAGTAGCTGCCACTATTCAAAAATACTGTCCCTAGTTTTAGTTATTTTATAGTTATTTAATAATGAGTTGACAGGTACCATTCTTTCAATAGGTTGCTTCTCCAATCTCAGAAAAACCTCAGACAACCACCAGAGTGCCTCTTTAAACTAAGACTATATTGTCTGCCTGAAAAATAGTTTTCTAAAAGATTAAAAATAGAGTAAATAGTACCATCAGACTGCCAGTACCACAAAGTATTTAAATGGTCCAGTCATCCTCCTCCTATGTTTCCCCCAAATTAGCAGGAGATAATAATACCAATATAACCACCTCATTTTATATAGCACTCTTCGTCAGTAGTTCTCAAAGTCACTTTATAGATAAGGACTCAGATGGAGGGATGAAGAGACTGGCCCATGGTCACACAACAGGACAGTGGCTGAGTCAGAAATGGAACTCAGGTCTTGAATCTCAGTCCAATGCTCTATCCACTAGGCCACGCTGTTTCTCAAAAAACATGCAACAAAAATAGTTTTGTGGTATAATAATCTAGTGGGCTTCCAAAACATATTTGGTTCCTCTGCTCTAAAGTTCTGGTGAGCCACAGATCTCAGTGCAAAATTACGTCAATGACAATATTAGGATCACAGTTATCTTTCAATTTCAATCCCTTCTTCCAGTCCTCATCCTCTCTGTATCCATTCCAGCAGATACCATTTGGATTTAAAGAATAAATCCACATATGGGTGGTAAGGTACCTAAACTCACATAATCTTACTGAAGAAGACATACATTTCCTGCAGATTAACAGAAAGGTTACATAATAATAATCATCATTCTTGGAGTACATTGCCCCTGTATTTCCACACTTTCGAAGTTCAGGACCATTTAGCAAAAGAGTGCCCCACTTCAGAACAGGTAAGCACCTCACTCATAAATCTGACTGTTCAGAGTTATAAAAGGGACAAAAGTCTCAGCCATCCTCCATTACTTCAATGAGTGGGGAAAGATAGGAAGTGTGCACATATACGCAACACACTTAACAACAGTTTCTGGTAACCTCTCTTTCCACTTGTGGGAAAGTAACCTGCAGCATAAACCCCAGGGGTGGAATAACCAGTGGTAATGAAAAGCAACTGTAGAACATATGCCTAAAATTGATATTAGAACTAAATGCTAAATTCAGCAATAGTGGTGCTTAGAACAGATTATATAAATGGAGCTCCAAATTGCAGCTTTGCAGATCTTCTTCAGAAGGGTAGGGGGAGGTGTGTGAAAAAGAGTTCCCAAACGGATTGTCAAATTTGTTACCTTGTGGTGGAGTGTGTAGGTGTTGTCTGTAGAGCAACTGAAGAAGCTGTTTGTCTATATTTGTTTATTTGCTACACTACTGATGGTGTTGTGATTTTTTTTTAAAAGGCAGACATAGCTGCTGCCAGCACCCAAAAACTTCTCCTCAAACTAGAAACCAGAGGATTTCTTCCTACCAGCGTGCTGCAGCAGCAGACCCAGAGATGTAGCTAGCTGCATCTGTCAAATTTTTTGAAAGGTAGCATTTGTATTGTCATTGAACAAACGTGACCTCTTGAGAGATCTTCTATGCTCACTTGAAGATTTCAGTCAGGCACACACGTCTACCAAAAGTCAATGGCAACTGCAGTCCCAGAGAACATATCAACTGCACAATAAGACGTGTGCATCATATCCTACCTTTGGTCTACACTGCAATAAAAGACTCACCACATGGCCACGGCTGGACCTGGGTCTGCTGATTCGGGCTCCCAGGGGGTCAGGCTGCAGGGTTATAAAACTGTAGTGTAGAAGTTTGGGTTCAGGCTGCAACCCAGGCTCTGAGACCCTATGAATTGGGAGTGCCTCAGAGCCCATTCTTGAACCCAAACATGTACATTGCAATTTTTTGCCTCGCAACCCAAGCCCAAATCAATTAACCCAGGCTTTGAGACTCAGTGTCAAGGGATTTTTATCGTGGTGTAGACATACTCTAGATATTTTTGGATTAATACAATTTTTCTCCAGCAGGTGCTTCAAAACAGATGACTAACACTCATACAAAATAATTCCTGCAGGCCAGAACTGCCTGCTGACAACAACCTTTACTCCTTGGCAATTCTAGGAGTAAATATTTATCAATGAGGTCAGTTCCTCCTAGTCCAACTACCCCAGGGTAAAGAACAGGCAATTTTATATTTCAATAAAAATATATTTAAAACAATACTATTCTTCCTCTAAGGCACCTTAATTCACCAACTACTTTCTCTGTGACTTTACAGAGTTCTCATCTATACGGCCTGGAAAGATTACTTTGAAAAGGCTGGGAGAAGCATGTAAGAGACATTTGTCACTCTGACCTAACACAACATGTTGAACACAAAGAACACAATCTTGAGGGGAACTGTCCTAGACCCAAATAAGTTAGACAAGACAAACAGCATCTAACTATATGATTCTAAATGTTCCGGGTCACAGTTTCTAATTGTTCCAAATCTTATTTTCTAATATTATCTAAAGTGTCTAAATGTAGATTTTGAAGAAATGTTTTTAGCAAGGTATTTCTCAAAAATTTTCTGAGGAAAAAAAATTAAACCTCAAAGTTAAAATATAAGAATTTGTCAGGAAAACAGACGTGCTCAGGTCTGATATGCAAGTAAAAATACAGAAAACAAGTGGGAAAGGACCAATAATACTTATTTTATAGCTGTGGACTCAGTGTTCCCCAGTGCTTGTGTCAAGGCAGAAAACTCAGCTATGATGTTTTCAAAAGATCTATGCAGCTTTTCATGCTAGTCCAGGTTTTGGGAATCTTGGATCTCAATTTATTAAAGAAATAAAGCTCCAACAGGAATACGGAGGACCTTTAAGGAGCCAGATTTACACATTCCTCTAGCAACCATTCATTGTATTTTCAACTTACCTTTTTTACTAAGATCAATAGCAGCTTCTAGAAGAACTTCTAACTCCCCTTTCGGCAACACAGGAACAACCCATCGAGGTCTGAATTTTTAAAAAAGTACTGCATTTTAATTAAGTTTCTGAAAAGAAATTAAAACACATCTTCCCCTTCATTATGCCCTTAGGTTAGGATAAAAGTGTAAAATCTATTTTTAACCCACTAAAGAGGGCTCAACTTTAGAAAAAAATTGCCAATCCCCATCTCTTTTCTTATTTCCCTCCCATCCGCAAATATGCAATCTAATGCACGAACACAAAGAAAGACCCAGAAATTTTGATGGCAATGTTAAGAGATTTTACCTATAACCCACATGATTAGGAAGAGTGCATCAATCTTAAAGTACCTGTTGATCATGTCATCCAACTTTGCCAGATCTGTGTGTGGAAATGCGGGCTCCTCATCCTCAAGTTGGGGTGGGGCATCCCCTTGACCCTGCTCATCAGGAGGGGTAGCTGGGGAATTCTCATTGGAAGAATCAGGTGAAGAAGTCTGAATTAAAAATATTTCAAGGATTTAAATTAAATATTGTATGCACAGTATTCATCCTATTTCTCAGATACTGTAGTAGATGTATATCATTTACTCTTGGCTTCCTTTTTTCCCTTTAAATTTCATTTGAATTTTGAAAGCTAACAGAGAACGTCAATAAAATATTTAAAAAAAAAAAACACGATAAAAGACAAAAACACTAAATATGACTATTTAAAGCTTTCAGAATTTCTTAACTAAAATTATTTATTAGTCCAATTAAATATTTTCTTTAATATTCAAGTAGTCTAAAAACAAAGCTAGTTTCCTGGAAGATGGAAAACGGTATCATTTGAAACAAAGTTGGCCTATGATTTTGTTCTTAGTGGACTAGTCAAGAGCCTCCCTGAAGGGGAATGTTGACTTGGTGCGTGGCAACTAGATTGTATTGAATCCAGCCAAGATAGCTTGCTCATACTGAAACAAGACTGAATCAGTGATGGTTGGTAAGCACTGCCACTACGAATTCTATGCTCTGGTTGTGTGGATCACAGATAGTTGGTAAGACAAATTACACACTGAGTACACAGGTCTTCCTCTGATCATGAAGAACCACGTACTAAAGATTTCTATTTATATAACCTGTTTGGTGTTGGTTATACCCCTGCTCGCTCTTGTGGGAATCCGGTAACTGCCACCCAAGCCTTGATTTTCTTTTAACATGACTATTGTTATTCCATCTTCTACAGTTTGCCAGCTGCAGGCAACAATTTCTTTACTTGTCCAAAATGCAGCAACGTTTACTTGCTGAAGTGAGCACATATGAACTTAACATTCCCTCCCTTCCTTCTCTCAGCAGTTGCCAATATATTACAAACCACCAATATTAATCATGATTTAAATCAAGCAGGAACCTTGATTTAAATCTACTTTAATCTTGTTTTTACGTGTGTACTTTAGTTATACTCCTAAAAAGAGATTAATTCTAATTGGTTGGTACTACCATTTAAACATGTTGATCTGCAACTAAACAAAGCCTTTACACTAAATTTGGTATTTATTTTTGCTAACCAGGATCACATATTATGTTTATAGATATTTATTTAAGCAATTATATTGCTCAACATATTTAGTCATAGTCTTAATTTTTATATTTTTTCAGTATGTTAGAAAATGATGAGGGACGCATTTCTTATTTACCAGATAACGTTTTTACTCCAAATTCATCATGTCAAGATATATTTGGATGGAAACTGATGTTCAATTAAAAACAAAGAAACAGCACTTTAAAAATTGTTATTAGTTAAATAAAACTACCTTAAATGTGCTAAGAAAATATCAAATAATTTTTTTATTTAAAACTGATTTATTAAACAAAAAGTATTAACTGTACTTCGTGAGTTGATTTCTCCTCAGAGCATTCTGTGCCAAAAAATAAAAATTCTGCACCAAAAAAATAAAAATTCTGTGCACAATATTTAAAAATTCAGCAAATTTTATTTATCAAATAAATGTGGCGGCTCCAGCACGGCATTGGGGAGCAGAGGACACTGGCTGCACAGAGGTGGGAGATCACTATGCAACTCCCCGCCCCCCCGAGGACATGGACTCAGCGGTGAGGCTTCACCCGACGCTGACACAGCGCAAGGACCCTGACCCTCTGTGCCAGGTGTGGGCAGGCAGGCTCAGCAAGGCAGGATCCAAGTGTGGAGAGGCTTAGTGTGGGGGACCCAGGGGTGGGTTGAGGCGGTTCTGGGTGCCGGCAGCTCAGTGGGGGATCCAGGTGAGGGGGGGATCTGGATGTGTGGTGATAGAGCATGGCAGAGGAGTCTGGGTGTGGGGAACTCAGTGGGGGGTCCAGATGCTGGAGGAGTGGGGTGGGGGTCCAGGTACAGCTGGTTGGGGCTTGGTGGGGTGGGGATCCAGGTGGCTCATCAGGATGGTCCAGGTGCAGGGGGAGCGGGGTTCCTCGGGGGAGCGGTTGAGTGCGGGGGGGGGGGCAGGTGAGGCTCGACAGGAGGGTCTGGCTGCACTGGGGTTGCGCAGATGGGGGAGCAGCTCCCTGTACAGGGATCCCTCCCCCTGCAGCTGAGGAGCAATGGGTGCAGGAAGCGGTGGGGGGGGGGGGGGAGGGGGGAGAAGAGAGTTGGCAGAGCTTACTGCAGCTGGAGGAGAAATCTGCGGTTGGGTCTGACCCAGCCCCAGATGCCGTGCAAGGGAAGAGGAAGTCCCGTCCTCCCCAGCCTAGCTGGGACTGGCAGCTGAGCCCGGCACAGGGTAGGAGCCCCCTGCCCCACAGTGATTTACCTCTCTGCCAGCTGCCCTGGGCACCTGAAACATACTGCTGGGGTGGGTCACATGACTGCTCTTGTGGCTTCCCTTTGCTTCCCAGTCAAAAAGTTATTTTTCTGTGGGGAGCAAAGAAATCTGCAGGGGACATAAATACTGCACATGCGCAGTGGCGCAGAATTCCCCCAGGAGTAAAGTAGATGGACTGTGTCATCATTAATGCCTAAAGACCATTAAGTGTCTAAAGACCTTTGAAAATCTGTCCCTGTCCTTCAGAGTTTTAGAATTCGATCTCATCCTCTTCCATCTGTTTTTTATTCATAGACTGAATGTTTTCCTGTTTCTTCTACTGTTTTTCAACTTTGAATGAAGAAATTAGGAAAATATTCTCTCCACCTGCTACCTAAACTGAAACCAAAAGTATTACAGGCGAAAGGTTTTCTGCACAACAGAAACAGAAAGTACTTACATCTGGGGGGAAAAAATACCAGCATTCGCTCCACTGTAAAGACTGAAAATAATATACTTAATGCAGCATATAACATTGTAACATTTAAATAGCTTGAGTTGACCTCAAAATTTAAGATGTTTTCCCAAAAACGGTATATATACACACTTGAAAAAGCAGTACCTTTTAACTTATTAAAATTGGGAAGGGCTCATTGATGCAGCTTTATTTTTCCATTTAAATTTTAACAGATTATAGTAAGATTAGAACTTCAGTTTGTCAATTTCAAATTTAATTTTACACAGGTTTATACTGTAAAAGAAAAATGTATTTAATTTTTTAAAAATCCAGTAAAAGTTAATTTATTTTTAAAAATAGATTTTTATCCACCCTGCTTTTCTGACACCAAAAAGTATTAAATAGCTGAGAGACCAGGCTTGGGTTGATATCGTTCCCAAGAACTGTATTCCTCTTCAAACTAGCTCTTGGTTCCATCACTTGCACTCTTAATTAATGCCTAAATATGGACTGAGGGACCTAATTTCAGGCATAAATGTTTTAATAACTTAAAATATAGTAATTAGCATATTTTTACACTCCATTGCAGTTTTCCTTTAACTCAGGGTTTCGTAACGCTTGCGCAATTACAATTTCAACTTTAATACAGCATGAATGTAGTTTCATATAGTCTCTTTGCTTAGATCAGAATTTAGTCTTTCAATAATGCCAATAGCAAATTAATTTTAAAATTCATTCAATCAACAAAAAAATATAGTAAAGATTTCATTACTTCAAATTTGAACTACGCAGTTGTCCTTTATTCAAAATATTTGCATTGCTGTAGTACCCATAGGCCTCCATCACCATCAGGGTCCTGTAAATTAGGGTTGCCAATTTTGGTTGGACGTATTCCTGGAAGTTTCATCATATGACAATTTATAATTCCTGGAGATTCCAGGACAATTCTGGAGGGTTGGCAACCCTAGTTGCTGCACTGAACACGCTATAGAAAAATGAGACAGTCCCTGCTCCAAAGAGCTAAAGAAAGGGCAATACAGCAGAAGGTGCAGAAACATAAGAGGAGGTGAAAGAACAATCAATCTTTCTTTCCTGTGTAACTTGGTAGCATCTTGGATCACTGAAAATAAAAATTTCTTTTTCTTTTTTTTCTTTTCTTTTTTTTAAGATCAATTTTTTGTTTTTTTAAATATTTGTTGCTAACTTTTTGCATTTCCACTAAGCGGAGCCAATCAGTGGAATAATTTCACTCAGATTTTCATGCACTAGAACAATACTACAATGTTTGGGTTGCAAATACTTCAGGGATGTTTTCAAACCAATAACAAATATAAATGAAAATAATTTTAACATTTCTATTTGTTTTGAAAAAAATCATTACACAAAAACTTAAGTTGTCTGGGCATAAACTTTCTGAATGTCACATTAATGTCTATCAGCATTCTAAACCCCATTTTATTACGTAACTTACAGTACTTAGAATCTTAGCCATGTTAAATTGCAATCTTCAATTCCCTTCAGTATTTGGCATGGTGAAATTTGCATACCAAAGTCAGCCTATGTGTTAACTTCAATTCTGACACAAGGCGACAGATTTTAGTTTCAAATGCTTTTAGTCACCTATACCCACTTGACCAACAACACAGGAAGCACTCTTCGCTATTCCTGAATTTTAGACCCTGATTTATCTTCTCTGCCACACTCAAATCTAGTTCTCACTTGTACTATTTAAAGTCTCATCTTTGCTAAAGAAAAATTCTGTATCATTTACATTTGTGGTATTTTTATTCCCCACAATTGGGCATTAAAGTCTAACAAGTATGTTCAGTAGCATACGTTTCTATACATTGACCTATTCATTTGCGCCAAGTTGCAGATGACCACATCTACAGGTGACAAGATAATTCAAACTTGATGCAATCCTTGGTCAGTATGGTGAGACTACCATCAAAGATGCAATTATGAAGGTGGGTTTTGACCTGGATTTCTCTTCACTAAGAACACTTCATACTCACAGCTGTTTTGTAGTCAGATTATTTTTACTCACTAGTGACATGGGTCAGATTGAAACCAAATTAGGAGAGACTCTCTCTTGCCTTGTCTACTCCAGTCTCTCTTTTCTTAAAATTTCCTATCATTCTTACTACCAGAGCAACTCTAATGGTAGAAACAATGGGGAAATACTAAGGAAAAAAAAAAATCTAAGGAAGACAAGGCCACACTCATTACCAATGCATGAATCACTGAAGACCCATTTGCCCTAAATTATTCGTCATTAAAGGAATATTGTCAACTTAAATTTGGAACAAAATTTAATGTTTGCAAAAAAGCTTTAATGCACTAGTAACAGACTTTTCCACTGTTTTTAAAGATTCCAGTGAAAAAAGTTCTGAAATTTGTTAAAGTTGTTTGAAACTGTGAAAAGGGGGAAGTTATTCATTGACCCTTACTACTTGAAAAAGAAATTTTTCAGGTAAACAGGGATCAATTTTTTCTATTCTCCATCTTAAGATCAACAGGTCTGCTAACAATGGGGGTTTTTACAGCAGTGTAGATTCAGGGAGGGCAAAATTACATTAACTATATATTAGACTTAACCCAATTCTCTGATATGAGAGGACTACAGCATGAAACCCTCTCCTACCACATGCAACTCTGGCAGATATCTGGACCCTCAGCTTGTAAATCCTACAGAAGGTGTGAACTGCCAATGCTTTTCAACTTATAGCATTTGGAAAAGGACCATCCTGATACAGTATACTTGAATTGTTCAATCCGTTTTAAGATGACAGGTAAGTTAACAAAATGGGTGCAGGACTTGCAGAACTGCTTAATGAATGGAATATAAATAGACCCAGGGTATGCTAGCGTTCTTCATGCAGACAGTTTCTGCAAGCAAGATAGGAGAACTATTACCTGTGAACTACGAAAGATGAAGCTGATCTCCAGAATAAAGCTTAAGACACTCCTATATGTTACTTTACCCAAACAGAAGGTACAGCACTGCTCTTTTATGCAGAGGGCCCCCAATTCTGAAACCATTCTGGTGGATGTATCAGCCGTTAAGGCATCAATTTTAGTGAATAAAAACAAGTATATATGTTCCTCAAGGGAGGGGGGTTAAAAAGGTGTTTCAGAATGCTGAGTATCAAGCTGACATCACAAAATCTGAGGTAGGTGAATCAGACGTGGCTCTGAAGAAGCATCTGACATCCTGGTAAGCAGACTTCTTGCCCAAAGTAAAGACACTTGAAAGGGCAGGTTACTTCATCCATATGGTATTTTATCTAAAGGCAGCACCTTCTGCAGTACAGGGTTGCCTATCACCATACTGAGGCAGTTGTTCAGCAGTGACTCACCAACAGACTTCCAACAAAGTACAAACTAGGCCTGACCCTGCTTCAACGAGACATAAAATTATACCCTAAGGAGATTTTGAAAGAATTACCTGGAAAAGTAATGCTGCAGAACTACTATTGTCTTTCTAGGCAGCTCTACTAACAGCATTAGCATCATACCTGATTCTGTTGGAGGGGAGGCTGAGACTGTCCATCAGGAGCCTGGCCCTGGCTATCATTCCCTCCTACTGGAGAGCCACGGGTCGTGGCTGTCATACTCGACACAGGGCAGATCTTTGCAATTTTGTCTGCTTATGTAGTTGTCGTGAGAGAAGAAATTATAGTCCGCTTAATAAAGTTGAAGTACCAGCATATGTCTGCCTTAAAAAGCTCCAACTCAAGAACAAGCCATCTTGCAGAGACCATTGCATAACCTGAAAGAAATAAAAATATTAGAATATATACAAACATTTTAAATCCACATCCATGAAGAAACAAAAGTATCAAGTCAAACACAACTTTAAAGTAAGAAAACTTACTCTTATTTCATATAGCATAATACTCCTTGCCAGTGAGTATAACTAAACATTTACTCATTCTTGACAGAAGACAACATTTCTAATAGTCTATAACTATTGTATGCTACATGTAAAGCTATATGAGGATTAGCATCAAGACTATTCAAAAACTGAAATCTGTTCAGAATGCAGCTGCCCACCTTTTAAGCAGGAGTGTATTGTGAAAAGAGCATCCTAAAAGAAAAGCAAATATCACCCTCCTCCTACATAAAAATGGACACAAAAGTAACTTCAACCAAAACTCTCCAAACCACCAGTAAGGGATCCAGTAGTTCTTTATTATTTGCCTATTCCAAATATGCTGATATATTACAAGAATATTTTTATTTGAAGTTATTTTCTATAATTTGATGCTCATTGTATACGTTTTACTTATGCTTGTTTTTAACTGCAAATAATCCTCCAATTTCTGCATTTTTACTATTTTATACTGTTCTTTACCTTTCTGATTAGCCATACCAGTCATTCATCTATTACGCAGCAGCAAAAAGTTAATTGTAGCCTTGACAACTGTATTTTAAAATTCTTACCAGCTTTCTACTATTGATTACCTAGCTGTACTGTTGAATTCCAGCCATCTTATTTAACTCATTCTATATGCACTCATTCTGAATTTCTACAGTTAAAGCTTACTAAAGGGGTTGATTTGGGCCAACTGGAGAGTCTTCAAAATCTGAACCAGTGTAAACTGATGCAGGGATGGTTCTCTGAATCTGCAAATACCCTGAAATAGCTGAGAGGTCTGAACTGCCCATATGCTATGTGGATTCCATAGAACGGTTTATTAGATCTATGTTGTTACTGAGTTATTTTGCTCTTGGGTTCTGTTTACTAGTGTATTTATACTAAAAGACTGTCAAATATGTCCAAAGCTCTGAATGGGCACTCATGTTGTAGAGTACTAAAAACAGAAATATTCACCTCTACAGCATGTTAAATGAAGTCTAATATGGTTGTCTAAATATAAATATTTCACTGTTGATCAAAGCTCACAGCAAAGAGGGATGAACATACTATGAAGATAGGCACAAACTATGACTAGTAGAGCTGGTCAGGCATTTGTCAACTATATATTTTTGTGTCAGAAAATGCGGATTCGTCTAAACTAAATCTTTTGGCAGAAAAGTGTTGGTTTCAGGGAGAAAGAAACCACCCCAGAATACCTAATGCCCCAGTGGTGAGGGACTCCCCCAGTATGTGGAAGACATAGGTTCAAATCCTGCCTGATTCAGACCAGGGACTTGAGCCTGAGCCACCAACATCCCAGGTGAGTGCCCTAATCACTGGGCTAGAGAGTTTCTGTGAGTGACTCTGGCCTAATGTGACCTATTTATACAAAGTAGAACAGCGCCAACAGGAGAGAGAGAAAAAGAGATGGAGACAACAGTTCAAGTCCCTGGTCTGAAACAGGCAGTGCTGGGATTTGAACCAGTGTCTCCAAAATCCCATCAAGCTATCAGCTATTCTGAGGTGGGGGAATCACTCTCCTTTTCACAAAGAATTTCAATAAGTCTCAGTTTTGTTCCACGCTGGAATGGAAACAAATGTTGAAAATTCAAAATTTTTCACAAAACAAATGTTTTCCAGCCAGCTCGAATGATGAGTCGAGTTCCACTTTGGCATATTGTTTTGGTATGGCAAATGGGCAGAACTTTGTGGACAGCTCATGGGACAGTACTCTTAATTTTTCTAATTGCACCCTTGTGGTTTCCAGACCACACCAGATAGCATGTATAGTATCCAAAACACTACCAAAAATGAGTCCCTTAACAGAGTCAAGGGACAGCACCTTTTTCTTTCCAGCTGGAAGACAGGAAACAGAGCTCCACTGTCCTCACACTCTGCTTCTGAAAAGGAATGGAACTTCACTATCTTTCCTCTCCTTAGCTTTCTGGCCTTAACAGAACCACAACATAACCTTGACTACCTGAATGACAGCATGGTAGGATGATGATTTTCTGAACAAAATTAAGGGAATCTTCAATTTAATAGACACTGGAGACAATCTTTTACCAGACAGTTTTGGATAAACTAAGTTGTATGAGAAACAACTGCATTTATTTTAGTATAAGAGATACATACATAAAGTATAATATTTCAATGTGTTTAAGGTTAAGGAAAGTATGCTTTTAAAATTATATAGTAGATTTCTTGAGCACCTTCCATCCGAGATTCCCAAGCCTGGTTTATACTTAACTTTTAGGCAACATAGCTATGTCGGTCAGGAATGTGAAAAAAAAAATACAGCCTTGAAAGAAAGTTATGCCAACCTAACCCCCAGTATAGATACATTTCTGTCAATGAAACAATGTTTCTGTTGGCCTAGCTACTATTGCTTTGGTGGTGTTCCTGCACCAACAGATACCCTTCCATCAGTGTCCATGTGGAGACAGCTGAGGTAGCTGTCCCAGTACACAGGACTGCTGATACACCACTGGTGGAGAAGGAGATGGCTCAGGGTGGACACTGGCAGCTGGTTACTTCTGGCAGCAGGCAGTGCTCCACCCCTGCTCCGAACCCTCCCGCTGTGGTAATAGGTAACCGTTATGCTCTTCTTGATACAGGAAAGAAGGCATCACCCCCTACAGTAAAGGAGGAGAAGCCTCGTACCCCTAAGGCTGGGAGGTCTGCTGCCACCACTGCGAACAGGAAACGTAGGGTAGTGGTGGTCGGAGACTCTCTGCTGAGGGGGACGGAGGCGCCCATCTGTCGCCCTGACATTTCATCTCGGGAGGTATGCTGCCTGCCGGGAGCCCGTATCCGAGACGTTACGGAGGCATTGTCGAGGATTATCCAGCCCTCTGACTACTACCCCATGCTACTCATCCATGTGGGCACAAATGATACTGCGCGGTGTGACACTGAGCGGATCAAGAGTGACTACAGGGCTCTGGGAGTACGGGTGAAGGAGTTTGGAGCGCAGGTGGTATTCTCTTCGATTCTTCCTGTCAAAGGTAGGGGCCCGGGCAGAGTCAGATGCATCATGGAGGTGAATGCCTGGCTGCGAAGATGGTGTCGCCAGGAGGGCTTTGGCTTCCTAGACCACGGGATGCTATTTGAGGAAGGACTGCTAGGCAGAGATGGCGTTCACCTTTCGAGGAGGGGAAAGACCCTATTTGGACACAGACTGGCTAACCTAGTGAGGAGGGCTTTAAACTACGGGGACAGGTGGGCAAAGCCCGCAGGTAAGTGGGGAACATGGAGACCTGGGAGATGGGTCGGAAACGAGAGGGAGTGTGGGCTATATTGGCAGAGAGAAAGGAGGGTCAGGACAAAACTGGGAGGAAAGATCAAACCAGTATCTTAGATGCCTATATACAAATGCGAGAAGTATGGGTAATAAGCAGGAAGAACTGGAAGTGCTAATAAATAAATACAACTATGACATTGTTGGCATCACTGAAACTTGGTGGGATAATACACATGATTGGAATGTTGGTGTGGATGGATACAGCTTGCTCAGGAAGGATAGACAGGGGGAAAAGGGAGGAGGTGTTGCCTTATATATTAAAAATGTACACACTTGGACTGAGGTAGAGATGGACATAGGAGATGGAAGTGTTGAGAGTCTCTGGGTTAGGCTAAAAGGGGTAAAAAACAAGGGTGATGTCATGCTAGGAGTCTACTACAGGCCACCTAACCAGGTGGAAGAGGTGGATGAGGCTTTTTTTAAACAACTAACAAAATCATCCAAAGCCCAAGATTTGGTGGTGATGGGGGACTTCAACTATCCGGATATATGTTGGGAAAATAACACAGCGGGGCACAGACTATCCAACAAATTCTTGGACTGCATTGCAGACAACTTTTTATTTCAGAAGGTTGAAAAAGCTACTAGGAGGGAAGCTGTTCTAGACTTGATTTTAACAAATAGGGAGGAACTCGTTGAGAATTTGAAAGTAGAAGGCAGCTTGGGTGAAAGTGATCATGAAATCATAGAGTTTGCAATTCTAAGGAAGGGTAGAAGGGAGAACAGCAAAATAGAGACAATGGATTTCAGGAAGGCGAATTTTGGTAAGCTCAGAGAGCTGATAGGTAAGGTCCCATGGGAATCAAGACTGAGGGGAAAAACAACTGAGGAGAGTTGGCAGTTTTTCAAAGGGACACTATTAAGGGCCCAAAAGCAAGCTATTCCGCTGGTTAGGAAAGATAGAAAATGTGGCAAAAGACCACCTTGGCTTAACCACGAGATCTTGCATGATCTAAAAAATAAAAAGGAGTCATACAAAAAATGGAAACTAGGACAGATTACAAAGGATGAATATAGGCAAACAACACAGGAATGCAGGGGCAAGATTAGAAAGGCAAAGGCACAAAATGAGCTCAAACTAGCTACGGGAATAAAGGGGAACAAGAAGACTTTTTATCAATACATTAGAAGCAAGAGGAAGACCAAAGACAGGTAGGCCCACTGCTTAGTGAAGAGGGAGAAACAGTAACAGGAAACTTGGAAATGGCAGAGATGCTTAATGACTTCTTTGTTTCGGTCTTCACCGAGAAGTCTGAAGGAATGCCTAACATAGTGAATGCTAATGGGAAGGGGGTGGGTTTAGCAGATAAAATAAAAAAAGAACAAGTTAAAAATCACTTAGAAAAGTTAGATGCCTGCAAGTCACCAGGGCCTGATGAAATGCATCCTAGAATACTCAAGGAGCTAATAGAGGAGGTATCTGAACCTCTAGCTATTATCTTTGGAAAATCATGGGAGACGGGAGAGATTCCAGAAGACTGGAAAAGGGCAAATATAGTGCCCATCTATAAAAAGGGAAATAAAAAAAACCCAGGAAACTACAGACCAGTTAGTTTAACTTCTGTGCCAGGGAAGATAATGGAGCAAGTAATTAAGGAAATCATCTGCAAACACTTGGAAGGTGGTAAGGTGATAGGGAACAGCCAGCATGGATTTGTAAAGAACAAATCATGTCAAACCAATCTGATAGCTTTCTTTGATAGGATAACGAGTCTTGTGGATAAGGGAGAAGCTGTGGATGTGGTATACCTAGACTTTAGTAAGGCATTTGATACGGTCTCGCATGATATTCTTATCGATAAACTAGGCAAATACAATTTAGATGGGGCTACTATAAGGTGGGTGCATAACTGGCTGGATAACTGTACTCAGAGAGTTGTTATTAATGGTTCCCAATCCTGCTGGAAAGGCATAACGAGTGGGGTTCCGCAGGGGTCTGTTTTGGGACCGGCTCTGTTCAATATCTTCATTAACGACTTAGATATTGGCATAGAAAGTACGCTTATTAAGTTTGCGGATGATACCAAACTGGGAGGGATTGCAACTGCTTTGGAGGACAGGGTCATAATTCAAAATGATCTGGACAAATTGGAGAAATGGTCTGAGTTAAACAGGCTGAAGTTTAACAAAGACAAATGCAAAGTGCTCCACTTAGGAAGAAAAAATCAGTTTCACACATACAGAATGGGAAGAGACTGTCTAGGAAGGAGTACGGCAGAAAGGGATATAGGGGTTATAGTGGACCACAAGCTAAATATGAGTCAAAAGTGTGATGCTGTTGCAAAAAAAGCAAACATGATTCTGGGATGTATTAACAGGTGTGTTGTGAGCAAGACACGAGAAGTCATTCTTCCGCTCTACTCTGCTCTGGTTAGGCCTCAGCTGGAGTATTGTGTCCAGTTCTGGGCACCGCATTTCAAGAAAGATGTGGAGAAATTGGAAAGGGTCCAGAGAAGAGCAACAAGAATGATTAAAGGTCTTGAGAACATGACCTATGAAGGAAGGCTGAAAGAATTGGGTTTGTTTAGTTTGGAAAAGAGAAGACTGAGAGGGGACATGATAGCAGTTTTCAGGTATCTAAAAGGGTGTCATAAGGAGGAGGGAGAAAACTTGTTCACCTTAGCCTCTGAGGATAGAACAAGAAGCAATGGGCTTAAACTGCAGCAAGGGAGGTCTAGGTTGGACATTAGGAAAAAGTTCCTAACTGTCAGGGTGGTTAAACACTGGAATAAATTGCCTAGGGAGGTTGTGGAATCTCCATCTCTGGAGATATTTAAGAGTAGGTTAGATAAATGTCTGTCAGGGATGGTCTAGACAGTATTTGGTCCTGCCATGCGGGCAGGGGACTGGACTCGATGACCTCTCGAGGTCCCTTCCAGTCCTAGAATCTATGAATCAACAATGTAGGCTATGTCTTCCCACTACGAGGTTATGGCAGCATAGTTATGGCACCGCTTTCCATCCTCTGCAACACAGACATATTCTCAAAGTGATTTTACAAATGTTAACAAATTAAGCTTTTAAATACCCCAATTGATAGCTAACTATTACTCCCATTTTATAGTTCACAATACCAAGCCACAGAGAAGCTATAGGCTTGCCTATATGGTGGGGTAACATGCTCTTCGTGAGTGTGATTTCTAAAGCCCACTAACGTTACACTTTTTTTGACATTTATTTGACATTTAATAATGGTCCATGTAGATCCTGATAGTGCACTAAAGATTCCCTAGTGCACTTGAATTTAGTACAGTACTACTACTGTAATTTTCAACGTCTGTGAAGATAGAGGTTGGGAATAATATGAAAAATTAAAAATCAAATCATTCACAAGAAAAAAAAATCAAGGTTCCTTTTCAGTAACTGGTCTTTTCAATGGTCTCTGCATATTCACAAGTGGGGGACACTTGTGCACTGCCAGCTTCTGGAGACCAGCATCTATTGAGCCCACACACTTCTCCCAGTCCCAAAGGGCTCTGAAGGTATGAAAAAGGAAAGTGACCTCCACTGCTCTTCAGTTCCTGCCATTAATTTGGGAATTCCTAACCTAAGAATCCAAAGAAGTTGGAAATCTCATGAGGGCTGTGACTATGCAGAAGCTCATCTCAATTAACATCAGTTATTGGAAAGTAACCACCATATCTTTTTTGAGAAGCCTCTGCGTATTATCACTTATGAGAGTTTAGCGAGCAATACAACCCTTAGGAAAGGGAACTGAAGAATTCTAGGTAAACAAGGACAGAAGTTTTGTCAGCAGAACTGACAAAACAAGCAACAGCTCTGGATGGTTGGGTATACTTAAAGGGGCAATGAAAACTCCCTGACACTGCTGACTATATCAAACACCTCTTTGGCCATTCGTGTTATTAAACACTATGGTGTCATGTCAGAAATTGAACATTTGAATTTGGTCAGCAGGAGAAAGCCTTAGAGATCAAATAGCTCTCAGCTTCAGTATATCAATGTGGAGCATCATCCATTGAAGAGTTCACAAACCTTGAAAAGGGTATGATCAAGGTGAGTTTCTCAGTCTACTACTGAAAATGTTACTGCACATGACAATGGAGGGGAGAAGAGAACTACACGATAGGCATGTCTGTTCATCCTTTGTTTTTCCACAGTAAAGCACAAGTGTCCCGAGCCACAATGTCTAGGGCCCTATGAAATCCACATTAAAGAGAACACGGATGGAATCACGGAATCAAAACAACATGGAATCCAGTGCTGTGTAAAAAAAATATATATATATCCATGGCCGGAGGAGCTCTGTGCCCTCACCCACTCGAGATGGCATCCAGGGACAAGGTTCACTATAGCCCAAGGTTTGGTATTGCAAAGGGCGTTATAGTTATATAGTGTACTGTATATGCGTTTTTGCCCTTCTCCGTCACCACAGATTAACTGAGATTTGCTTAAAGATGCGACCTGCTACTACTACTATTGTGGCTCCCCGCCCCATGGTTCAGGACATGGATTTAAACATGTCTAAAAAAGTCATTCTACAACTGGAAAATGCTCATCCAGAAAGCTAAGAAATGACACGCTGCTGACACCAAAGTTAAGAGCTAGTCAGTTTCCTAATGAGGTCTATGCATTGGGCAGTATGATATTCTGCAACTACTGTCAACATACACTACACTGGACCCAAAATACCTGCAACAATCATCTAATGTCAAAAGCCCATCTGAAAAACTGTTCCAAATAGACAAGACTCATCAAGGTTCTCACTCGCTACGGAGAACAACTGCAGACAGACCATATGAAATCTGCAGATGCCAGACGGGAGTTTGTTGAAGATTTTGTGGCAGTCTGTGCGGAGGCTGATATCTCATTGGAAAAAAATGAAGTAGCGTTGACTTTTCCCTCTTAAAACACTGCAGGCGGGGGAGGGGGAGGGAGGATTTGCCTGAAAATGAAGCAGCATTCAACAGATTCACATGACACGTGTTTATCAGGAGCACATGGTGGCAGTGAATGCTGGCCAAAATCCATGGGAAAAAGATTGCAGTGGTGATCGATGAGACAACAGATATCCAAGACGGCAGAGTGCTAAATATTGTCATAGCTAAGTTTTTTTTCTTTTACTATGACAACAGATCCTTAAGCAGATTTTTTATAACGGGTACATTGGCCTTTAGGAAAACTTTTGTTACAGTTAGGAAAGACTAACCACTTTAAATCATATAAGTACAGATAATTTAAGAAAAAATGTTTAATATCCTGTGACTTTAAAATAACCTTAGCCAAAAAAAATCCACCACATTGGGATTCTGGAGCTTTTCTATAAAGTGCTTGTTAATAAGTTTATCAAGCATTTCATATTTAATATGCATTTCAATGCACCTGTAATATTATGCCTGTATAATAAAAAAAATCCCTTTAACATTAAATTATAATCATTTTGAAGCTGGATTTTTTCCCATTACTGAATTTTAAGTTTCTTTAATGAAATCCTCCAGTAACAAACAAGTAGAAAAATTATGACAGAATATATATAAAAAAAATTTTCCAGGAGTTGAAGATCACTACTATTTGACTGATGTTCTATTCATGGAGAACTGAAACCACTCCACCTTCTCACAGGCTTTATGGAGTCAATGAATAGGGACCAGCTCAGCTTCAATGATGTCTCAGCAGTTGAACTGACAATGCAGCATACTGCATCAAAGCACACAGAGAAGCACCGAAATGTGTCGTGCCCAGTGTACGTGACATATCTATGTCACAATCAATTTAATAGGTGAGACATGGCAACATTTTCACTTCTTTAGTGGTGTGGCATTTTTGTTACTCGGATGAAAACTGCGTTCTTCAAAAAGCCAGCCAGAAAGTGAAGATGGGTTGCTTTTCTTAAGTCCAAAGACGACGTGCACACCATGAAGGTCCTCCCCTGAAGTAGTACACACAAGATGGAATAGCTGGTTTCAGGCAATAAAATCATGCAGAGCACACTGAGCTCTATCAGGACTTTTTTGAAAAAAGAGAAGTCATCAGCACAGGCTGTGACAAACCTTTAAACATTACTTAGCAGTCAGGAGAAATCAAACTTTCTGAAACTTAAGACAGCTTTCCCCAAACTGACAACAGCACCGACCATCTTTGAGGGTACCCACTGCCCTAAAGCTGCCTTAGCTACCATTATTATGGAAGACCTGAGGTCGGTCTTGATTACTGGAACAGCCAAAACTTGTGGGTTTGGTGAAGAAGCATCCAAGAGGATGACGACTTCATCACTAAAAAAAAAAAAAGGAGAGAGAGACACACACACAGACAGACGTATATATCCTGGACAATCTACATGAAACCTATCAGCTTGCTTTGACCAAATTCTCCAAACACTGGGATGTCCATCCCGCAAAAGACATGCATCGCCTGATCCGTTTGTTTGATCCCTGGCAATCACTAGAGATGCAAAACATTTATCAGTACAGCAATACACCATCTCTTGCCCACCCCTCATCAGAATTGTGTGAACAATGGCTGGTGTTTCTGTGCAGCACTCAGAATGAGCCCAACCCAGATCAACTGGATCTCTGGCGCTTACTGGAAGATAAGAACATAAGAACAACCATACTGAGTCAAACCAAAAGCCCATCTACCCCAGTATCCTGTCTTCCGACAGTGGCCAATGCCAGGTGCCCAAAACGGAATGAACTGAACAGATAATCATCAAGTGGTCCATCCCGTCGCCCATTCCCAGCTTCTGGCAAACAGAGGCTAGGGACACCATCTCTCCCCATCCTGGCTAATAGCCATTGATGGACCTATCCTCCAAACTTATCTAGTTCTTTTTTGAAGATTATAAAGGGACGAGTGCCTAAAGTAGCAGACATTGCTCTACCTTGCATCTTCTTTCCTGTCAGATTTTTAGACACAAAGAAAAGCTTTAGTAAATATGAAAATCTACTTACAGACAAGAGGGAATCACTTTCTGAGGATAACGCTCAAAGGATAACCATAATGTACCACAATGAAGATGTCTGCCAGAGATAGCAACAATAATGACATTTAAGTTTGTCAATTTGTAATGCTACTCAGCAATAAACTGTTGGTTTGATAGTCTGAAATTATTTAATCAAATTTGAAATTAATTTAAACATTCCTTCAGAATATAAGAAGCTTGAAAATTAGAGTTTAATTTAAAATGGCAACAACTGCTGCAAGGATGAATTATTTTATGTGTAGTGCACTTTTTTGTTTTTTAATTATGAATTCAGTTACATTGACACTGTAAGAGACTCTTACTTCTGTGGACTTCTTGTATTACTGTTCAGCAATGTTAGTTTGGTCATAGTAACCGAGTGCTACTTTAAAAAAGCAATTTAAAATGCGTTACTTTTACATATACTGTATATCTGCAGGATGTTTTATTTAAATTGTAGGATTTTTTTTTAAATCAGTTTTTCCCCATTGCAATCCAATTCTGAATATTTTTATGAATTTATAGTAAGGATACTTAATTGTTGTCAATGTATCAAAACAATTGATAAAAAAAATCCTCTTAAAAAATGGAAAAAACAAAATTGGAAAATAATAAATCCAAAAACCCATCACAATAAAACTGATTTCACAGGGCCCGAAATGTCACCGGTGTTCATAGTTCAAGACAGGGGTTATATATCCATAGCAGCAGCCACACAGAGGCCTAAAATATAGCATGATGAAAGGTTGCACCCAGGTGTACTAGGAACCTGTCCTCCAGCAGGAAAGTTTGCTGGTTTGGGCCTCATTAAGGCTCCAATGACCCCAACCCTTTCATGTAGGGATTAAAATTAACCATGTTTTGTTTATACAACGTTCCAAGAACTGAAAGGTGAAAATATTCCTGAAAGCCAAAATCTAGACACAGAAATTAATGTCCTAGCATCCCAGAAAAATAATTATGATATCCAAGCATTTGGTGAAAACTGGTAGAGCTAGAAGAATGCCGAAGTACAGAACACTATGTTATTTGGTAGATGTCTTCCATTGTACTAGCCAAGCTATATTAAATGATAGAGACCAAAACATGAAAGTAGGCACCTTTCAAAGCTGATCATCAAGTGTGCAGATTGAAACTGCAATTTGCAAATTGCAATGCAACTGAATGGGCAAGACCCCATAGGTAAAAGGAATACTTCTGGCTGGGTGGAAGTCAATAAACACTGTTTGTGGAACCTCAATGGGAAAGGCATTCTCTTGTATCAATCCTCTGAGGGATAACATATCTGAGCAGTAGCAAACCACATGTGAAGAAATCATGGTCAACACTGCTTGATAGTTGGCTAAGGAATAAACCTTACACACCAATAAGCCCCTGTAATGAAAGTCTTTATCCTTAGATGTAAATCCATAGGTTCCTAGACTACTGATTCTTCCCATAAGCCGACGTTTGGCTGAATTTAAAAATGCTCAAGGAACTGATACAGACTGTCTGCCACCAAGAAGTTGTAAATAATCAAAGCTAGAGCTGCTGACACTCCCTCAAATACAAAGCATGACTGCTCCACTGGATCCAAGGAGGTGCTTTCTAACACCAAGGCAGGGCTCAACATCACAGGAACAGCACTGACTAATTCCATACTCTGGGAGGATGCTACAGACTATAGCTGCCCACTCCATACCAGAGTCACTCCAGAATTGGACTCCAAAAAGTGCTCTCCTTGGTTTAGTACTGGAAGCAAGTTGCAGCAGCTAGTCAGTAATCCAGAGGGTCATCATGAACCTACTACAGGACTACAAAGGAGATAGATGGAGTATGTATGGCATTGGACATGAGTGAAGTAAATGCTGGTCTAGCATAACACACCAAACTGAAGTCTAACCCAAGAGAATGAGTAAGAAAACCAAGAAATCACCACACAGATCTCAATGTCCATCCAGAGTCATGTTAAGGAGACGCTCTGTGCAGTGATTGATCCTAAGCACCAGACTCTGTCAACCAACATGGACCTATGGATTTCCATGCCACTTAGACTGGGCATGGACAACAGAGCTGGAATCCCTAAGCAGACAGATCTGGGCACCATCACCTCTTTGGCAAGCTCTGCTTCATAGGCAAACATGCTTGCTTCTTGGCACTGGACTCAACTGATCCAGAAGAGCTCTAGACATATAATGCTGCTTATGTCAGACATAGAACCACTTTGAAAGTGGCTTCACAACTGATGACATTGGACCACAGCACTGAATATGAGTTGATCCAGATAGATCCAGAGAAGCTTGATGCTGCTTATGTCAGCAACAGAACTACTTTTAGCTCTCCAGAGATAACTGTTTCGGATCCTTGAAACCAAACTCTGACATGGAAGGGCCCATGAACCGCAGTACAGTCTATGTCTGAAACTCTTATTTTATCTAACATGTCCAAGTCAGAACTGTTGATTTAAACAATCTGAATCTTGTACGGTATTGCTATATTTAATAGCTGTTAGACAATGTGCCATTACCTTCATAGCTTTCAGTATCCTAGGGTAAGATGCTCTTTTTCCATTCCATGAAATCACAAAGTAAAAAAGTGGACCGGGTAGTGCTCCAAATTGTCAAGTGGAAGACCAGATTTCAATTCCCATTCCTGGGTCTGGCTCACACGACAGACAATGGAACAGAATGGCTGAAAAGGAAGCACATTCAAAGATTGAAAGGGATGAGTGCCTCACCTCTTTAAATAGAAAGTCCTCAAGCAAATGGAAGAA
Organism: Emys orbicularis; assembly: GCF_028017835.1. Lineage (NCBI taxonomy): Eukaryota > Metazoa > Chordata > Testudines > Emydidae > Emys > Emys orbicularis. Next base: position 213,832,752 of record NC_088683.1, read on the forward strand.
CAGACTTCCTTCAAAACCTATATATTACAATGTAGGATCTAGGGGGTTGCTAAAGCAATAGATAACCAGTATCTCAAGGATCATTAAGGCTAACAGAGGGAGAAGGGAAAAACTGCATCCTCAACTATACAGACGTCGTAATTGTGGCATTATGGTGACATCAGCATGCCTTAGTACACTGCAAAAAAGTACATAAATTACATGTTAATAAATTGCTTTTCCAACTCACAAAGCAGAGGAAAGAATTCAAAACTAAAAGATCCTGTGTAGAAATCTATGGAAAGTAGGGGGTTATGCACTCTGACCATTCCTATTCTGAGTTTGCACTTATTGGCTAACGTGGGTGAAAGCCAGAGATTCAGTTGTTCTAAAATTGAAACTGAAAAAAAGTTGGAGTTGCTGGGTTTAGGTGTCTGAGTTGCAGCCGTGTTAGTCTGTATTCGCAAAAAGAACAGGAGTACTTGTGGCACCTTAGAGACTAAAATTTATTTGAGCATAAGCTTTCGTGGGCTACACCCACTTCATCGGATGCATGCAGTGGAAAATACATATATACACACACAGAGAGAACATGAAACAGTGTGTGTGTGTGTACTGTATTTTCCATTGCATCCATCCGATGAAGTGGGCTGTAGCCCACGAAAGCTTATGCTCAAATAAATTTATTAGTCTCTAAGGTGCCACAAGTACTCCTGTTCTTTTTGTGTTTAGGTGGTAATAGAAGAGAGAAATTAGACCTTGGTCACATATCTGTAAGTAAAACAAACTAAAGTTTGCAAGTTGGAAAAAAGCAACTGATGTTAGACAAGTTTGGCAAAGAAACAAGACAGTGGGAAAATATGTATACTACAATTTAAAAAATAGTGAGCTTCCTAATAGAATCACTCCTACTAGAATAGCCTTCAAATTGTTAAAACATTTTTTAAATTTATGATTGTGTTTTCTACCTACTATGAAGACCCTTTCTTGTCTAGCCTAGACTTTCATTACCAAATGTGTGACAATGGAAAGAAACTGAAGAGATTTCTCTTCATCTGGGGCAAAATTTATAGCAAGTGACAACCTCAAAATAAAATTTAAAAAAAAAAATGAAAGGAGTATTGCACATATACTATTCAGACTGAGTAGGACTTAATCACATGCCTAATAAACAATACAATACCATGCTTCCACTTTGTGTTTTTCAGATCTACTAAGGGACAGCCTCCCACAGAAGTATTCTTGGCAATATAACTGGTTGGGAAATTTTGAAAAGTTCAGAAGTCTGACAAAAATACAGGAGGGAAAAAAATCTGACATTTTTCACTGTTTTCCCACTACTTTCCAATCAGCTGTACTTGACAATCCAAGATAGATTAGGGTCTTGTACCTTCCTCCCAGTGTCAAATCACGTCCATATAGAGAAAATAGCCTAAAACGTCAGTTAACAGTTTACCTACTATACTGGCTTCTAGTATGTATTGCTTAACAAAACATTGAAGTGTGACCTTTCAGGTATCCCCGAAAGACACAAAAAGGCGAGTGTATTATACCTATCTTCTTTCTTCTGTTGGGCACTATTTGCATTTCAATCATTAAGACAACATCCCATGACAAACAAGGACAAAAAATGTTTAGACTTTATAAAAAGTTTTGATTGGCAGATAAATATAAGAACTGTCAATAACAATTACAGTAACTCCTCGCTTAACGTTGTAGTTATGTTCCTGAAAAATGTGACTTTAAGCGAAACGATGTTAAGCTAATCCAATTTCCCCATAAGAATTAATGTAAATGGAGGGGTTAGCTTCCAGGGAAATTTTTTTCACCAGACAAAAGAGACAGAGATAGATATAGATATATACACACACACACACAGTATAAGTTTTAAACAAACAATGTAATACTGTACACAGCAATAATGATTGTGAAGCTTGGTTGAGGTGGTGGGAGTTAGAGGGTGCGATACTTCCCAGGGAATGCCTTGCTGTTAAATGATGAACTAGCACTCGGCTGAGCCCTCAAGGCTTAGTTAACACGTTGTTAATGTAGCCTCACACTCTACAAGGCAGCACAAATGGCGAGAGGAGACACAATAGACGCATGGCAGTGGCTGCAAACTGGAAAATATCCCACCTGCGGAAACAACGTGAAGAACAACCCAGGCTATCCCACTGGAGCACACCACTCCCTCCACTTTCCAACGTACGTACGTGTGAGAGAGAGAGAGAGAGAGAGAGAGAGAGACGGACGCATTGCCCCTTTAAGTATGCAGACCCCACTCTGAGTACACTGCCTTTTTAAGTAGATCAGCGAGTTGAGACAGCAGCTACTGTGCCAGCAAGCTGCCTCAGTCCTGAGCCCCGTCACATCCCCACCCTGCTCTGTGGAGATGGGGTACAGGAGCGGGAAGAGGGGGACACCCTGATGACAGTACTCCTCTTCCCCCTGCACAGCAAGAAGGAGGCTCCAGAGAGCAGCTCCTTTAGGGTGACCAGACGTCCCGATATTATCGGGACTATCCCGATATTTGCTTGTTTGTCCCGCGTCCCAACCGATGTGCGGTCGGGACACTGGACAAACAAGCAATTTTGCCCTCCCGGAAGGGCTCTCGCCCCACCCCCACCCCACCTCCTCCTTCCCCCATTGGCTCCCTCCCCAAATCCCCGCCCTGGCCCCACCTCTTCCCCCAGCACATGGCATTCCTCCTCCCTCCCAGACTTGCCGCTGTAATGGCGGCAAGCCTGGGAGGGAGGGAGGGAGGGAGTGGTGGCCGGCTTCCAGTTCCTGGAGCTGGTGAGTACGGGCACCGGGCGGGCAAGAAGGCTGCTCCCCCAGGAGGGAGACGGGGGGGCTCCGGGGCTCTGGACCCCGGCAGCGGTGGGGGACAGCGGCTCAGGGCCGCACGAGTGGCCATGTAAAGTTTATCGGCTCGGGGTGGACCCCGGCCAGTCCTCGCCCCTGTAGGGGGGTGATAAGGAGCCGAGTTCCCCCCCCCATACTGGCTCCTCAGCTGAGCCCCCCGCCCCCGTCTGCCTCCTGGGGTAGCAGCCCCCTTGCCTGCCCACCCGGTGCTTCCAGCTCCAGGAACTGGAAGCCGGCCACCACGCCCTTCCTCCAGGCTTGCGCCGGCATTACAGCTGCAAGCCTGGGAGGGAGGAGGAATGCCGCTCAGCTGAGGAGCCAGGGGGAGGGGGGGGACTCGGCTCCTTACCTGGCCTGCGGCGGCCGGCGAGACATGCTGGCGCGGGGCAGGGACGCTACCCCCCTACAGGGCAGGGCGAGGAGCCGGCTGGGGGCTTTACGTGGCCACTCGCACGGCCCTGAGCCGCTCTCCCCCACCACTGCCGGGGTCCGGAGCCCCGCGCCTCTCCCACTCGGCTGTGCTCCAGCGGCTCCTTCCCCGCGGGGCGGCGGGATACACCGCATGTGGCCGCGGTGCTGCCGGGGCCTGCTAATTCCCCCGGCACCTGCAAAACGGCTTTTTTTTCCTCCGCTCTGCCCCCCCCGTCCCAATATTTCATGTCAGTGATCTGGTCACCCTATCCAAAGCAGAGGGTAGGAGCAGCACATGGCAGTGGAGGAATAGACACCTGAACTGCCCGGCACTTGATAGCCTGCTGGGCAAGCGGCCGCACAGGGAACTTAGGGGAGATGATGGGGGGCTGCAAGCCCACCCTGGTTCCAAGCCCGCACCAGCTAGCTTCAACGGGCTGCTCTTCCTGCAAGCAGTGGACAAAGCAGGCAGCTCCAAGTTATAAGGGAGCACTGTACAACTTTAAATGGGCATCTTCTCTAATAGATCAGCGACATAGCAACGAAACAACGTTAACCGGGACAACGACAAGTGAGGAGTTACTGTACGTCCAAGTTACCACTGATGCTTTTGCTTGGCCATTATGTTATTTTATTGCAAATGTTTTGCATTTTGTTCAAAACTGGTCACAAGAACCTTAGACTGTTCATTTTAATGTTGACTAAAATTTAATGCCTTTTCATCACCTGTAACTCACTCCCCAAACCCTCTCCTCCTCCTGTCTCCACTTCTCTCTCTGCACAGCATCTTGTCAGTTTTCTCTTGGAAGAAATTGGCAGAACACAATATAACCTTCGCCCTCCCCTCAGCTTGCCTTCCCTTTCCCCATCCCAAAGTTTCTTGTCTGCTCGCCTCCTCTAACCCCTCCATTTGCCTCAGTACCCCCATTCCATCTCCTGATCTCCCTCGTGCCTACTCTCATCCCCTCCCTTACTCTTCTCCTTATCATCACACTCTCTTCTGGCTCTTTCCCATCGCAACACAATCATGCTTCCGTCTTAAAAACCCCACCCTTATCCTACTTGCCTCTTCAGGTACAACCCCTTCTTCCTTTCATATCTAAGCTCATTGAACATGCTCTTTACAATAGCTGTCAGGAGTTCCTCTCCTTTAGTTCTATCCTAGATGCTCTCCACTCTGGATTCTGCCCCTGGCACTCCACTGAAATTGTTCTTGCCAAAGTCTCTAATGACCTCTTCCTAGCTCAGTGGGCCCCAAACTTTTCACGGTCCCCTCCCCCACGTCAGCGGCACCCACCACCACCACCACGAGAGTGGGGCTGTGGCTCCTGGGGGGGTGCACGGACAAGGGTAAGAGGGTCGAGACTGGGACCGCAGCTGGGGCCACGGCCAGGTGGCACTCTCTCCCCACCCCCCATGGGGGCTGGCCCAGGCCACGGCTCCTCGAACATTCCTCCATGTCCCCCTGGGGGGGCACGCTCCATAGTTTTGGGACCACTGTCCTTAACTAAACTCAGAACTAGTACTCCATCCTCGTCCTCCTTGACCTGTCAGCTGGTGCTGACACTCAACCATGGTCCCTTGGTTTCTCTGTCCTCTCATGGTTCTCCTCCTATCGCTCTAATTGCTCCTACAGTGTGTCTTTCAGAGTATCCTCTTCATCCACCCTCCAACTTTCTGTGGAGGTCATAAGAGTTTAAGGCCAGAAGGGACCATCAGATGATCTAATCTGACCTCCTCAGATATATCCGAGGCCACCAACACCACGCAGCACCCGCACACTAAACCACAACAAAATTAGACGAAAATATTACTGCTCACAGGAGACTAAACTATTATTGTGCTACAGGCAGAGACTAGGAGGGACTGTGGTGCACCAATGCCTGAGGGCCCTGCAATGGCTGGGAACTAATTAAGTGAGATATACCCACATGTTCCCAGCAAGTGACCCGCACCACAAGCTGCAAGAAAAGCAAACTCCACCAGCAAGGTCATGCCAATCTGGCCTCAGGGAAAATTCCTTCCTGAACCCACATACTGTGATCAGTTAGACCTTGAGTATGTGAGCAAAAGTCAGCCAGCCAAACACCTGAGAGACAGAAAGCGGGATGCCATCTCAGAGTTTCCACAAGGCTCTGTCTTTGGTCCCCATCTCTTCTCTCTATGCACCTTATTCCTGGGTAATCTCACCTACAAACACAAATTAAACTTCCACCTTTATGCTGATAACTTACAGATCTACCTCTCTACTCCAGACCTGTCTCCTTCTGTCTAAAGTTAATCTGACATCTCCTTGTGGATGTCTAGCCATCTCCTAAAGCTAAAAATAGTTAAAAGAATGCTCCTAATTTTCCACAACTTCCACAAGACCTCCCAACTACCTCTTCTCTCTCACTCACACACACACACACACACACACACACACACACTGGATACCACCATCATCAGAAATACACCAAAAGCAGGAAGCCTGCCAAACAATCAGGGGGCCAAAAGATGATTAGGAGCACTCAAGAAGGACAGGGCCATTGCAGAGAAGCTAAATAAATTCTTTGCATCTGTCTTCACTGCAGAGGATGTGAGGGAGATTCCCATACCTGAGCCATTCTTTTTAGGTGACAAATCTGAACAACTGTCTCAGATTGATGTGTCAATAGAGATGGTTTGGGAACAAACTGATAAATTAAACAGTAATAAATCACGAGGACCAGATGGTACTCACCCAAGAATTCTGAAGGAACTCTCATGAAATTACAGAACTACCAACTGTGGTATGTAACCCATTGCATAAATCAGACTCTGTACTAGACGACTGGAGGATAGTCAATGTAATGCTGACTTTTTAAAAAAAGCGCCAGAGGCAATCCTGACAATTACAGGCCAGTAAACCTAACTTCAGTACTATGCAAACTGGTTGAAACTATAGTACAGAATAGAAATCATGCCTCACCAATCTATTAGAATTATTTGAGGGCATCAGCAAGCACGTGGATAAGGGTGATCCACTTGATATAGTGTACTTGGACTGTCACAAAGTCTTTGAGAAGGTCCCACACTGAAGACTCTTGAGCAAACATGGAATAGGAGGTAAGATCTTTTATAGATCAGTAACTGGCTAAAAGACCGGAAATAAAGGGTCAGTTTTTACAATGGAAAGAGGTAAATAGCAGGGTCCCCCAAGGATCTGTACTGGCAATGTGTTGTTCAGTATATTCATAAATTAGATGAAAAAGGCAGTAAACAGTGAGGTGGAAAAGTTTGCAGATAAACTGTATTAAAGCTAATGTTAAAAAATTATATAATACACAGGTTAAGAAAAGAGTGTCTGTACATATGGGTATAGTGCTTAGATTATCCAAAATACAAAGTTTGTTTTAAAAGTCATAAGATACATATAGTGCATAATTAGCAATAACCTAAATTTAGGTGAATAAATGTGACTACATTAGCCAAGATAGTGAAGTCCAAGATAGTTAAGATCACCATGAAAAGTTACAAAGGAATCTCATTAAACTGGGTGACTGGACAACAAAATGGCAGATGAAATACAATGTTGATAAGCGCTAAGTAATGCACACTGGAAAATAATCCCAATTACACATACAAAATAATAGGGTCTAAATTAGCTGCCATCACTAAAGAAAGATCTTGCAGTCATTGTGGATAGTTCTCTGAAAAAAACCGCTCAACATGCAGTAGCAGTCAAAAAAGCTAACAATGTTCAGGAACCTTTAGGACAGGGATAGATAAGAAAACAGAAATATAATGCCACTAAATCCATGGTACATTCACACCTTAAATACTGCTTGCAGTTCTGGTCACCCCACCTCAAACTGGAAAAAGTATAGAGAAGGACAACAAAAATTATTAGGGGGTTGGCATAGCTTCCATATGAGGAGAGATTAAAAAGACTGGGACAGTTCATCTTATAAAAAAACCTAAGGGAGGATGTGATAGAGGTCTATAAACTCATGAATGGTGTGGAGAAAGTGAATCGGGAAGTGTTATTTACTCCTTCACATAACAAGAACTAGGGTCACCCAATGAAATTAATAGGCAGCAGGTTTAAAACAAATGAGGAAGTGCTTCTTTACACAACACACAGTCAACATGTAGAACTCATTGCCAGGGGATGTTGTGAAGGCCAAAAGTATAACTGGGTTCAAAAAAAGATTTAGATAAATTTATGGAGAAGAGGTTCATCAATGGTTATTAGCCAAGATGGTTCAGGGATGCAACCCCATGCTACGGGTGTTCCTAAACTTCTGACTGCCAGAAGCTGGGACTGGACAACAGAGAATGTGACACTCGATGATTGCTCTGTTCTGTTCATTCCCTCTGAAGCATCTGGCACTGGCCACTGTTGGAAGACAGGATACTGAGCTAGACGGACCATTGGTCTGATCCCGCCAGTCACTCAAGTCTGTAAACTGGGCATCATCTTCAGCTTGAACCTCTCCAAGTCCTCACATCCAGGCTATGTCTAAGTCTTGCCAATTCTTTTCCGCATAGTATCTCTAAGAGATGACCTTTCTTATCCATCCACACAGCTGAAACAATCAGAGCTCACATCTCAATTACTGCAACATCCTTCTCTCTGGCCTTGACAAACGGAATCTTGCACCACTCATATCCTTTCAGAATGCTGCTGCAAAGACCATCTCTCAGCCCATCACTTTGGCAATGCTATTCCTCTTCAAATCTCTCCGCCAGGTCCCCCTTCTCTATCACTTCAAAAATAAGCTAATGGTCTTCACTTTCGAGACCCTTCAAGGTCTATCCCCTCCCTAACATCTCATTCACTATTGAGATGTTGACTGTTATATTCATTTGGCCATGATGCCAACCTCCATCACCCACTTCTTAAAATTTTCCAACAAGCAACTTCATGTTTTCTCCCATGCGTCCCTTTAAACTTGGGAGAAGCTCCCTGTAAACATCCACAAAGCTACCTCATTATCCACCTTGAAAACCCTCAAAACTTTGCTGTTATGGTTACAAAAAACTTATCAGTTAGGCAGTATGCTCAACACACCAGCAGCCTATCATACTGACCAATATTGTTTCATTATTTCCTTGTATTCCCTCGTCTGTCAATCAATCTGTTGCCTTTTGTTTTAGATTGTAAGTTCTTTGGGGCAGGGAGTGTCTTTTTGTTTTGTGTTTGTACAGCATCTACCACAGCAGGTTCTAGTCCATGACTAAAGTTCCTAGGCACTACAGTTATACAAATAACTAATAAAAATGAACACATTTTGATAAATCCACAAAAACGCTGGATGACTATTTAAAGGTGAAATACAAAAGTTAGTTTCCTTAAACATTCCTGAATAAATTGGGGGGGACCTCCGACTCTAGAAAAAAAAAATCTAAGTTTCAATAATCACATTACCTTAAACAACAGACATCCATCTCCCCACCCATTTATAGTAGCAGCAGAGTCACCTAATAATTAGTAGGGAATTTCACCAAGTTTTATTTCCCCCACACACCCCTTTTGCAAGTCCACTAATTTGTCATTTCAGGAAAGTGACTGTCCCACTGAATGGAGACAACCCAGCATGGACTAAATCAACAACAGCAATATCACTGATCATTTCAGAGCATGGAGTCTCCTTTTATGGCTGTAGGAAGTTGCGCTTTTCAAAGCAAGGCACCCAAACTACGGTAATTCTGTCCCGAGAAGTCAGCCTATCACCTTCCCTTCTTTACATGTAGAGTATCAAAACTGTGCATCACAGAACACTGGTTTTATCATTTATTTCATACACACATCTGATACTGGATGTACTGCTTTGTTACCACACTAACTTTTGCTCTCTTTAGTAAGAGCTAACCTCCTGATCTGGGTATACAAGGTTTATATATGGAGACACGCTACCTCTCTGCCTGACACTTGGCCAACTGGATGGCACATTGAATCATGGGGCTCAATCCTGTAAGGTGCTGATCACATCCTACTAAGATGAGTGTCCTCAGCATCTGGCAGGATTGGACCCTTAACAATGAAGAATGATTGCCTTCATGTTGCTATCCTTCTATTAAGTACTTTTTTAAATTGGGGGGGGGAGGGGGAGGCATGGCTACACTTGCAGATGTAGAGCGCTTTGAGTTAAACCAGCCTTCGTAGAGCACAGTAGGGAAAGCGCTGCAATCTGTCCACACTGATAGCGGCAAGCGCACTGGCGTGGCCACATTAGCAGCTCTTGCAATGACCACAGAGAGCAGTGCATTGTGGTAGCTATCCCCCAGCATGCAAGTGGCTGCAACCGTGCTTTTCAAATGGGCAGGGTGGGGTGGAGTGTGTTGTGTGTATGTGGGGGAGAGAGAGTGGGTTTTTGGGGGGCTGAGAGCATGTCAGCATGCTGTCTTGTAAGTTCACACAGCAGCAGATCCCCCCTCCTCCCCACCTCTCTCTCTCTCACCCACAGCATTCCACAGTAATGGTTGCTTTGTCTCGGAGCAGATGCCGGCTGTCAGAAACGGAGCTTTCAAAGGGCACATCCGCATTCCTGCAGTGATTCCAAAACAATGACAAGAGTGGCCACTTGACTTAAGGGGATTATGGGACATTTCCGGGGGCTGATCAGAGCGCAGTAATGCAACACCTCGTTCACACTGACGCCCGGGCGTTTCAGCCAATGCGCACCAAGCATTAATCTTCTCACCGAGGTGGAGTACCAGGAGTGCTCTAGCCCTAGAGTCAGAGCGCTCTACATGCCTTGCCAGTGTGGACAGGTAGTGAGCTAGGGCACCTGGGGCTGCTTTAATGGGCTCTAACTCGCAAGTGTAGCCAAGCCCAGAGAGAGATGTGTATGACTGTAAAAGAAGACACTAAGCAGTCTAACCACTATTCAATTAAGATTAAGACATCCCATCTGTGTGATCACAAACAAACCTATGGATAGACGAGTTCCTAATTCTCAGACCCGAATTAAGGCCATTTGAATGCCTTGCTTAAGAAGTGCAACCATAACTCTGTCTTGATTTTAAGGGATTTTTTTTGTTTATAATCTCGGATTCTTCTAAGGTAAAGTACAGTCAAACTATTGATATGCATCTGGTACCTTCAATTCATAAATTTGCATAGTTTGTGTGGGAAATTCTTTAGTTTGAGGTTGGACTTTTTCCAGTCTGGTCCTAGAGGCTGCTGGAGAGAAACCCTGTTCCTTTAAACTCTAGCATGTCCACAAAAGGGATAGGCCTAATCCAGCAGTGCTAATCAGGTCTGGTTTTAGGATGGAGGTGCCAAACCCTCGGTGATCCTTAGGAGATGTAGGAAAGTTCTTCCCCTACACCCTGGTCCTGCAAGCCCCATTTCCCTCTTAGCTGCAGACTTTAGGAGGAGACTGTCAGTCCTTTGGACATAATGAAGTTGGCAGAAGGGGTAAAGCTAAAGCGTTCCCTACTCCACACTGATAAGCCCAGAGATGGGATTACATTTTGAGGTCTGCCTTTGCAAAGAAATGGGCCAGAAACTTTTTTTTTTTTTTTTTTTTTTTTTTTTAAAGCAGCACTCTTAGGTCTTCAGTGATCTGTTTAACGTTTTACACTATGCTTGCAGGAGTCTACATTCCAGTGTCATGTTAATAATTTACAAATTAGCTAACTTTTGAAATTACACATTAGCAAACTACATTTTGGTTAGGAATCAGAGTCAAAAAATGGTACTGGGGCATTATTCTGAGCTCCACCCATTAGCCACCACACAGTAGATTTTGCAGATGTTCAAAAGGTAACCATGCACATTCTCTGGGCTCCTTAGTCCCACTTTCCCTTCAGGGGCATATGAATACATCCATTATGGGTCTGGCTACCTCTCAAAGAGGCTCACATGGCCTGCTGGGCTTCTTAAGCTTGGCTTCTCATTGAGAGGGCTCACACATCCCAGTGGACTCTTCTAGGCTCATTAGGCTTCTTCTTGATTGAGGGAAGGGAAAACATGGCAGTATTTCCCAAGCTCACTCAATGGTGGTACTAAAATGTGTTCTCATTCACAGCTGATTATGCATCTGCACAGTGTGCAGATAAAGATTTTTAATAAGTCCAATATATTGTACACATTGAAGGTGTCTTCGTTTAAAAGACATTCACCTTTTTTTTTTTTTTTTTTTTTTTTAAAGTGACCGATCAGTAATAAATATTCCTATACCGCCAGCCATAAATTTCACTCATGCAGTTCCCTGTGAAACTAAACCTAAGCATTAGCACCATGTGCACTCCTACCTCTCTATATGGAGTTCTGTTAAGGCCAGTCTACACTGAGAACTTCCATCAGCATAGCGGTCTCTGAAGGGTCTGAAAAATCCACCCCGAGAGACGTACCTATACCAACCTAACTCCCAGCGTAGACAGCACTAAACCAACAGAAGAATTCTTCCGTCAACCTAGCTACCACCTCTTGGGGGAGGTGGATTAACTACAGTGATGGGGGACCCCTCCCATCACTATGACAAGTGTCTACACTGAAGCGCTATAGCTGTGTGCTGTAGAATTTTAAGTGAAGATATAGCTTGAGATGGGCAACATTAAAAGCACTGCCATGGCACTAGAACAACACAGGATGATGGTGTCCCACTTCAGACTTTTCTTCTAAATAAGTTATATTGGGAAGCATTTAAATTTTCCTTAAAAATATATTTTAAAAAATACTTTGAACAAAGTGAGAATTCTACACTATATTTCTCTCATTAATTATGGACTATAAGCTATTCCCCCAAACTATGTAACCAAATAACTCGCTGCAGGCTAGCTGCAAGTGGTACAGAAATTGTATAGCAGTGATCCACATGCTCTGATAGTCAGCAACGCTCTTATACTAACAGGGAAAATAGAGGCAACTTTTTAATTTCATTCTTGAATCTTGACAGGTTGAAGATTTTACAAAATCGAACTATTTTCTTTTAAATGCTTTCTAAATTCAACACTCTGTTCCTCTTATAGTGGTACTGGCTCTATCCAGTACTGCAGTTTTTTTTATACTCTATTTTTCATTTTACTAACTGATAGCAAGAGATGAATCCAGTGCAGGAGCAAGGATGCTCATCATCAAGCACAATTTAAAGTCTCTCATCAATTACAGAAGCAGCTGGGGGGAGGGAGGGAGGGGGAGAAGAGAAATATCAGTTCTCACAAACTCTATAGAGGTTTGTTAACTCACAGCTAAAATCTTTGAAGATCCTGTCTGCATTAAAATGCTCTACCCCACACAACTCATGATCTGATCTGCCTGAACATACTACAACCCCGAAAAGTGACTGAGCATGCTCCAAACCCATGGCTGAAGAGGACTTTTCCAGCAAGTGCTATTCCAGGTACAGGAACTGACAAACAGGTACATTCCCCCCTATGTTTTCAATGTGTCTCCTGCTGGCACCTAGGGCAGCATGGAGAAGGATGCAGTCTGACTTGAATGCAGAGAGGTGAGAAGCAGAGAGCTGATGATGAGCAGTAGTGGGGGACAGAGAGGAGTCCGGGGGGGAGGGGGGCTGAGGAATCAAAGCAGAGGGGGCAGGGCCAGAAGAGTTGATAAGCAGCAGAGCACATTCCCCTCCAGAACCTGGAACTGAAACCATTATTCCTGAGTCTCAACATTCCTTTGTCGTCTACTAAATGAATGTGAAACTCACGGGCAAAGTGTGTCAGCATTCCCCTCTAACTGACAGATCCACAGAAAAGACAGCAGCCTTCAACTGCTAGCAATTATTCTGTTAGCTCATGTGGTTAAGGGCTATGCTGTGGATTTAAAAAGGTCTCTCTCTTCTGATGACCAATGTGGAGATCAATATAGTTTCATATGATGAATTTCAGATTTCTTTATTGGCTTTTCAAAAAATCAGGAAATTACAGATTACAAAAACTACATTAAAAGAACATTAATGTTACAAAATAAAGCACTTAAAAAAATTAAATGGCAAGATTAAGGTTGTATGGGCAAAGTTACTTTTGTCCCCCTTATGTATGCATTTTGATACAATCTGTAGTTACAAAGTCTCACAATTTTTTCCACAGGACCACTACCTCATTCAGTTCATAGGGTAGACAGGGTTCAAGGCTGTTTGGTGAATGAGGCTGATGTCTGCAGGATCCTTGCCTCAACTATTGAAGAAGCTGAAAGGTGTGTACTGAGCGAGGCAGGGGATTATAGAAAGAGAAAGGAAGGTCTTGTAGTTAAGGGAGCTGAATGTCACTCTGGAGAATTGAATTCTATTCCTGTCTCTGGCACAAAGTTCCTATGCGTTGCTTGGTAAGTCGCAAACTAAAATTTCCCACAGGTGGCAACTAACTGCATGTTCCTCATTTTCTAGATCCCTATCTTGAGATACCAGGGGCCTAATTTGCACAAGTGGCACTCTCAATTGTAAGTGAAGTCAATGGGAGCTGTATTTTAAACGCATGAAGGGCTCTAAAAATGCTAAATACTCTGAAAAATCAGACCCTAGGCACCTCAAGTTGTGGACCCAATATTAGTAACACTTGACAATTTTGCCCTTGAACTCTTTGTGACTCAATTTCCCATCTGTAAAATGGTGAGAACACTGCCTCCTCACCTTGTGAAGTTAAATTCATTAATGCTTATGAAGCACATAGATGTTAAGGTAAGACTGCCACAGAGAAGCTCATGAAAAATTAATTCTGTATTCAGTGCTGAGTTTGGATGGTGTGCAATAAATAAAGCTGAGGATAAGGAAGTGGTTATTGTATTAGGGAATTTTCCCCATGCATAAGGATAGCATAAGAGAGAACATAAAAGGGAAAGGGACTGGCTGGTACATGGTAAAGACTGGGAATGCTGGCAGAGAGAAGGCAGGAGTTGATGTCATGAAAAGTTACCAAATCAACTAAATAGTGTGGGATTAAACTGTGAAGGGTCTTGGAACATAAAGACAAGAAATGTGTGTGTTTGATACAGTGGTTAAGAGGGAGCCAGAGGAAATGAAAGAGGTGGATGATGTGGTCAGAATGACAAGCCAGAAAATGATCTTAGCAGCATTATTTTGAATAAATTTGAGGGGAATGAGGGTGCAGTAGTCAAGGCCAAAGAGGCCAGTCTCCGGAACGAGAGGCCGGTCAGAGGCAAAGGGGTACAGCACACTGGGGCAGCCCCACTCTGCCCAACCCAGCACGAGGGAACAGTTTACAACTGGCAGCTGCTAGATGCACACGGGCCCATCCGACACTATGCTGCTGGTGTGCCCCTTCCCCTTGGGGATGGGCCCATGCCGCACCACAATGCCCCCCGCCCAGCACCTCCCAACCCCTATGCCCAGCATCCCACTGCTGAGACCCCTGCACACCCCTATGCCCCCACAACCACACAGCACCCTGCACACCACTGCCCCCCACCCAAAGACCCTCCCAGTGCCCCAAAACACAAACCTCCCCCACTGCCCAGCGTCCCCACCCCCTCACTGCCCAGCACACACACACCCCCACAACCCCTCCAGAGACCCACTCCTCCACGCCTTCCTGCTGCACTCACTGGCCCCGCTGGGAGGTGACCGTGTCTGCTGGGCTGAGCCAGCAGCATGGCCAGAGCCAGTCCCAGTCCCAGGACGGGAATTGCTCCAGCCCCTCAGGAGTGGCGCAATCAGCCAGGTCAGAGTGGGAGCAGGGCCTGCCTGGGTTGGGCTCCCTCAGGACCCACTTGCCTGGTGGGGCTTGGCTGAGCCCCCCGCGCTTCCTCCCCTTCCCCCCCACTGGCCAAGACCAGACCGGCCTCTGCACCCGTCCCAATGGTTCGACCCTAGGGAGGTAGGTGGGGCCCTACAGGTGGCAGGCAGCAGAGACCGCTTGGAGCCAGAGCCGCACTGGGGAGCGGGGCAGACTCCTGGGACATGACCCCCATGAGCCCACCTGGCCTTGCCCACTAGCCCCACGGCCAGGAACCCTGCCCAGCCCAGTCCACATGAGGAAAATACAAAGATGAGAGAGCACAGAGAAAAACAAGGGAATAAGAGCAAAGGAAGACCCCAGGTTAAAAGTGGTAAAACTGGAAGAGAAAAGCAAAAGAATCTGATGCTTTGGTTAATTAAAAAAAACAACAACAACAACACCACAATTTTCTGTGACAGAAAGGGAGAAAAAAAAGACAATGGACCAAATGGAAGAAGGAAAAACTCAAAGGTAGTGAGGGAGAAAATGAACAATGATAGTTAGCTATGACACTGAGTAAGTTTCCACTGTAAGACCATGTTTTCAGTAAGTTTCCCAGACCTGAGGACCACCTCTGTGTAGCTCAAAAGCTCCTCTCTCTTACCAACAGAAGTTGATCCAATAAAAGATATTACCTCACCCACCTTGTCTCTCAAATGAAAGACTTCACAGTAATTCTATCAGATCCATATAGAATTCAATTTTTACTATTCCTTAAACTTAAAAAAATTAACAGCGTAACTAAACAGTTTAGATCTGATTAAATAAAAAAAGTAACTTGATTCTTCTATAGGCACCTAAAAAGAAAAAAGTTATAGCCATGGCTTGTTTAAAAAAAAAGAGAAAAAGAAAACCAGTTTTCTAAAACTTTTCTATAGCTATTGTGCCAGTTTTCAAAATCATACAGTACAGACCTGTTTACGCGCGAATCCGCTTATAGCGCAGTAGCGCCATGCCTCCCAGTGCTACCTATTTAACATGCGAGACTTGTTAACACACGGTACAGGAACTTGCTATGTAGCACTACAGATTTGCTCACTAACTCACTGACATAGAAACCGACAGGAAGTGCAGAGCGGAAACGTGTTGTACGTCTTTACCGATATTGGTAAAGTAGTATCACGCACGTTTAGTCATTGTCACACTAGAGAGAGAGATAATATATAGTAGTTATATAGTAATATATATACTACATTAGAAAATTTTAACCGTAGGCCTAATATAATGGCAGCATTCCTACACTGTAGAAGAAAAGCTAGCTGCAACAGATTGAGTAAACAGCAGAGAAACCCAGGCCAAAGTTTCAAAAGATATTGGGATTGCTGAATCTACTCTCCGAGGATGGCTAAAAAACTAATCTAAACTGAATGGCTTTGTACAAAATATTGATTCTGCCGTGGGGCTTACGCAAAAACGTGTGCGCTATTCAGCAAAACCCACAACATACAAAGCCACGCGCACGTGGTTTGCTCAGGAAAGGCTGAAAGGAATGACGCTAAGTGGGCCAATTCTTCAAACCCAAGCGACAAAATTTGGAAATGTAATGGAGGATGAATCATTCCAAGCCAGCAAGGGGTTTATAAGTCGTTTTAAAAAGTGTCATAGCATAGCGCAGGTATCGATTTCTGGAGAAAGCCAATCAGCCGATGAATCGGCCACGAACGCGTTTCCCGCCGAGTTAAAATCTATTTTACAAAATGAAGACTACCACGAAGAACTTTATAATTGTGATGAAACAGCTTTATTTGCAAAACTGCTACCTGATAAGACTTTAGTCTTTAATTACGAGACAAGAAAACAGCTGGATTTAAAAAGATAAAAGATCGTGTGACTCTTCTTTTTTGTAGTAATAAGACGGGCAGCCATAAGCTTACCCCTCTTCTCGTTGGCCGCTTTCATGACCCTCGCCGCTGCTTTAATCACCTCAATAGAGCCAAACTGCCAGTAATATACGCTAACAGCAAAAATGCTAGGATGACGAGACACATTTTCGACGACTGGTTCCACAACAGCTTTGTTCCAGCTGTTCGTAAGCATCTGCGGTCGAAGAAACTCGAAGCCAAAGCACTTTTGCTACTTGATAATTGTCCAGCCCATCCTCCAGCCGAATCACTGGTATCGAGCGATGGAAAAATTTGAGTGCTATACCTACCATTCAACACAACATCAAAAATTCAACCTTTAGACCAGGGCATTATTCAGAATTTTAAAAACAATCATCAACGGGAGCTGATTTCAGCGATCGTGTCATGCATGTCTTCAGGCATTTCCGAATTCCTGAAACAGTTAAACATGAAGGAAATTATTTATTTAGTTAAAAAAGCTTGGATCGGAGTAAAACAAAAGTCCATTGAAAACTGCTGGATGAAGGCTCTCGGTGATGCCTTTTCTGTCAAAGATGGCTCAGACTCAGAAAATTCCAGCAGTGGCACTGATTCAGAGCCAGACTTTGAAGGATTTTCAGAAGAAGACGTCCTACAAACACGCACGCAGACAAAAGAGGATAAAGGTAAACTTCTCTTTCAAATGATAAAAGATTTTAGTTTGGATATGGCGTCAGAAATCATAACTGAGTGGCTGGAGATGGATGAAGATTGCCCAACTTAATATTTCTTCCTCAGACAGAAATTCTGAATGGGCTGCGAGGCTACGGCGGACCACGAAAGTGATGGCGAGAATTCTAATAATGCAGGCCTAAATGACAATGACGACGACGAGGATGTCGTTGAAAAGGTCAAAATTTCGTCCACAGAGCCCTTAGTGCTGTAGAAACTGTTGTAAGATTTATGGAGGAGCAAAACGCGGAAAATATCGAAATCATTCATCTGCAACGAATGACAGACTTCATAAGAAAGAAAAAATGCGAGCATGAAAGAGCAGAAAATAACGGCTTTTTTTCTAAGTGAATCATAGACACTTTTTTCAGCATGGCCCTCTTAACCCACAGTCGTGACGGCTTGACTCCTGACATCCGCACATAAATGGGTCTCTACTGTACTAACACAGGTGTTCTCAAACTGGATGGCTCTCAGACTCCACCCCTAAACCCCGCTTTGCCTCCAGCATTTATAATAGTGTTTATTATTAAAAAAAAAGTGTTTTTAATTTATATGGGGGGGTCGCACTCATAGGCTTGTTGTGTGAAAGGGGTCACCAATACAAAAATTTGAGAACCCCTGGACTCACAGGACCCCAATTATCTTTTTTTGCAAGCCTCACAAGTGAGCAAAAACTGTAAAATTAGACCAGTGGTTCTCAACCTATTTTCCACTGGGGGCCGCACATGCAGCTCTGTGTGTATTATGTGGGCCGCATCCACACTACCCACCTGGCCCTGAGTATGTTACATGGGCCACAACTGTGTGCGGATTTTTGCAGCAAGTGGCCCAAAGTTTAAGAACTACTGTATTAGACTATGTATATAAAGATCAAGCATCTTCATAGTGAACACATCCCTAAACTTCAGCACCAAGTTGTGCAGTCTTGATGAGCAGACCTGAAGTTTAGGAACAGTTTATACTAAATCTGGTTGGAGAGAGATTAATTTAGATTGTAAGAGTTACTGTAGAAGTAAACATGAGCAGCTCCTACCCACCAAAATTAAGACGACTGATTGGAAAAAAAGGTATATTTATTAGGTATTTGTTCCTCTTGGAAGACACTGACTAGCTCAGTTTCTGTACAACACAATCATTTTTGACTTAAGAGTCAAAGTTGAAAACAAAAACAAAAAACAGAGTTATACATGTGGTTTGCTCCACAAAATTAACACCCATAAAACTGAAGGACTAAAAGTTCAGGTAAAATGTGACTTTTTTTTTTTTTTAAATAAGCCAAAACAGCACCAACATTAACAGATAAGAATTTTCCCAAATGAACCATATTACTTTGAACTAGATATTAGTTCTTATTGTTCTGTTACCAAACACATCACTACCAGATTAGACTAAACAAAAAAACAAAACAAAAAAAGAGTTGGACTGAGGAAGAATTCTGACTTCTGAGCAGCAATTTTCATTTAGAATTTAAATAATTTTAGAACTGTAAAGTCTTTTTTTAAATACTTAAATCATTGCAGTTATCCTAAAGTCAGCTGGCATAGTAAGAAGCGGAAGTTGAGATCCTTTCCTGACTATACACTTCACACACCAGTATTCAGCTCACATTAGCCTGATTTTCAGAGGTGCTTGGCAAATCTCACTGAACTCAAGGAGAGATGTAGTCGCTCTTCACCTCTGAAAAAAAAAAATCAGGCTGCATGTCTTATATCCACCTAGAGAGCAACTGTAGTCTAGTGGCTACAGCACAGGCTCAGAGTCAAGAGACCAGAGTTCTCTAGGTCCAACAGACAATAATTTGCTGTTTAACAATAGACAAGTTACATAGCGTCTCTTTGTCTCAGCTTTCCCACCTGTGAAACAGAGATAACCCAACTATGCAAACTGCAAGCTTTGGAAGAAAAGTGTATCAAGAATAAAATATAATTGTGAACTTCAAAACACTTTACAAATATTAATTAATCCTCATCACCCATGTGAGAAGTATTATGCTCGGGGTTGGGAGAAAAGAAAAGAAAAATCTATTCACTTCTGGGGAGATGCTTTCCCTAGTGACTTGGAAGTGGGGAAGGGAGATCTAAGCTCAATTTCTGTAGAATCTAACCTTTCATGTTTTAAAAATTAAGTCCCCACTCCATACAGTTATGTAAAAACCTTCCAAGTGTGAACTGAGGATGAAGCAATGCAGTCTGAGTATTCAGACAGCCTCTGCTATTACTCACTGCATTGTCAAGGAGGAACACAGTGAAATTAACAAGTTTTTGGTCATTTTCACTACTGCTTTTCAGCTATCTCTAGGCAGCAATGAAACTTGCTGTTATGGGGGAAGTTGTAAGCAACAGCAGAAGCAAGCACTATCCAAGAGGAAACAATACAAAAAAGTGGAGGCCAAGCCAGGGATCTACTAGGAGACTTCTCTGAATCCTCCTACCAAGCAATACCAGCCAAGACTCTTGGGCAGGAGGACACTAGTAAAGACCGCCACTCAAAGTCAGAAGACACCGGGGCTGGAGTGCTGGCAAAGATGGAGAAAAGAAAAAAAATTCCCCCTTCCAACATACAAGGAAGAGGATCTTCAAATTCAGACATCTACTAGCAAGAGGCTATTAAAGATGGAGCCTCTGAGCAAGGTCAAAGCATCTTGGAAGTAATCTCGGCAACTGCAGGCGGGACTTCTCAACAAAGGTCTTGTTTTGGACCCCACCCGGTGCCCCTCTCTTCCCGTCTTTCATACTGATCAAAATTCCAAGCCATATTTTCCCAGTTTTACAGACAGGAAAGCTAAGGCAAAGGAATTAATGGTTTACCCGATGTCACAGAAGGAGTCAACATCATAAGCCTTGTCTACACCAAGAAAATTACTGAAATTTGTTGTCATCAGTGGGTAACAGTGGCAGCTGAACTGGCGCTGAACATAATTTAGTGCAAACAGGCAAGGACAAACCTTGCTCCGCACCATTTTGGAAACCACAGCTAAGCCCTGCTCTGACCAGATGTGGGGAGAGGAGAGAAAGAGGGAGAAAAAATAGTGATGGAGATAGAGTACAACATAGGGAAAGAAAAAGAAAAATGGACATGGTGTGAGACTTGGGGGGGACATGGCCTTGGCAGTTTGACAGCTTAAGTAGCTAGTATGAGAAATAATTGCCTTAGTAACACTGGTGATCAGCTGGCAAGAGCAAATGCCCAGTTTTGCCAAAAAAAAGTTGGGACATCTGGGACCAAAATGGGAAGTATGGTCATCCTAGGCTAGGGGTCCCGAAACTTTTTCAGTCACACCTCCCCCTTACCCAGTCCGCCCCCCTCATCCCTGGGAGCCAGGGCTGGGACCCGCAGTCGGTGGCTGAGAGTGGCAGGGTGGCCAGGAGCAGAGCCAGAGCTGGGCCTAGGGACAGGGCTGGGGTGGGGACAGAGTGGAGCTGGGGGTAGGGCTGGGCCCTGCTGCATCCCACCAAACGTTCCTCCATGCCTCCCTATGGGAACATGCCCCACAGTTTGAGAGCCACTTCCCTAGGCTGTGGTAAGAGCTGCCCAGGGAGCCCGGGCAGCTGTGGGGAGTCCCAGACCCTGCACCTACTTTAGGCTGGGGGTTAGGGGGCACAAGAACAGCCCCAAGACCTTGTCCCTGCCCCCAGGGGCAGGTGGAGGGTCTAGGGCTCCCCACAGTGGCCCAGGCTCCCTGGGAAGCTCATACCATGGCCCAGCTTCCGGGGCCTTCGAGGGGAAGGGAAGGAATGGCGGGGGGGCATGTGGGAAACCCAAATGTTCTTTGTGCCCAGGACCCTAATATATCTTAATCCGCCTCTGCAGGGACCATGGAAAAAAGTACAAGAGACATCTGAGGTATTAACGAAAACTGACAGTAACACCTTACCCTGCTCAGAAAAAAGTTTAAAGCATTACTGTCAGAAAAGATAATAAATTTAAAGAAAAATATAAGTTAAAATGCAAGAACTAGCATTTTGAAATTTAAGGTTCCACTGAAGTTAATCACGTGCCACAGGGGTCCACCCATATGGAGATCTGTGCAGAATTTGTGCTTAAAACAGCAGATCAAATCACTGATTTTTCTGGACAAAGCTATCCTATTTCCAGCCAAGCTCCAGACTGTCTATATTTTCTGGGACTATGCCAGTTTTTAAATGACTGAAAATTATCACAACCAAACACCTACCAGAACTGGATAAAAAGGAAGGTTCAAGTCATGAATGACTAACACTTTCTTCACTCTTGCAAATGACAAATAAAACATCAATAGCCTAAATCTAGGATTCCATGCTTTAACAAAATTTTAGGCTAATGTGTTTTCACTCCCCAAACCCTGTAAAAGGATAGACTAAATCAAATCTTCCAATAATCCCTTTTTCTTTCTTTTATTAAGTTAAAAATCATGGATGGACTTAGTTTGATGAAACTTGTTTAAAATATGCTAAATATTTTATTGGTACAACAGAAACTAGAAAAAATAACCACTAGTATATAAAAAAAACATACTGAGATGCCAATATCTTTCGATAGTAACATTTCTCATTGTATAATTTACACTGCTATTATGGAAAACCAATAGAGAAATTTTTAGAAGAGGCTTCCCCTCCACAGACTTGTAAGCGGTTTAATTTCTAGTACAAAAGGATCAATAACCTAAAGTCCAACCAACATTTCTAGAACTTCTATACTGTGTCACAGTGTTGAGGGAAACCCACCTCAAAAATTCTGTCTTTGATAAAAGAGGGATCTTATTTCAAGATAATTCTACACATTCCCAAAGAATCTGAAAGTCTAATGAGGTTCAGCTCCCTCCCCCCCCCACACACACACCCTTTTGCTGTTTTACAGTTACCAAGACCCATGGGTTGAGAATCCCTGTTCGAGACCCAAAATTGGGTATCCAGAACGTTTCAAAGGGTCACATGGCAGCTCCTGTGGCTCCTGTCCCACAGGGCTGGCCAGGTTCGTCTCCCTGCTCCAGGCACCGCAACCTCTGTTATCTCACCACCACTCAGGTTTGGTCCAGGCATCATGATGACAGGAGTCCAGGTAGGCCAAATTTGAGTGAGTGGCACTGCAAGCCCATGAGCCAGATCACAACTCCACTCATACAAAATTGATCCAGTTAGGTGGGCGGGGCCAAACCTGAGTGGCACTGCAACCCCAGTGGTTGCAACACCCAGAGCAGAGAGCCAAGCCAAGTCCAGCCCAACCAGCCTCACAGCACAGGGGCTGCAGGAGCCGCCACTGAGGGGTGAGTGCTGGCAAGACCACCCTCTCACCCCCAGGGGCAGGATCTGACTGAAATTACCCTAGGGCAGTGGTCCCCAACCTTTTTTGTCTGGCGGGCGCCAGACGACGAGCCACGGAGGACCATGGCGGCGGACGAGCATCCGCCGAAATGCTGTCGACAAGCGGCAACGTCAATAGGCGTCACCGCTGAAATGCCGCCGCGTAGAAGTGTCATCCAGAGGCGTCGCCGCCGAAATTCGGCGGCGTCACCTCTGGATGACACTGCTTCTCGGCGGCATTTCAGCGGACGCTTGTCCACCGCCCAGTATGCGGGCGCACAGACGCCCCAGGGGGCGCCATGGCGCCCACGGGCACCGTGTTGGGGACCCCTGCCCTAGGGCCTCCACCCCCAGACTATTTACTGGGTCGCTATAAGCCGTAAGAATTTACAAATGGGTCCTGAGCCCAAAAAGTTTGAGAATAACTGACCTAGAATATTAAAGCTCCCATACGGCAAATACATGTACTTTACTCTATTCCCGCCCTACTGAAGCTATGTGCATAAAGTTAAGCATCTGCTTAAGTGTCAACAAGATTGCAGTGCCTAGGGGATCTATAATGCAAAGTACAGTAAAATCTGCCAAGGGCGACCACTCATCAGAGTTAGCAAAAGTGGTCACTTGTAAGACGTGGTCTCTCTTCAAATTTTGCACAGCAGACAGTGGTCATATTCCATGGCCTCTGCAAGAAGTTGCTCATAACAGCTGGTCTCTCTCAGGCAGGTTTTACTATATATGCCTTGTGCATCAAAGGAGGTCATATTAGATCAACTTGTAAATACAAACAGTTTTCCAGGTCTATCAATGTTTATATTCAGCTAGTTGCAAAAGATACCATTTGTCTACAAGAAATGCAGTTGTCTGTTACACTTCAGGTACCATGGAAAAACAGTCCAGAACCTAGTGAAAAAGAAGCCCATACAATCAAGGAATTTCCCCAAAGTAAGCAAGTATGAAAATGTAAGATTTTTGTTTTATTCCATCAATGTTTGAATTCCTACTATCATCCCAAACATTTGTGTCAATAACCAGAAGACAAGATAGCAAGTCCTATCCAGCAGCTCAGAACTGAACTTTCTGAAATACGAGAGTAAAATTAATTGTTTTGTACAAAGAAGAATTAGTAAAGTTCACAATGAAAAACGTAACTGGAATTTGGTGCGTTAATCAACTTCCTTTAAAAAAAAGATTCCACTTTGGAATGCTGTCACCTTTTTAATTTATTCCTCTCACCCCATGTTAGATGCTCGTACCCGAGCTGTCTTATACCTTTACTGACATCCAACTTGACAAATCATCCAGCAGGCCACTAAGCCAGATTTATTCTACTTACAGGAAAAGCATGACAAGCATGTGGTGTGGGGGAATCCCTGAAGTCTCCCAGGGATTCCACAAGCAAAGTTCTGAGAAGGTAAAATTAAGACAAATAGACAAATGCAGAAACCCTGTCCACACTAAGAGACAACTGCATCAGAGGACCTAGTTAGAACAAAATTGTCCCACCCAAGTTAAAACATGATTCTGTATTCAAGCATAGTTGGAAACCCTTTTTTAATCGCATTCCCAAGTAAAGCTATCACCATGGCTCTGTTCAGGAACGTGGTCAAAAAGTACAGCTGTTTTAAAAAGGCGGTTATACCCATTATGACAATATTATATCAAAGCTAAAAAAGTTTTAAATGTCACCATATCCATGGGAGAAAAAAATTACAAGATTAAAATATGAGAAGTCTGGTGGTAATTTTTAAGTAATTCCAGAACCCAAAAGAACTCAACCTTTGAACTTTTAATCTAATACAAATCACATAATGTTATCACCACACACAAGCACATACTTTATATCACAGACTATGCACCACAATCTTAGTACTGCCACCTAGGAATGGCAGCATTCCATCACCCTTATAGCCACCCTCTCTGCATACAAGGGGTGTATGGTCTGTGGTAGATGTTGTAGCTCTGGCTGGAGCTTAGGCTCTGAAGCCTTAGGGGCCAAGGGGGCTTCAGAGCCCAAATACCAGGCCAACCTGCAATATCAAAGCACCATCTACACAGCTATTTTTAGAGCACTAGTGCGAGACCCATTAACATGGGTCTCTGTACCCAGGCTGGTAGGCTTGCTCCCAGATGCAGAGTAGACATACCTTTAGATCAGGGATTCTCAAACTGGGGGTCGGGACTCCTCAGGGGATCATGAGGTTATTACACGGGGGCCATCAAGTGATCCATTCCCTGTCGCCCATTCCCAGCTTCGGGCAAACAGGGGCTAGGGATACCCATCCCTGCCCATCCTGGCTAATAGCCATTGATGGACCTATCCTCCATGAATTTATCTAGTTCTTTTTTGAACCCTGTTATAGTCTTGGCCTTCACAACATCCTCTGGCAAAGAGTTCCACAGGTTGACGGTGCGTTGTGTGAAGAAATATTTCCTTTTGTTTTAAACCTGCTGCCTATTAATTTCATTTGGTGACCTAGTTCGTGTGTTATGAGAAGGAGTAAATAACACTTCTTTATTTACTTTCTCCGTACCAGTCATGATTTTATAGACCTCTATCATATCCCCCCTTAGTCATCTCCTTTCCAAGCTGAAAAGTCCCAGTCTTATTAATCTCTCCTCATATGGCAGCCGTTCCATACCACTAATCATTTCTGTTGCCCTTTTCTGAACCTTTTCCAATTCCAATATATCTTTTTTGAGATGGGGCGACCACATCTGCACGCAGTATTCAAGATGTGGGTGTACCATGGATTTATACAAAGGCAATATGATATTTTCTGTCTTATTATCTATCCCTTTCTTAATGATGCCCAACATTCTGTTTGCTTTTTTGACTGTCACTGCACATTGAGTGGATGTTTTCAGAGAACTATCCACAATGACTCCAAGATCTCTTTCTTGAATGGTAACAGCTAATTTAGACCCCATCATTTTATATGTATAGTTGGGATTATGCTTTCCAATGTGTATTACTTTGCATTTATCAACATTGAATTTCATCTGCCATTTTGTTGCCCAGTCACCCAGTTTTGAGAGATCCTTTTGTAGCTCTTTGCAGTCTGCCTAGGATTTAACTATCTTGTGTAGTTTTGTACCATCTGCAAATTTTGCCACCTCACTACCCCTTTTTCCAGATCCTTTATGAATATGTTGAATAGGACTGGTCCCAATACAGACCCCTGGGGGACACCACTATATCTCTCTCCATTCTGAAAACTGACCATTTATTCCTCCCCTTTGTTTCCTTTTAACCAGTTACCAATCCATGAGAGGACCTTCCCTCTTATCGCGAGCTGTCAGCCTCCACCCCAAACCCCGCTTGGCCTCCAGCATTTATAATGGTGTTAAATATATTAATAAGTGTTTCTAGTTTATAAGCGAGGTCACACTCAGAGGCTATGTGAAGGGGGCCACCAATACAAAAGTTTGAGAACCACTGCTTTAGATGGCTTAACTTTTTCTTGTGTCTGGATTTGTGTAAGGTACATTGTGCGTAGCAACCCTTACTGCTTCCTCAGTAAGTCTGCGTGTATTATTACATTATAATGTTAGATGACACACTAAAATACAAAGGAGAAAGACTACAACCCAGTACCATAGGTACATAAGATTATTTTTTGCAAAAGATATACCATCTTCTAGGATACTAAAATAATGTCCAACCACTCAAATTTAGTTCACATAATACACCTGAACTACAACTTTAGCCCCTAAATTTAAAACAAATATGACAAGAGCAATACAACTATTATGTACTACATTTTTAAGGATTCACCCAATAATCAAATTAATGGTTAAGAAGAGCAGATATTTCCAAAGCATGATGTTCCTAGAAAAATAGTGATTCTTGAACAGCAGAAAGAATTTTCACTTAAGCACTTGGATGTTAACAGTAGCATCCCAAATTATAAGAGTAAACACTAAAAAGAGTTTTGGAAGAGACAAACCCTCACGTTTATAATCTCTAACTACTAGGGATAGGAGGAAACTTTCCCCGTGTGCAAATTATTCCCCATTAGGGTTTCTAACACCTTCATCAGAGACATTTGGTTTTGACTCCTGTCGGTGACAGGATACTGGATCAGATAGACCACTGGTCTGATTCTGCATAACAATTTCAGTGCTCCTTAGAATGCAAGTAAGGATAAAAGCATTGTTTCTTCCTTAAAAATATGATCATAACAGACTGAAGGAAGTAATTTAATTTTAAATTAGATTTAAGTTTATCAGTAAAAATGTTTTCAAAATGATACTGCAATTTTTAATTCTATTTATCAGCTAACAAACGCTTTTTCAGAAAAAAATAGCTATACTGCCTGAAATCCATGTAATTGTTAATTTCTAATAATACTTTAAATACAGTTGAGTATATTGGGGGGGGGAAAGGTTCCCATGACTATTGAAGAAAAATTCTCAATAATCAAGTAGATGTATATCTAAAAGTTATTTTTATCACAGTCAACAACAAAATTCTTATTCAGTTTTACTCAGGATATCTGACATTTTGAAAAGCCCTAAATGAACTGCATATTTAGACTTGAGAACCTCTGCAAGAGAATACTACTATGGTTTCTTTACTGTAGGCATTTCTAGTTCCTCAAGTGGCTATTTACTTATCTTTTCTCATTTTCTTTGAAACAATTCCAGCATTTTCAATACAATACATGACTGACAAGACTGGATACATAAGGGCTTGACAAAGCCCTAGCTGGGATGATTTAGTTGGTGTTGGTCCTGCTTTGAGCAGGAGATTGGACTAGATGACCTCCTGAGGTCTCTATTCCAACCCTAATATTCTATGATTCTAATAGAAACAGGGGTTGCTTTACACTGTGGGGTATCCTCAAACATGAATGCACTAATATAGGAAACAAAACACTTCTAAAGGGGGTGGTGTCTAAAGATGCAAAAGACACACATGGTCTGCTCCCACTGCCCTTATTGATTGGTACCTACAGAAGCAGCCCTTCCTGTCAGTTCAATAGGAAGTAGTAACACCAGAAGAGTAAATTCACAAAAACATGAAGCAGCAGGCTGGAAATAGTAAGATGACAGAGGTTGCTCAAAGGAAATGTTTTAAAAAGACTATATGAAGAGGCATGATGATAGAAAGGGCATAAGGTAAAACTGAAAAAGTAGAAGAAAAAGTGATGCAAACTTATGGGTTTATTTTTAACCTAGAGCCTTTTTTCACATAACTAGATGTTCAAGGTTCTTCCACTGCAGTTCATTCTAGATTATACTGATTACGTCTTTATTCAGAGCTATCTTTAAGTATCCATTATCAGGGGGTAGCCGTGTTAGTCTGTATCTACAAAAACAACAAGGAGTCTGGTGGCACCTTAAAGACTAACAGGTTTATTTGGGCATAAGCTTTCGTGGGTAAAAACCTCACTTCTTCGGATGCTTATGCCCAAATAAATCTGTTAGTCTTTAAGGTGCCACCAGACTCCTTGTTGTTTTTTAAGTATCCATGACATCCAGCGCAGCTGGACTTTACTCTCCTGCTCCAAATACTGCAATTGAGGGAAATAATTTTAATGTTTGAGAAATACGACCGAGAAAACTGCTGTGTTCTTCTGGTTTGAGAAAACAAATGGTGCTGCTGCCTTGAAAATAAACATCATTACATGTTTAACAAAAACCTCAAAATCAATGTACAGTAGGATTAAGATTTTGCTGAAATAGATGGCTTCATCCTACATGTTCCATTTTATCATAAGCAGCACCCAAAAGATCCAGGATGTAGCTAGCAGTTTGAAATTTGTAGATAACTGCTAATCTGTTACCCATAACCTCTCAAGGTAGACATGACACTACAGCCAGCTAATCAGCAAAGACCCAATCCTCTCAAAACTTACCACCAGTCCCATAGCCCAGCACAACTGTAGTTAGCTAGCAAACGGATAATAAGAGGCCCAGTGGCAAACAAACCTGCAAGTCAGTTTGCCAGAGCAAGTGTTCCTAGCATATTTAGCACTATATATAGATAGACAGATAGAGATATATAAAAAAATAAAATTAGCCAGGTTTTAAAAATGTAGGCCTCAATCCTCCAATTAGGTCCATATGGGCAGATCCTTGCACATACCCAAAATGACTTCAGGGGTCTTTGCTCAGATGCAAAGGTCCGCCCACACTGAACCCAATATCAGGATCAAGGATTTAAAACAATTTGCAGACAAAATCAACACGCATGAGAGAACCATAATACACACCTGATTTGTATAAAGAATTTTAGTCCTTTCAAAATTCTAATTAGAATTACACACATTTTTATATTGATAAATTAATTTTTGCCACATGATCATTCAATATACAACTTGATTCCTGAACAATAATCAAATTAAATATGGCACCTTACAACCTAGAACATTGCTATGACATTTATATAGAAACAAGTTTATCTGGCAATAACAAAGACTGTTAGTATGGATTTTTCATATACATCCTCACTGTAAGCAGACAATGGTGCCAAAAGTGAGGTAGAATAGTAGTTAGATAACTCCGGGGGGGAAGGGGGGGGGGGGGGGAGAGACCTTCCTGTGGTCATCTCCTCAATTACCTTTTATATTGTCATTAAGAAATGATGGCCTAGATGTTACAAATTATGTCCCAATTGCCCTGCCTCAGTTATTAATCTCAAAGTAAAGTTTTAACACTGGTGAAAATAAACAACTGGAAAGTCTTAAGTTGTCATTTTGGAGAACTAACAGGGTGAACTAAAGAGAAAGGGGCATAAAGGGAGAAGGCCGTTTTCCACATAGAAACAGTTTTATTAGGAATGGGAGCTACAGGAGCGACACACTTCGCCTGCACCCGTGTTAATAACGCTTACAGCGGGTGGGAGTGAGCTGGTGCTGCTGGATTTCACACCGATTTGGGGGAAGAGTCTGAGTAGGGCCTTATTTCCAGGCGTAGCCCTGGCCTACACGGCTCCAATCACTCCACTTCAGTAATGGCGCTTGGTGTGAAATGAAACGAGACTCGGGAGAGGTAAAAGCGGGTGCAGCTCTGCGGGGAGCCCCTCTCAGCCCAGCAGTCCAGGGAGGGGCCACCCGGCGGACAAACTCCCCGAGGGGCCAGGGTGGGTGCGCTCCCTCCAGCCCGCCTCGCAGCCCCGCACAGGACGGAGAGAGGATGAGACGCCGTCAGCCATTTTCCTTGACGCTCCAAAACACAGCGAGACACGGACACACGCCGGGGACTGCGGGGGCGGCGGCGCCGTCACCTCCCCTCCCCCCACAGCCATAACACAGCGGCCTCCAGCTCCCCACCCAGCCCAGGGAGCCCCGTCCCCCAGGGCCACGGACCGCTCAGCCTGCGCCTCCCTGCGCTCAGCGCGGCCACTGGCTGCAACACGAACCGCTCCTCGCCACCCTGCCCCGGCCTATGCTCACCCCCGCACGGTGTCCTCTTCTCCCGCTGCTGCCGCGGCCCACTCCCCCCCTGGGTGCTTCTGCAGACGATGCTCCGCCGGGGGCTGTCTCATCCCAGGCAACCAGCAGGGCAGCGAGTCATACTCGGCGTAGAGCCGGCGGGCGGAGGGGGCTGCCCGTTCCCGGGCCCCGCGGCGCTGTGCGGAGCTGCCCGCGCTCGGATCCCGGCCTGGCCGCTTGGCTCCCTCCGGCAGCGGCGCCGGGGCGTCTCTCCTGCGTCACCAGCTCCTGCCCGGCAGCCCGGGGCTTGGCCGGGGCCTGCACGCTCCGCCCCGTCCGGGGCTCAGACACACACCCGGGGGAGGGGCGCACACACTCCCCGCGCTTCTCACCGGGGCCTGGGTTCGGCGGGGGGAGGGGCTGGGCACTGGCCGCTCGCTGCGTGCACGGGACGGAGCAGAACAGACACGGCGGCGCGGCCGGTTCCTCGCTCCCGGCGCTGGCGTCTCGCTAGGTCCTGAGCAATATGGCGGCTCCGGCTGCGCTGGGCCAGCGGCGCAGACTCCGACTCAGCGCGACGGCGGCCCCGCCACCCAAACAGCGTGACCCCCCCTCGCCGTGTGTCACTCAGCCCGACGGCGGGGCAGGCCTGGCGGCTGTCACCGCCCCCTCGGGGCGCGCGGGGGGAGGAAGGGGAGGGGGCGCGGGGCGGCCGGGCCGCGCTCACTGGGGCGGGCGGCTGCGCGGCCGTTTCATGTCGGTTAGGCTCGTTTGGGTTCCATTGTGACCCGCTGTGCGAACAGCGCCGCCGCGGAGAGCCCGGATAATGACGTCAACGCTTCCTGCTCGGGGCTGGGGTGGGGGAGGTGGAACGGGACCAGGCGCGCGCGGGGGCCTGGCGCAGCCGCTGACGTCCCCCTCCCCCGCGGGGCCGGGAGTCCCGCCTCACATTGACGGGCGCCACGGGCCGCTTTCGGCCCAGGCGGGTGGTGCCCGGGGAGAGATGGAGAAGCGCCTAGACACGCAGCAGCGCTGTTTGCCGACTCAGGGCATTTCCGCCGCACGGGGCTGCCCGTGGCTTAGGTCACAAGAAGTAGCCGTAACGCATAACAGCCCAAACAGTCACTGCACTTCGCCCTGGCACGGGTGCTAGAAATAGGGTGGGACAAGTTCAGTGCGAAACAATTTCCTGGGGCTGCCTGGCACAGTACATGCAGACATGCTGCATCACTCGTTTTTCATGAGAGTCTTGCATGCATGCATACAGCACCCTTCACCCCAAAGCATGTTACTACTTTAGGACCTAATGCTGCAGTTGAGTCAGACTATGGAGTTTTGCCTAGACAGTAGAAGGGGGTCCTTAGACTGACATACAAGCTAATACGGTATACACATAGCAATTACTTCACCCTTAATTGCATGCAGCCACTACTGGAATAAGACACTATAATTAGTTAAAGGGCATCAGCAATGTAAAACTCAAATTTATCTGTTTTCCTTCCCCCCCCCCCCCATTTTTTTCTTGTAACACTTAAGGTTACTATAACATATTTTTGTCTATTTTTTCCTCCAATTATTTACTTGACAGCACTTAATATAGTAAATTCAATATTGTCACATCTCTCCATTTGTGTGGACTTTTTATATAGCAAGAGGAGGGAGAAAACACATTTTAAAAATAGGAAATAGTCAAAAACCACAAAAGTTGGCAGGGAGATGGAACTCAGCCACATCTAGTACCTGAAACTACTTTTACCTTTTAAAAAAAAAGATCAAATTTCAAGTTGACGGTCTCGTTATACAGCATTGGCCCATATGATGCTAATAGTTTCAGGACAGGAAGTGAAGACAACAGTATCCAATTAAAAGTGCAGGGATAACTTTATGCAGAATGTAAGGAGTTGGAATTTGCCCAGGAGGTCAGGGCTAACAACCCTAACTTGTGAAAAATGTTTATCTCCAGTGTTTGCAGTCTGTACAGACCAAAACAACAACTACCCATAGTGACTGGGCTCAGGGATTTTCCTGTAAACAGTCTTTAAAACTTGGGACTGAAGGGTGAATTATGGTGCAATTTCCTGATCTACTTGTGTTTTTCTGCAACCCTTAGTATTTGGAGAGGACAGCAAAAGCACATCTTAGGGCCGCCTACACTACAAAATTGTGTCAACCACATTTGTCAACATACAGCCGCCAGTTACTAAATCACGTGTGTGTGTGTGCGCGGACGCGCACTTTGCTCCTTGTGTTAGCGATGCAAAACCTCACCAGGAGCGCTTGTATCAATTGTATTGTCAGTGTGGAGCATTCTGGGATGCCTTCTAAAAGCCAAGTATCAGGGGGTAGCCGTGTTAGTCTGTATCTACAAAAACAACAAGGAGTCTGGTGGCACCTTAAAGACTAACAGATTTATTTGGGCATAAGCTTTCGTGGGTAAAAACCTCACTTCTTCATCTAAGAAGTGAGGTTTTTACGCACGAAAGCTTATGCCCAAATAAATCTGTTAGTCTTTAAGGTGCCACCAGACTCCTTGATGTTTTTCTAAAAGCCAGTAACATTGACGTAAGTAACCCAGTGTCTACACTGACACTCCGTCGATATGCCCTTCTGTCTTTGGCACCTCTAATGGCATCAAACAGACTGATAGGTGTACTGGTAGTTTTTATAATGCCCACTAAGAAATGGACTCAGACCTCAGTTCAATTTGCATAATTCAACAAAAGACCATTAGATACTACTAATAGCCCTGTTAAACCCCAAGCAACTTTTAGCAAACAGGATTATTACATTAACTTGTAAGGAAGGCTTTCTTTAACAAAGAAAAGGAATAGAAATGTCATTGCATTTAACTGAAAGCTTCAACTTGGGTTATACAACAGATGTGAATTCTCCATGACTTTCCAGTGTCCTTGCTATTTTGGTGGTATTTTCCTCATTTTACATTGTAGTTTACTTACATCGCACACAAATCTAGTGTTATGCAATTTTTTTATTATTGTAATTTACTAGTCTCAAAAATATTGAAACAAAATTGGGGTTGTGCATTTATGCTAAAGAAATTATGCTCATATTTCTTCTGGTACTTTGATATTTTATCTCCTTTGTCAAACATTTTAAAAAGACATGTTCCAAAATATTTTTGGAAGTTGCCTGTAGCCATATTAATCAAACATCACAATAGGCTAACACAGACAGGTATTTATGGCATCAAATAAAAGGGGTCCCTGGAATAGCAATGGGTCTGTCTATTCAACAAGCAAATCCCAAAACAGTCTTGTGTGACTGTGCAATTCTTCCACTCTAACCAACAAAAAAAGGCCTCTGTTTATGTTCATTTGGGCTTCCCAGATGTGCCCCAGAATCCTTTGAGTTGGTTTCCTCAGCTCATTTTATGAAGCTTTGTTGCAACTGATGCAAAGATCTGTGGACGACTTTTGGGCACTGCAGATAAGTGCTGCACACAAAATGGGAACATTAATATGGAAGAGAAGTTGAACAGATAAGGGAGTAGATAAATTATTGATTAAAGAGGACTGGTGGGTGGAAGACAGCAGTTGGTGAGCAAGTGCTCACAAAGCACACTTATTCCATAATAAAGTGTCCATGCAGGATTCCAGGATAGATATTGCAAAATAGCTTATTTCATAATAGCTATTCTGGACAGTTTTCCCCTGTAGACTAGCCCTAATCTGATTAGAAGTTCTTACATGACATTTTTAATTCAATTAAAAAAAAAGGAGGATTTATGCATTTCCCTGCAAGGTTTCCAACTCATTAAGCTGCAGCACTGTTCTAGTCAGCATACCAAACTCAAACTGAAGCTAGCTATAAATATGTGAAACTGACTAATCTAGTTTAATTGTCCAACCTGAAATAAATGCAAAAAGTAGACAGCAGTGAAGATTAAGATGTTTAAAATGTTCAGTTTAATATATTATGAACAAGGATATTTAAATTAATTACTCTACATATTCCATACACTAGATTTTTATCTTGCAGTATCCCTTTCAATAGTTATACATTTTTATTACTACACAAATTCTCAAAACTAGCACTGTAAACGGAGGGATCTAAATAAAGACCAAGTCTCCACATGAACATGTATCTTGCTGCAACACAATGCAAGTATTCAATATAACTGTACAAGCTAGGACTGTTTTACCACATTACCTGCCTTCGTATCCTTATGAAAAGCAGGGGGCCAGTGGAAAAAAATAGTATATCATCATGTAATTTAAGACTATCATAATGCATACACAGAAGAAGTCTGAATTAAGGTAGCATAGGCAACTTTAATTTTGGCGTTTCCTAAGTTTTGAGGGATTGAGTTTTCATCCTTAGTTTTTTTTAGTGTAGATTTTGTATGTAATCATATATGAAATTATATAGGTAGCTATCAATCAGAAATAATATGTGAGCTGACATTGCTCCGAACTTTTGCATTTCCTGACACTTTAAATTAACTTGGCATTAATATTGTTTTTTGTATTCTATGTCATTTTAGAGAAAACAAAGCATTTGTAATAAAGTTGTGTTGTGCAGTTATACTATGCACAGCTCCATAAACTAAAACTCATAGACTTAGTCTACACTTGACATTTCCCTAAAATGCACATTGTTTCCACCACTAGCATAGCTTCACCATGTTCAAGTATCATGTTTTAACTTTGATAGATATTGGAACCTGGGCTAAAAAGGGTTCTTAAAAGTGGTTATAAAGACATGTTTTCTTCTGTCTGCACAAAAGATATAAGGTGATCGTGCCACTGTGTTTAAACATCTTAGAATCTGTAGTATAGATGGGAAATAGCCCAGGAAAAGGCCCAGGTAGCGACCATCGAATTGTGGAGGTAAATGCGTGGTTACGCATGTGGTGTTGGAGAGAGGGTTTTGGATTCTTTGACCATGGGTTGTTCCAGGAAGAAGGATTGCTAGGAAGAGATGGGATCCACCTAACTAAGAGAGGGAAAAGCATCTTCACAGGCAGGCTTGCTAACCTAGTGAGGAGGGCTTTAAACCAGGTTCACGGGGGGATGGTGACCTAAGCCCAGAGGTAAGTGGGGAAATGGGATACCGGGAGGAAACACAAGGAGAAGGGTGCAACAGGGGAGGCCTGCTGATTGATACTGAGAAAGTAGGGCAATCGGCTAGTTATCTTAGGTGCCTGTATATGAACACAAGAAGCCTGGGAAACAAGCAGGAAGAATTGGAAGTCATGGCACAGTCAAGGAACTACGATGTGATTGGAATAACAGAGACTTGGTGGGGTAACTCACATGACTGGAGCACTGTCATGGATGGGTATAAACTGTTCAGGAAAGACAGGACAGGGAGAAAAGGTGGAGGAGTTGCACTGTATGTAAGAGAGCAGTATGATTGCTCAGAGCTCCAGTATGAAACTGGAGAAAAGCCTGTTGAGTGTCTTTGGGTTAAGTTTAGAGGCGAGAGCAACAAGGGTGATGTCATGGTGGGTGTCTGCTATAGACCAGGAGGATGAGATAGACGAGGCTTTCTTTGGACAACTAACAAAAGTTTCCAGATCACAGGTCCTGGTTCTCAAGGGGAACTTCAGTCACCCTGGGAGAGCAATACAGCAGTGCACAGACAATCCAGGAAGTTTTTGGAGAGTGTTGAGGACAACTTCCTGGTGCAAGTGCTGGAGAAACCAACTAGGGGCCATGCTCCTCTTGACCAGCTGCTCATAAACAGGGAAGAATTGGTAGGGGAAGTAGAAGTGGGTGGCAACCTGGGCAGCAATGACCATGAAATGGTCGAGTTCAGGATCCTGACAAAAGGAAGAAAGGAGAGTAGCAGAATACGGACCCTGGACTGCAGAAAAGCAGACTTTGACTCCTTCAGGGAACTGATGGGCAGGATCCCCTGGGAGGCTAATATGAGGGGGAAAGGAGTCCAGGGAAGCTGGCTGTATTTTAAAAAAGCCTTATTGAGGGTGCAGGAACAAATCATCCCAATGTGCAGAAAGAATAGTAAATATGGCAGGCGACCAGCTTGGCTTAACAGAGAAATATTCGGTGAGCTTAAACACAAAAAGGAAGCTTACAAGAAGTGGAAACTTGGACAGATAGCTAGGGAGGAGTATAAAAATATTGCTGGAGCATGCAGGTGTGTAATCAGAAAGGCCAAAGCACAACTGGAGTTGCAGCTAGCAAGGGATGTGAAGGGTAACAAGAAGGGTTTCTACAGGTATGTTAGCAACAAGAAGGAGGTCAGGGAAAGTGTGGGACCCTTACTGAATGGGGAGGCAACCTAGTGACAGATTATGTGGAAAAAGCTGAAGTACTCAATGCTTTTTTTGCCTCGGTCTTCACGGACAAGGTCAGTTCCCAGACTGCTGCACTGGGCAGCACAGTATGGGGAGGAGGTGAGCAGCCCTCAGTGGTGAAAGAACAGGTTAAGGACTGTTTAGAAAAGCTGGACATGCACAAGTCCATGGGGCCAGATCTAATGCCTCTGAGGGTGCTGAGGGAGTTGGGGATGTGATTGCAGAGCCAGTGGCCATTATCTTTGAAAACTCATGGCGATCGGGGGAGGCCCCAGACGATTGGAAAAAGGCAAATATAGTGCCCATCTTTAAAAAAGGGAAGAAGGAGAATCCGGGGAATTACAGACCAGTCAGCCGCACCTCAGTCCCTGGAAAAATCATGGAGTAGGTCCTCAAGGAAACCATTTTGAAGCATTTGGAGGAGAAGAAGGTGATCAGAAATAGTCAACATGGATTCACCAAGGGCAAGTCATGCCTGACCAACTTGATTGCCTTCTATGATGAGATAACTAGCTCTGTGGATATGGGGAAAGCAGTGGACGTGATATATCTTGACTTTAGCAAAGCTTTTGATACAGTATCCCACAGTATTCTTGCCAGCAAGTTAAAAAAGTATGGATTGGATGAATGGACTATAAGGTGGATAGAAAGCTGGCTAGATCGTTGGGCTCAATGGGTAGTGATCAACGACTCGATGTCTAGTTGGCGTCGGTATCAAGTGGAGTGCCCCAGGGGTCGGTCCTGGGGCCAGTTTTGTTCAACATCTTCATTAATGATCTGGATGATGGGATGGATTGCACCCTCAGCAAGTTCACGGATGACACTACGCTGGGGGGAAAGGTAGATATGCTGGAGAGTAGGGACAGGGTCCAGAGTGACCTAGACAAATTGGAGGATTGGGCCAAAAGAAATCTGATGAGATTCAACAAGGACAAGTACAGAGTCCTGCACTTCGGATGGAAGAATCCCATGCACTGCTACAGGCTGGAGACCCACTGCCTAAGCGGCAGTTCTGCAGAAAAGGACCTGGGAATTACAGTGGACGAGAAGCTGGATATGAGTCAACAGCGTGCCCTTGTTGCCAAGTAGGCTAACGGCATATTGGGCTGCATTAGTAGGAGCATTACCAGCAGATCGAGGGAAGTGATTATTCCCCTCTATTCGGCACTGATGAGGCCACACCTGGAAAATTGTGTCCAGTTTTGCTCCCTCCACTACAGAAAGGATGTGGTCACCCTATTTGTAATAGAACATCTCTTAGTTATGAAATAATGTTATCATCTTGGGAATTATAATCAGGCTCAAACTTTTTTTTATTCTTCCAGTAATAGTGAATATGTGATATTTTCAAACTCAGGCTGTCTATATACATATTCTTTATATGTGTGTAAACATCCTATACTCTGTATATGTAAAAGATGATGACTGAATAGAGAAGGGTTCCAGGGATTTGCAAAATTTTCTAGGCTATATATTTGTTGACCCTCAACATGAGGCTATTTCCTATGGCTAAATGTTTACAGTTCTCTTGCAATTCAAGAGGGTATAGAAAGTGGGATGATTAGTGTATTCAGCAGAGGAAAATACTGCATCACAGACAAAAGACTGTGTAGTGCTGTCTCTTAATTCAGTAATTCAACAACCTTTTAAATATATTATTCCTATGACACAAAATATCAAGACATTGTAGGACATTAATTTCTATTTTACAATAAGTTGGTTTTCTTACTGGACAAATACATCCTTTTTCTGTGTGAAAAGATGTGTCATTTACAGATATATGCAGATCAGGGTTTATTAACATGATCTACAGAAAAATAATCAGAACTCAGTTTTCTAAGCACAAATATGAATACCTTCCACTAATATTCTGATAACTAAGCATGAAACTAAACTCAAGTATTCTGAACATCAATAATCAGAATCCTGTTAAAATCCTTATGTATACCATGTTTATATATACACAATATATTCTCGAAATTCTCAGTATTTGGAATGCAACTTTAAAAAGTGACATATATATACTTAAAAGGAGTGTTGGTATTTAAAAAAAGAAAAACCCAACCCATATTTAACATTCTTCGATTTCACTGGTCTACAATTTTTGAGAAGTCGTCTGCTTCAGAGATAAAATGTGCTATTTATTATGTATTTTGATGTGCTGAATTCAAATATGACAATTAAAACAACTGATTGGCTACTGTTTCTAAGATATTTAAGTTTTTACATTTTATGTCTATGTATATTGTGTAGATAGTAGAGTTTTAATCATAAATTGTAAACCTAGGTCTTTTCATGAGTTTATGGTTGCTTTACATGATAATATTTCACCTATCCTGTTTATGTAACACTTTAAAAATCAGCAAAAGGGTTATATAAATAAAATTTATTATGAAACAAAAGGCAAAAAACTATTATGTACATAGTTTAGTCCTATTCAGTGTCTACTCGGCGCTTCTTGGCTTGTCTCTTGTATTCATTAAATGGAGCATCTCTTGTCACTGTCCAGCAATAGTCTGCAAGCATTGATGGGCTCCATTTGCCCTGATAGCATTTCTCCATTGTTGCAATGTCCTGGTGAAATCGCTCGCCGTGCTCGTCGCTCACTGCTCTGCAGTTCGGTGGGAAAAAATCTAGATGAGAGTGCAAAAAATGTATCTTTAGTGACATGTTGCAACCAAGGCTTTTGTATGCCTTGAGGAGGTTTTCCACCAACAACCTGTAGTTGTCTGCCTTGTTGTTTCCGAGAAAATTTATTGCCACTAACTGGAAGGCTTTCCATGCCGTCTTTTCCTTGCCACGCAGTGCATGGTCAAATGCATCATCTCAAAGAAGTTCACGAATCTGAGGACCAACAAAGACACCTTCCTTTATCTTAGCTTCACTTAACCTTGGAAATTTTCCAGGGAGGTACTTGAAAGCTGCTTGTGTTTTGTCAATGGCCTTGACAAAGTTCTTCATCAGACCCAGCTTGATGTGTAAGGGTGGTAACAAAATCTTCCTTGATTCAACAAGTGGTGGATGCTGAACACTTTTCCTCCCAGGCTCCAATGACTGTCGGAGTGGCCAATCTTTCGTGATGTAGTGAGAATCTCTTGCACGACTATCCTATTCGCAGAGAAAACAGCAGTACTTTGTGTATCCAGTCTGCAGACCAAGCAAGAGAGCAACAACCTTCAAATCGCCACAAAGCTGCCACTGATGTTGGTCATAGTTTATGCACCTCAAAAGTTGTTTCATGTTGTCATAGGTTTCCTTCATATGGACTTCATGACCAACTGGAATTGATGGCAAAACATTGCCATTATGCAGTAAAATAGCTTTAAGACTCGTCTTCGATGAATCAATGAACAGTCTCCACTCATCTGGATCGTGAACGATGTTGAGGGCTGCCATCACACCATCGATGTTGTTGCAGGCTACAAGATCACCTTCCATGAAGAAGAATGGGACAAGATCCTTTTGACGGTCACGGAACATGGAAACCCTAACATCACCTGCCAGGAGATTCCACTGCTGTAGTCTGGAGCCCAACAGCTCTGCCTTACTCTTGGGTAGTTCCAAATCCCTGACAAGGTCATTCAGTTCACCTTGTGTTATGAGGTGTGGTTCAGAGGAGGAGGATGGGAGAAAATGTGGGTCCTGTGACATTGATGGTTCAGGACCAGAAGTTTCATCCTCTTCCTCTTCCTCATCTGACTCAAGTGAGAATGATTCTGGTGCATCAGGAACCGGCAGTCCTTCTCCGTGGGGTACTGGGCGTATAGCTGATGGAATGTTTGGATAATGCACAGTCCACTTTTTCTTCTTTGACACACCTTTCCCAACTGGAGGCACCATGCAGAAGTAACAATTGCTGGTATGATCTGTTGGCTCTCTCCAAATCATTGGCACTGCAAAAGGCATAGATTTCCTTTTCCTGTTCAACCACTGGCGAAGATTTGTTGCACAAGTGTTGCAGCATATGTGTGGGGCCCACCTCTTGTTCTGATCTCCAATTTTGCAGCCAAAATAAAGGTGATAGGCTTTCTTAACCATAGTGGTTATACTGCGCTTTTGTGATGCAAAAGTCACTTCACCACAAACATAGCAGAAGTTATCTGCACTGTTCACACAAGTAGGAGGCATCTCTGCTCACTTTGGCTAAACAGAAATGTGTCCCTTTGCAAAATCAAACACTGACAAATAATAGAGCATGACACTGTATGATTTCTAGAGCTGATATAGGGCAATTTGTTCAGCAGAGTGATGTAAGCTTCGTTATGATTGCATCATCCATGACTTCTAGGAATAACATGATGCAATTCATATCATGTATGACGCAATACCAGCTTCAGATTGCATCATTCATTGTTTTGCCTAAAAAGCAAGTACTGTCCAAACCCAGTCATAGATTTATTCATAGATCCAGTCAAAGATGTATTTTAGTCATTTCTGGTTTAAATTGAGATCCCTTCCCTTTATAACTCACTTATCCTCCGCCATTCCCAAGTCAAGGGTCGTATATACTGACCCAATAGCATATCTTGAAAACTAGAGCCAATCAACAATTTTAAGCATCATTTTCGTTCTCAGTGACCCAGAATTAGTAAAGTTTGACTACATTTATTTCAGAAGCATTTTGGCTGTAGAGCAGTGTTTTTAGATGTACCGTTTGCTCCCTAAGTGCCCATTACTGCATATTGTATTTATATATTTGTTTCTAATTCTGAATGGTGATTTATTATTCCTATAAAAGTTATACACTGATATGTTGCAAAAGCTGCTCTGAAGTGATGCTGGATCTCCCTTCTCCTATGAATAAAGGTCAAGCACAGGCATTTCCTGTTGTTTTTGCTGACATGACTGTTGTGAGTGATTACTGCTCTCCACATGCATAGAAGACTTCCTTCTTCCTCTAATTCATAGCCTCTCCAGTTCTGCCACTTTTAATTCTTAGTTGTGTCAGACACTAGCAGGCCACTCAAGCTGGAGAATGTCGTCTAGTTATTAATAGGTTTTACGGTAAGGTGAGTGTAAAAAGTGGTATAAAATATTGTTTCAGCATAATGTATTTTAGCGCTCAGAAAAGCTGTTAAATTAATACCATAACAAAGAGAAATCCTATGTTTATCCACCACACACATTGAGTACATTGCAAGAAATTGTTGTGCAAACTTCCCTTTACTGCCCCACCACTGTACCTATTAATCCCCACATCCCTATTTTGGAGGGAAGGTGATGAAGAGTAGTCTGGTCTCCCTACCTATTCAGTCCTTAACGTCAGTTTC
The DNA here is from genome assembly GCF_028017835.1 of Emys orbicularis. Taxonomy (NCBI): domain Eukaryota; kingdom Metazoa; phylum Chordata; order Testudines; family Emydidae; genus Emys; species Emys orbicularis. The sequence goes on from NC_088683.1 coordinate 213,874,431, forward strand.
ATCAAATGAACCACATGGTGTCTTTGTGAAATAGACTCCAATCTAATAGAACGTGAACAGAGTTCACCAGAACGATTCCACTCCCACACCCAGAAGGTCCTCTGCATCCATGTGAACTTTGAAGAGTCCTGACTTCTTTTCTTTTAAATCTCTACTCACAAGGCCCAGATAGAACTCATCTTGAACTAGCCAGTGATATTCCTCAGTCTGCCAGATGAGAACCATTGGTCAACAGGCCTTGGAAAATTTTGTATGTCCAAGGGCTAAGTGCACTGAATTTTCTCCATTATTGTTCTGCATTTGGTTTGGTTGTTCGCCCTTTGAGTTCGAAGATGACCATAACATCACAGGTTGGTTTGGTTTCTGTGAACACGTGAGTGGCTGATCAGGCCAATTCGAACTTTGAACTGTCTGTGGCACACTGAACAAGAGATGCCGCTATGGATTACTTGATTAACAGCGGACATGCTGCTGTTGTGAGATTTACGCTGCTGGCATGTCTGCTCTGCCTCAATAGTTCTCTGCTCATTAGGGTGACCAGATGTCCCGATTTTATAGGGACAGTCCAAATTTTTGGGTCTTTTTCTTATATAGGCTCCTATTACCCCCAACCCCCTGTCCCGATTTTTCACATTTGCTGTCTGGTCACCCTACTGCTCATTGTAGCTCCAGTATGGATGAGGCTTTGCCAGGTAGAATGATCATGAGCAAGATCTTCCCAAAACCCTGGGTCAATGTTGAAATGTCCCAAGGATAACTCGAGGGAGTCCTTGAAACATTTCTTCTGGCCTCCCTGAGAGCACTTTCTCTCCTTTAGCTTGCCATAAAAGATCTTTGGCAGTCGCTCATCTGACATTCTGGTGACATGGCCTGCCCATCTCATCTGTGATTTCATCAACAGAGTATAGATGCTTGGAATGCCTGCACATCTGAGAATCTCAGTATCTGAAACCCTTTCTTGCCATTTTATCCTCATTAGTTTCCTCAAACAGCCCATGTGAAAGTGATTCAGCTTCATAGCATGGCGTCTGTAACATGTCCAGGTTTCACACGCATACATCAGAGTTGGGAACACGATAGCTTTGTAGACCTTCAGGCCTCTACGCTCCCACATATTTGCACATAGTCTGTCAAAGGCCACACTTGCGTTGGCAATTCTGGCATTGGTTTCATCATCAATGTGAACTGCAGATGACAATGTACCACCGAGGTAGGTGAACTTGTCCACTGTCTGGAGGGTTTTGCCATTCACTGTGATAGCAGGCTCTACGTAACGCTTTCCTGGTGCAGGCTGGTACATCACTTGTGTCTTTTTTATGTTAATTGTGAGACCAAAGTTGTCACAAGCTGAAGAGAAATAGTCCATAGTCCGCTGCATGTAAGACTCAGATTTGTCATTCACTGAACAGTCATGAGCAAACAAGATTGCGAACAGTCACTTCCTGTACCTTCATCTTTGCCTGTAGTCTCCTCAAATTGAAGAGCTTGCCATCACTCTGGTATCTGATGCCAATCCCGGTGTCACAGTCATAAAAGGCAGAGAACATCATACTGAAGAGGGTTGGGGCCAACACACAATCCTGCTTGATTCCATTGGTGACTGGGAATGGTTCAGATGACTCAGTGACAGTGAGTCACTGTCACCCACAATGCGAGTGAGCATGCCATCATTGAATTGCCGAAACATTGCAATGAATTTCTCCAGGCAACCAAATTTTGCCATGATCGTCCAATGGCCCTCCTGACTGACTCTATCAAATGCTTTTGTCAGGTCAATGAAAGTCACATGCAGGTTGGAGTTCTGTTCTTGGCATTTCTCCTGAAGTTGACGAGCTGCAAACACCGTATCTATGGTCCTGCATCCTTTCCTGAAGCCACACACTCAGGTAAGAGCCCTTGTTCAATATGTTTTCTGCATATACCTCTGCACACATAGCATGTGGTCATTTTTACAGTATGTTGTGTTAATGCATGTGAGTGGAAACTCCTGCCCTCAGAAAGTTATACGTTGATAACAGATGAGAAAGGAAGCAAAGTTTGTAATTTTGCGCAACTATAACATTATTTAATTCATGATAAAATAATTTGTAGAAGGGTTCTTAATCTTGCACTACTGACTTTTTCTTTCATCAATGCTTTTCCTATTAACAGTTCATATTCTGAGCTATAGTCACAGCTAAAAGACTAATTTGCTGGCAATTGCAGAAGCCCCACTGTACCACAGTATTCTATTATCTCACTGTGGCAGCTCTTTTCAGAGGCAAATGATCAAATTAACACCATGTTGAGTTTGTATACAGCCTTAGCCTTCCGGAGGGAGAATATAAATTAAGAATATTTGGCCTTGTCTACACTGCCACTTACAGCGCTGAAACATTCTTTGCTCAGGGGTGTGAAAAAACACCACCCTGAGCGATGCAAGTTTTGGCGCTGTAAAGTGGCAGTGTAGATAGTGCTGGGTAGCTATTCCCCTCGCAGAGGTGGTTTTATTACCAAACATTACTCTCCCAGCTCTGGAGCCGTGACTACACAGCCACAAGGCAGCGCTTTAATGTTGGCTGTGTAGACATACCCTTAGTTTGACTGTACTACGATCCAAATTATCAGAGGATCTTTTTATATATAGTTTCATCATAAACAGAAAAGCTGCTTTTTCCCATTGCATGAGATTCCTTTCTATACCCTTATCTTACCTCTGGGTAGATGGATGTAAATGTGAGTCTGGAGTATAAGGATATGATACAATACAAGGACAAAAACTTTAAAATGATGTTATTAACAACACATGTTTACCTATATTGCTCACACCTTTGATTGAGTAAAAATTTGTAAAACCTATGTAATTGTCACTATTTATACTCATTGTTTGCCTTTTTTATTGCTGTCATTTGGACAATTTAAACCAGTAGTCCAGGGATCGGCAACCTCTGGCACGCGGCCTGCCAGGGTAAGCACCCTGGCGGGCCGGGCCAGTTTGTTTACCTGCCGTGTCCGCAGGTTTGGCCGATCGAGGCTCCCACTGACCGCAGTTCGCTGCTCCAGGTCAATGGGGGCTGCAGGAAGGGTGGCCAGCACATCCCTCTGCCCGCGCCGCTTCCCGCAGCCCCCATTGGCCTGGAGCGGCGAACTGCGGCCAGTGGGAGCTGCGATCGGCCGAACCTGCGGACGCGGCAGGTAAACAAACCGTCCCGGCCAGCCAGGGTGCTTACCCTGGCGGGCTGCATGCCAAAGGTTGCAGATCCCTGCAGTAGTCATTTTCAATTTGAGGTCCTAAGTGCTGCAATATTTCAGTTTTAAAGAATATAAGGGAACGTTTTTATTTAAAAACAATGGTATTAATTGGATTTTTTTTAATTGTGGAATTGTTTTTGTTGCTCTTAGTCCTTATTAAAGCTTGTTTACCAAGTTTAAAATTTGGGTCAAAGTTAAGATGACAGTGTCCCTCTAACTTTTGGTTTCCATTGCTTGTACACTTGCATGCAGTGCTAATATGAGGTTTTATGTGCTTCTATATTTTACTTGAAAATCTTCAGTAAAAATAACGTATTTTCAGGTAGAGACAAGGTGGGTGTGGTATCTTTTATTGGACCAACAGTTGTTGGTGAGAGAGACAAGCTTTCAACCTTACACAGAACTCTTCTTCAGCTCTGGGAAACTTAGGGCTTGTCTACACTGGCACTTTACAGCGCTGCAACTTTCTTGCTCAGGGGTGTGAAAAAATACACCCCTGAGCACTGCAAGTTTCAGCGCGGTAAAGTGTCAGTGTAGACAGTGCACCAGTGCTGGAAGCTGTGCTCCCAGCGCTGATAGCTACTCCCCTCGTGGAGGTGGTGTTTTTATAGCGCTGGGAGAACACCGGTGCCGCGACTACACAGTCACGTTAAAGCACTGCCGCGCTTTACTCAAGCTACGTCTACACCACAAATTACTTTGGTATAACTTACGTTATTTAGGGGTGTGAATAATCCACTCCTGAGCGACATACCGACCAAAGTGCCAGTGTAGATAGTGCTATGTTGGTGAAGCTCTCCCACCAACAAAGCTACCACTCTTGCAGAGGCATGAGTTATTAAGTCGACAGGAGAGCTCTCTCCTGGAAGCTTAGGCATTGATGCAGCTGCACATCTGTCAGTAATGTAGTGTAGACACAGCCTCAGGGCATGTTTTCACTAGCAATGTTAAAGCGCTGCCATGGCAGCACTTTAACGTGGTTGTGTAGTCGCGGCAGAGCGCTGGGAGAGAGCTCTCCCACTGCTATAAAAAATCACCTCCACGAGGGGACTAGCTCCCAGCACTGGTGCACTGTCTACACTGCCACGTTAGAGCGCTGAAACTTGCAGCACTCAGGTGGGTGTTTTTTCACACCCCTGAGGAGAAAGTTGCAGCGCTGTAATGTGCCAGTGTATATAAAGCCTCAGAATGTCAGTGTCACAAGGTCGAATAGATTGTTTAGCAAGAGTAATTAACACATATTTCAAGGGACTATTTAAGGTGAAGTGGCCCATTAACACCCCTCATGTCATAGGGAGGAAAAGAAATGTGGCGGTGGGAAGAGGGAAGTAGCTGGGAGGGATTGTTAGTGGGTTATAGATAGTTGTAATAAACCATAAATCCAGTGTCTCTGTTCAGTCCATGATTTTTGGTGTCTAGCAAAGTTATGAATTTAAGTTCCCAGGCTTGTCTTTTGAAAGGGTTGTGCAAGTGTCCTTTGAGGATAAGGACTGATAGCAATCACTCTATATCTGACCTATGTGAAAAGTGTTCACACACAAGCGATGGAGATGTGGTATTTTTATCTTATCATTCTCCTGTGAGAGTTCATTCAGGAACAGGGCCGGCTCTAGGTTTTTTGCTGCCCCTCACCCCAGCCCTGGGCTCCCCCCCATCCCGCACTCCCCTGCTGCCCCAGCCCTGGTGTCATAACTATAAAGGGAAGGGTAACAGCTCTCCTGTGTACAGTACTAAAATCCCTCCTGGCCAGAGACTCCAAAATCCTTTTACCTGTAAAGGGTTAAGAAGCTCGGGTAACCTGGCTGACACCTGACCCAAAAGACCAATAAGGGGACAAGATACTTTCAAATCTTGCGGGGGGGGGGGGGGAAAGGCTTTTGTGTGTGCTCTTTGTTTTAAGGGGTTGTTCGCTCTTGGGACTGAGAGGGACCAGACATCAATCCAGGTTCTCCCCATCTTTCTAAACAAGTCTCTCTTATTTTCAAAATTGTAAGTAAAAGCCAGGCAAGGCGTCTTAGATTTACTTTGTTTTCTCAACTTGTAAATGTACCTTTTACTAGAGTGTTTATCTTTGTTTGCTATACTTTGAACCTAAGACAGAGGGGGGTCCTTTGAGCTCTTTAAGTTTGATTACCCTGTAAAGTTATTTTCCATACTGATTTTACAGAGATGATTTTTACCTTTTTCTTTAATTAAAAGCCTTCTTTTTAAGAACCTGATTGATTTCTCCTTGTCTTAAGATCCAAGGGGGTTTGGATCTGTATTCACCAGGAGTTGGTGAAAGGAAGGAGGGGGGAAGGGTCAATTTCTCCTTGTTTAAGATCCAAGGAGTTTGGATCTGTATTCACCAGGAAATTGGTGAAAAGTTTCTAAAAGCTTCCCAGGGTAGGGAATGGTGGCAGCGGACCAGAACTAAGCTGGTAGTTAAGCTTAGAAGTCCTCATGCAGGCCCCTACATTTGTACCCTAAAGTTCAAAGTGGGGATACAGCCTTGACACCTGGGTTCTCCCCCTCCCCCACCCACACCCCCTGCCGCCCCAGCGCTGGGCTCCCTCCTTTCCCCACACCAGTGCCCTCCCCCCAACCTGCACCCTCCTGCCGCCCCAGCCCTGGGTGGGTCACTGGTAACTCGCTCCCAGGGTGGGTCATTCAGCAGGAATTTTGGATGTGCACAGAACACAGACAGGATTGGTTCCCATATGGTTACAGAACTGCAGTAAAGTGGAACAATTTTCAGCTTGTGTAATTGGAGGATATCTGGATGCATATTATAAAACTGTCCTACATAAATGAGGAAAAGTTGAGGTGCCTTTATTATTCTTTTGTTCCACTCTTTCTTTCTATGGGGAATTTGCCAATGCAATATCACTGTCTTCCTTTTAAACAAATAAAACTTAAAAAAAAAAAAAAAAAAAGTCAATGGCTGTTGAAAATAGCAATTCCAGTTCTAAAAACCCCTGGGAAGGATTTCTTGCTCAATATTATCCTACTTTTTCTACAGCAAGTTACAGTGGATCAGTATATTTGATTTGGGAGAAATGAAGTAACAGCTGCCCAAATTGAACTTGAACACTCCTGAATTTTGAGGGTGTTCAAATCTGGAAGGCAGGTGCTAGATTCCCTTTCTGAATATTAGCTATATCTGGAAAGGAAAAGTCAATTTCTGCTTCCATGGCTCAGAAGTGGAAATCCTCCTAAGTGCCTGGTACTGTAGCTAAAGCTGCCCAGGTCCAGAGCCTCCCCTCCCTTACTTTTCATTTTAAATTCTAGTGGGATCCACGTACCTCCCTTGCTAGGCTTCAGATAGAGAGGGGCACTGTCCATTTAGTCCACCCAATTCCTTCTTTGGGGGCTGCAAGGTGAGGTCACACCAGTATCCCTAATCCAGTCTGGGGATGTCTTTCTGGGCAAAGCCTTCTACTCCTTGGGCACACTTGTTCCCCATTCACAGTGCCACCCCTTTTGACTCACAGCAAGCTGCAGCATGGCTCTGCTACTTCACTCCCTCCCCCTCCCTTTCCTGTTGATAGCTGCCAAGGGATTGCTGGGAAATGTAGTTCTTTCCCTGCTCCAGGGCTGGCTCTATAGGCAGGGAGCTAGGCAAGGAACTACAGCTCCCAGGGTCCCGTGGGTTCAGCTGGGGATCAGCTCCCATGCTGGATCCCCAGCTGCTCCGTGGCTTTGCTTCTGCAGGGTTGTGAGAGGGGAGGAAGTGAATGTAAAAAAAAATAATAATAAAGGATGGCCCGAATGCCGCCTCCTGCAAATGTGCCGCTCCAAGCACCTGCTTGTTTTGCTGGTGCCTAGAGCCGGCCCTGTTCAGGAATGTAGTGATTGTCTGTTTCACCCACATAGTTGTTATTGGGGCATTTAGTGTACCGGATGCAGTACCCCACATGTTGTGATAGGCATGTGTAGGACCCAGGGATCTTGAAAGCTGTGTTGTGAGGGCTGTTGTTGATCCTTGTAGCAGTGGCAACATGTCTGCAGATTTTGCATCTGTTGTTCTGTCAGGGTCTGGTGCTGCTTTGAGTTGGTGTGTCCTGGTCTGTGGGGAGCTTGCTTTTGATTATGAGCTTGGAGAGGATTGGGGGTTGTTTGAAGGCTGGAAGTGGAGTTTCAAGAAAGATTTCTTTCAGGATGGCATCCCTATCGTGTATGAGTTGTAGATGTTTGGTGATATCCCATATGGGTTCCAGTGAGGAATGGGTAGGTGACAATTAGGGATGTGGGGTCAGAGGGTGGGTTTTTTTCTGTATTGAAGCAGGTTCTCTCAGGTATTTGAGTGACCCATTCCATGATGCGATCTATTTCTCTGGTGGAATGTCCTTGTTTGGTGAAGGAGGTTCTGAGTGTGTTAAGGTGTATATCCCAGATTTTCTCCTCAGAGCATATTCTTTGGTATCTGACTACCTCATTGTAGATAACAGATTTCTTGGTGTGTTTAGGGTTGGTTATTGGATCTGTGAAGATAGGTTTGAAGATCCCTGGGCTTCTTGTATAGTTGTCTGTAGGGTTCCATTGTTGAAGCTGATCGTGGTGTCCAGGAAGTTTCAGGTAGATATTTAGTTGAAGATAAACCAGCTGTTTCCTCATTTTCTGAGAAGACAGAAGAACTCTAAATATCTCTGTGTATTTATTTAGTTACCAACCTTAAAATCTGAGCAGTTACTAATGATTTTAATTGGTGGATATCCAGTCATCACAATGGAAGGTCAACTCCTGCTTACTGTACTCAGCTGAATAGTCCTATAGAAGTCCATGTGGCTACTGCATTGAAAGGTTGAATTTGGCCCAGAAACAGTAGACGTCTCAGAATTACTAACTAATTGCCCTTAGTGCAATGAGGTTTAGAAATACATAAAAACTGTGGCTGAAGTTTTCAGGTGATTGCAATTTAGCATAAAACTAACCTCTACACAGTGAGCTAAATTCATCCCAAGTGTATCTCCATTATTTCAAATTAATAATTTAACCTAGTATGTTTTGAGCACCTGTCACTTAAACTGGGATTTTTAAAGTAGTGTAAGGGAATTAGGTGGCCAACTCCCATTGAATTTCCCAGTCTTGAAGTATTCAGGAAATATACTGCCATGCAAAGGATTTGGGATAGTTGCCAGAACAGAGTAGTAACTCTCCCCTCTGAGTTGGGAAACAGACATCAAGTATGTCCAAGCTACTTACCTCAGGAGGAAAGATTTACAGAATTGTTAAGAGGCCACATTATGACGACTAATTCATGCAGGGGCATCAAAGGGTACTAGTTATTTGTTTTCCCAACCAGAGATGAGGTGTTGCAGCTGTTAACAAGAGAGAAAGATAGAATGGAATGAGAATGGAAACAATTACAGGTCTGTCTCATCTTACGCTGGGGTTACGTTCCACAGTCAGCGCGTAAAGCGAAAACCGCGTATAGTCAAAATTACATTGAGTGTAATGGTGGGCGGAATCGCCTGCACTACAGGAACAGTATTTAAATTGTTATTTTTCTCTTTTGTTTTTGCCGACCGCGTAAAGCTGAATTTGCGCATGTTAAATGCGCGTAAGATGCGACAGACCTGTATTTCCAAAAGGACACAGTTGCTTTAACTTAAACCAGGATAATAGAGCTGGTTAAGTACTATGTAAGTAGTATTTGAAAACATTCCTTATGATATCAAACAGTTGTTTGACACAACCATGTTCAGACCCTTTCTTTACTCTTCATGAACATTTGTACGATTACAAGTGTTTAGGGTATGGCTCTTCTCCATATGAATATTTGCATTGAACATACAAACAATGGTGTTCATTATTTGTCATTCACCATTCACTATTCTTCATTCTCCTGTTTGAAAGGTTTTGCTCATTTGATTAGGGATCAGATATTATTTTGTGACTTAGCTGACTAGTCAGACATCACAACAACAAAAAGTCAAACAGTTCACAAATAAACTTGTAGGCTGAAAAATGTTGGTGCAAACTGTTCTTGAATATTTACAAGCAAATGCATTCTTCACAGAGACCCAGATTAATTCACAAATATTAAATTGCACTAAAAGGGCAGGTGGTTTGTTGTCATATTCCACAGTTTTTACAAACATGAAATGTTGGCATTTTTCATGGCCGGGCAGGTCTCCTGAAATTATCTGCTTTGATAGCTAAAAATACTCACTACACTGCAGAGTACCAATTTCATACATTTCAATAAGTCAGAAAGAGGCACGCTAGTTTTCTCAGCTTCACTGAATATCCATGTGTTTTCCCCCATTTGTTAGGTTTCTTTAAAGGTCACCAAAGGTCATGCATAAAAGTCAAGTAGGTACCCTGATGGCAAAATTTGGCACCAAGTGTTTTTGGCACTATTAGTACAACCTTATTACCTATCTGATTATCCATAAATTCATTCAGGGCCAGACTAAGAATAGTTTTCTCAGATAATGGTGTTTAATGTCTTCGGAGGGTGATTATTCCTTGATAATTATGTAATCTTCCAGTTCAAGATAGAAGTATGACTCAGAAACTGAGGAATACTATCATAAACAGTATGGAGTTTAATTTATGACACCTGTAGGTTGTGGCTACGCTAAGCAAAGATACCACAGCAAGGATGCATTGATTCCATTAAACACTTTGCTCATCTTTCCAATGTAGGCATCGATCCAGCAACACTGTTTTTAAAAAATTGATTTCTTCATATCATTGTCACTATCTTATTGATTGAAGTGATGAGAAAAAGGTGAGGCAGTGGCTAATACGGTATTCTCTGTGAGGGCCCCTTGATTCTGGAATTTGCTTCCAACTTGGCCCACCAGAGCTCAGCCTGCTACATTTCCAGACATCTTTTCTCTCTGAATCCCTTCTCTCTATTTTGATTATAGGAAAATGCAGGTTTCAGCTTATCTAAGAACTGGAGCATACTGTATTAACTTTTTACCTGGGTATATAGCTGTCTCCTGCATAGTAAGAAATACAACAGCAGCACATTTTGGTGACCTCAGACAAATACAGAACTTATAGTTCCTAATGAACTCTCTCCTACTCTTCCTGCCCCTGCCCTCGCGCCAGAGGAGTTCTGTCCCCCTGCCAATTATTGGGGGGGGTGCCCCCTGCTTGACTCCCCCCCCCTTTCTGCACACCCCTGACTAGATAAAAATGAGTTTGGTTCTCCTGTACATTAATTAATCTTTTGTAAATGCAACATATTTATACAAATTCCTTGTGAACTGGAAAAATTGCATAATCTATATTTGTAACAAAATTAATTACTTCAAAAATACCTATTATACATACAATTTAGCTACAAAACTACTGCTATTAATATGAAAACTGTTTTACAAGTAATAAATGAGTCACATGACCAGCTTTGCAGCTTGTGGCAGAGCAACAGACATCATTTGGTCAGGCAAACCAAGAAGAGCAAAATTGAAAGTCTCTGAGCAAAGTTCTCCTCCTCATCCTCATGACATTACTCAACTCTGGTATGCTGCTCTCCCTACACATGAGAGACACTCACTGACTTCATGCACATCATTGCCTACACAGTCACTCACTCATAAGTCAGGAAATGTGAAAATGAAGATAATTCACAATGTAAACTTTGCCCCCTTTGTATGTTTACTATAGTCTAATTATGTGATGACATACTATACACCATCAAATAATATATACTCCATCTAAGATAACAGTAGCACATAAAGACTATATCCAGAGAAAACAAAGGTTTGCAGTTTGCTTAGTAAAGAACCAAACATGGACCAAAATGTCAGAATTCTGGAAATTGTCAGGTGCACACCCTGTAGAGATATTTCCATGAAAGTTACTACACAATGATGAAGACAAGTATTTGATATAGAACACAGTTGTGAAATTCTCATCAAAAGTGAGACAATACAGCAAAAACAATTATAACGACAGACAAATGATAAGGATAGAGATTTTTAAAGCAGCCAGGGGAAAAAAGAGTGCAATAATAAACTATACATTTCACACCTTAGATAATTAACTCCAAGAACACAAAAGGAAATGGGTCAAGTTACACCATTTCTCATTAATGAAAGCACTGATATAGCAAAATTAAAAGTCATCTTTAGGGTGTTCAAAAATTTGTTTTGGGACGAAAGGAACTGAGTGATGCCTAAGAAAATATTCAATGTGTTAAAAAGTGAGAGGGGCAATATGAAATATGAGAGGACCAGGTACCAAAAGTGTTTCACAAGCCCCTTGAGACTCACTCATAAAAAAGACAAGTTATCAGACTCGCCTCAAAAAAATGATTTGGTTAAGAAATTCTGGAGCAGAAGCTTTTTTTTCTTCTTAAGAAGAAGAGTTTCTACTAAAAGGACAAGTGGAAGCTTCCTTTTCTCTTTTCTTAGGTGAAAATCTTATTGCCACCTCTGCTGAATTAATTATAATTACAAAATATAACTTGGGCATAAGTTCTGAGAGCTCCTAATTACATGCCTATATATACAGTGATAACAGACACTTGGGGGCCTATAACTCCTTTTTATCATTACTCAGATGTGAAAAAGATCTAGGATGCTGTCTCACCATAAAGAAACTAGTTTGGAAGGAAAACTGGGATTAGATTAGGGGGAAGTAAAGAAACTCAGGCTTTATAGCCCCCAAAAGAATATGTCATTGTTAGAAAAACCTAAATGATCTTTAAAAACTACTTTATAACAGAGCCCCAAAATAAACAAATTACCACGAGAAAGGAAAAGTTTCAGCCTGCAGTAATCCATTCATTGTTTATAAACTGGCTACTATAGGGTTACAGCTGTTTCCTCATCTGTAATTTAAAGGTTCAGCTGCAAAAATTGGAGCATGCTGGGAAAAGTTCCAATATAAAGGAAGAGAACTTCCCAAAGGAGGTGGAAGTTTCTTAAACTGCTATATAGGCAAGTTGGCTTAAAGGTAATACTATTGCCAACCCAAATGTTATGAGTTAGTTTTACCAAAAAACATAGATTGGCTTTAAAATCATGAGATTATGTAAAAATAATAGATGTGATATTCTTTTAATTTACCTTCTGTTTTTTGAGACTTTAGGGTGCACTGGGGTCATATTTTGAAGTTTTCTCCATAGCCATGAGGGCTCAAATTTTTCTTTAAGAATGAAGGTGGAAATCATCACATATTCACTTGACTCTAGGAGCTGGAGCTTTAAGGAAAACAATAATTATCATGTATCAGAGGGGTAGCCGTGTTAGTCTGGATCTGTAAAAAGCAACAGAGAGTCCTGTGGCACATAGACTAACAGATATATTGGAGCATAAGCTTTCAAGCTTGTGCTCCAATACATCTGTTAGTCTATAAGGTGCCACAGAACTCTTTGTTGCTTAATAATGATCATGAGACTCATGACAAAATCATGAGAGTTGGCAACAGTGAATAGGCCCGAGGTGCTACTAATGCTCTGTAGAAACTTTTATTTTTATTAGTAAAGGTAGTACAGTTCAGAAAAAGAAGGATATTGCCTATGGGTGATAATCTTTATTCTTCATTTCAGAGGTAACTTTTTTGAAGTAAAATATTAAGATATTTTGGTTCTATTGCTACAGTCTTATGTAGTGGCTCTGCTGAACCACATCAGAAAATATTGATTTAGGCAATTAAGTCCCTTGAGATAAAACAAGAAGATAAAAGAGATGTTTTAACTCCTTTTTTGTCTAAAATAATACAAATAGATGTGTTTTTGAGGGAAAGTATTTAATGCTGCTTGTATTCAGCCTTTGAAAATGGTGTGTTTGAATATTCTCCACTGTTCCACAAACTGATTTTACTGTCTAGGAAGATTAACACTCTTGAAAATCTGTCCTGGAATTATAACCTTAAAATATAAAGTTTAATTAAAGGAGCTAATGGAGATAATTTAGGAATCCTCCTGAACTTTTTTTTTTTTGGATTCTAAATCTGAAATTCTGCTTAAAAGCTCTTGTGGGTCAGTGCTTAGGTTCTTAATCAGAATTCCTGTTCTCTTTAGATATACTCGCTGAATCTGGAATGCATGTAAGCACCCTAAAGATCTGCTTAGATATTGAAAGACAGCAAGATTGTTAGAAATCTGGGTTTAGAAGAATTATTTCTTCAACACAGAGAGAAGTAAATTTTCTGGTGTTGGCAACTCAAGTTTTTAAACAAGTGAGCTTTTTTGTTGTTGTTGGAGTAATTATTTTGTTGGTAATATTTCTCTGCTCTCTTCTGTAAGGGGGGGAGGTGAGAAGTATGTGCCATAAACCCTAACAATTCTCCCTGTCCTTGACCTATTTTTCCTCCTGCTTGAATAGAACTCTAATTTGTATCACTTAGCAGTTTAACTTTTTTAGGTGTTTTGTCTGTAATCTTCATGGAGGAGGTGGCTGTCAACATACCTGATGGTTGAGAAATTGAGAGGGATCTAATATACCACAATAGTTACATAAAATGCATTTCCACATGATGGCAGGAAACTGTAGAAGATAAAACTAATTCACCTGAGGGTCTAGAACTGTGAACAGCCCCAAGCTCAGTCTTAAACCTAAACTGAGAGAGGATTTAAGAAAAGCTAATCATTGTTGGTTAATCATGGAATTACATACACCCTACAAACTATTTCACTAATGAGAGTGGCTGTGTCTCAGAAATGACCTACACACTTCATAAGAGACTATGTGGTCAATTGTGAGTTGAATTTAATGAGGGATTATTTCAATGCCTTTAAAACAGATGACTGCCCTAGGTGGAAGGAGTCCATTAAAAGGGAAAGAATGTAATTGTGAGTCTTCCCTAGGTTACCAAGTCAGTAAACGAAAAGAGGGACAGCTTACACCTTAACATTGACTAGCTGAGTGGCAGAGCTTGTATGATGTAACTTAATGTATATTTCTCCTCATGTAAATTAATAACCACAGCTATAAAGAAGTGGTTATGGGTTCCAGACATTCACCTTTCTTCAGTCCTAATTTGCAGAAGTTCCTTGGGATCTGTTTTTTGTTACACATTTTATATTGTTAATACATTTACTAAATCTTCTATTAGCTGTCTTACAGATTAACTATCAAATAATGGAGAGAGAAGGGCTGTTAGACTACCCCTCCCCCTGGAAGGAAAGCTCCCAGTCTGCTTCTCTGGGTTTTCCAACAAAACCAAGGGAGGAGGGGGCATTTTCAAAAATTTAAAAATAAACAAACAAAAGCATAAATAACATCAGGTCCTACACAAAGTAGCAAAAAAGGGAACATTTTTTTTCTCCTTTGCATGATACCTTAATTTCATTTTTGGAGGGAAAATGTGGAAATGTTAGTCCTTGTCAGGACAGCAATTTTTTTGTTTTCTTTTTTTGATTTAACATTTTAAAATAAGTTTGCATTTTCCAAGGCTTGCCTTTCCAGATTCCTTAGCAGTCCTTGGTTTCCAGTGGAAAGGATGGTCTGGACTCCAAACACCTATGAGTAAGGAGTGAGAATTTGAAAGTGCTTTTAGAGTAGCAGCCGTGTTAGTCTGTATCTGCAAAAAGAACAGGAGTACTTGTGGCACCTTAGAGACTAACAAATTTATTTGAGCATAAGCTTTCGTGGGCTACAGCCCACTTCATCGGATGCATAGAATGGAAATATAGTAAGGAGATATATATACACATACAGAGAACATGAAAAGGTGGGAGTTGCCCTACCAACTCTAAGAGGCTAATTAATATTAATTAATTAAGATGAGCAATTATCAGCAGAAGAAAAAGCTTTTAGAAAATCTTAGGGCAGTTCTGGTTCTCTCAATTTCTGAATGTGGGTTTATAATGGAAAGTGCTGACACACACTTTAGAAACTGTTAAGTAAAAAGTTGTCATGTTACCACAACGCAGCTAACACTTTAAAAGTAACTTTCTAATAGTTATTTCCTGTTTATTAGTATTATTTCCTAGCAATGAACATCTTGGAGACAGGTATGAACTGTAGGTCCCTATTATGTACCTAGGTAGTATGGTGATGGGTGCCTTTATAAATACATATAACAGCAGTGCAGTGTTGGGATTTGGCAGCCACGTCATGAATTCTTTGGCACTAACAGTGTCAGCTTCTGAGCCTTTTACCTGTCAGCGGAACTAGTTACTGTCCTGGAAACACAAGTTATTCATTGAAGAAGGTTTTAACCATTATATTTCAATGAGGCTTGGGCTGTAAATCAAACCTTTTACCCTCAGTACAGTGAGATGATACCCAGGTTGGCACTTATCCTTCCAGGGGGATTTCACAGTCTCTCTCTCTTCCCCTGGTTCTGTTGATTTTTTTTCTCTCTCACCTCTTTGCTTTCTGCCTTTGTGACACATAGCTCTACTCGCACCCTTAACCCAGCTTCCCACTAGCTTTCCCTCACTGCCTGTCTCTTCCTCCTGCCTCCTCTGTTCCCTCCTAGCTGTTCCCCTCTCCTCTTAGCAGGGAGGTGGGGGAGGGTCAAGGGAGGCTCCCCTGTTCTCGCTTCAATTTTTCCCTTTTCTCTCCAATTGTCACAGACTCTTCTGATTCCAACGTTTTGTCCTTTCTCTTGGTGGAGTGGGACCTCGTTCAAATGTTCTGCCTGTTTGACTGGGAGTGGAGATAAAAATCATGCAAATCCTGGTAAAGCACTGTAAGAGCTGTATGTTCCTATGTCTAAGGAGTTTAAACACTTCTAATGTTATGTACAAAAACTGTTAAAAGAACATTAAGGTTGCAAAGTCAGGCAGTCATACGTTTGGAAAGGCCAAAATTAAAGCACTATGCAGTGTAGTTGTAGCCGTGTCTGTCCCAGGATATTAGAAAGACAAGGTGGGTGAGGTAATACCTTTTAGTGGACCAACTTCTGTTGATGAGAGAGACAAGCTTTTGAGCTACACAGAGCTCTTCTTCAGGTCTGGGAAAGGTACTCAGTACCACAGATAAATACAGGAGCAAACAGATAGTTTAGCATAAGTAGCTAGCATATATTCTAAAGGACCATTCAGCCTCGTTTTTGGAAAATAGCTGATTCAATTTTTATTCATATCCAATGCAGAGACAAAGCATGGAAAACTTCAACCCAAATGATTTGTTTGCCAAAGTCATGCACAATAGAAAAAAATGATTAAAATGGCTAGTATTAGGCAATCTTAAGGTATGTATTGCTACTACTTCACAGGTAGCTACAAAAGCGTTCACACAGCAAAAATCAATTAATTAAATTGTGTGTTCCAGGGAGACTTGCAAATATCAAATTAGCCAGTCAAATCTATCATTGGATGAACTGGTGCAATAACAGAAGACATTCTTAAACCTATAACATGATAACAGCTGTCCCTGAAATACTAAACTACAGTTCATACATTTTAACAGTTTACATACAATTACACAGAAACATTAAGTTTACATACCATTGCAAAGAAAAATAAACAATGCTCTGCAGAGATATGTGCTCAACTTCCTTGTTTACTGTTAGAGTCTATCTTTAATAGTCATGCTTTTAGACTCTTTTTTTTCTTAGGCTTCATTGGTGAAGAGAGAGGATAACATTCAGGTTTATTATGAATTGTGCACTTCCTAAGGAGATCTTAGTGAGCATCTGTCATGTTCTGGGGTGCAGTTCAGACGAGTGAGGGGCTGTCACCATCTGCCCTGTAACCTTGGATGCCTCTATAGGTGCAGGAACTAGGGGCATGGGGGTTGCTGCAGCACCCATATTTTTGGGCTTGGGTCCCGGCCTCCAGCCCAGTTCCCAGGCCACCGGCTCCACGCTGGGGCCCCGCTTCCTGACCGCTGGCCCTGTGCCTCAGGCTCTGTGCCCTGCTCTTGGAGTGCTGGCCCTGCTTCCCGCCAGCCCCCCACTCCCAGGGCTCTGCTCCTGGGGTTCTGGCCACTAACCCTGTGGCCGGGGCAGTGCTCCTGGCCCTGTGCCCGCCCCCATCATTTGCCCCCTTGCCCTTGTCCGGGTCCCCCCTCCCAGAGATATGGCACTGCTCCAGGCCCCAGCTGGGTGTGGGCACGGACAGGGGTAAGGGGGCTGGCTTTCAGCACCCCACTACAGTAACTCCTCGCTTAACATTGTCGTTATTTTCCTGAAAAATGCTACTTTAAGCGAAACAAAGTTAAGTAAATCCAATTTCCCCATAAGAATTAATGTAAATGGGGGGAGGTTAGGTTCCAGGGAAATTTTTTTCGCCAGACAAAAGACTATATTTTATATAGACAGATACACACACACACATACACAGTATAAGTTTTAAACAATTTAATACTGTACACAGCAATGATGATTGTGAAGCTTGGGGGAGGGATAGCTCAGTGGTTTGAGCATTGGCCTGCTAAACCCAGGGTTGTGAGCTCAATCCTTGAGGGGGCCACTTGGGGATCTGGGGCAAAATCAGTACTTGGTCCTGCTAGTGAAGGCAGGGGGCTGGACTTGATGACCTTTCAAGGTCCCTTCCAGTTCTAGGAGATGGGATATCTCCATTAATTTAAATTTGGTTGAGGTGGTGGAGTCAGAGGGTGGAATATTTCCCAGGGAATTCCTTACTGCTGAGCCCTCAAGGGTTAACACATTGTTGTTAATGTAGCCTCCCACTCTACAAGGCAGCAGGAATGGAGGGAGGGGAGACAGCATGGCAGAGAGAGACACACACTCACCATGTGTGAGAGAGAGGGAGATGCGCATTGCCCCTTTAAGTACGCTGACCCCACTCTAAGTACATTGCCTTTTTAAGTAGATCAGCAAGTTGAGACAGCAGCTGCTGCCAGTAAGCTCCCTCCATCCTGAGCCCTGTCACGACCCCACCCTGCTCTGTGGAGATGGGGGGCAGGAGTGGGGGGACAGGAGCAGGGGGGAGGGGGACACCCTGACACATAGGCACCGACTTCCCCTCTTTCCCGTAGGTGCTTGACCCCCCCCTCTGCCCCTGGCCCCGTCCCCACTCCACCCCTTCCATGAGGCCCCACCCCTGCCTCGCCTCTTCCAACCCCTTCCCCAAAGTCCCTGCCCCAATTCTGCCCCCTCCCTGCCAATATTCCAACTCCTTCCCCAAATCCCCACCCCGGCCCCGCCTCCTCCCCTGAGTGTGCCACATTCCCACTCCTCCCCCCCCTCCTGGAGCATGCTAACGCTGCCAAACAGCTGTTTTGCGGTGGCCGGGCAGGAAAAGCTGGGAGGTAGGCAGAGGAATGGGGATGCGGCGTGCTCAGGGGAGGACAAGGAGGAGGGGTGGGGGGGAGGGGAGCTTGGCTGCCGGTGGGTGCAGAGCACCCACTAATTTTTCCCCGTGGGTGCTCCAGCCCCGGAGTTAAGTTGAGTTAATGCCCCGACATTAGCACCTCTCTCCCTCCTCCCGGGAGCAGCAGCACACGGCAGTGGGGGGAGGGACAGCTGAACTGCCTGGCACTTTATAGCCTGCTGGGCGGCTGCTGCACTGGGAACTCAGGACCACCTACCGGCCCACCCTGGTTCCAAGCCCCCACCAGCTAGCTCCAAGGGGCTGCTCTTCCTGCAAGCAGTGGACAAAGCAGGCGGCTGCCAAACAACGTTATAAGGGAGCATTGCGCAACTGTAAATGATCATGTTCTCTAATTGATCAGCAACGTAACAACGAAACAACATTAACCGGGATGACTTTAAGTGAGGAGTTACTGTATTAAAAGGGTTCCAGCACCACTGGATGCCTCACAATGATCTTCTGTTGTACTCCCAGCCTGGGCTGCTCACAAACAGCCTGCCAGAATGCAGGTCGGACCCTGAGAGTCTGTGTATAGCTGCAGCCCTGGTCCAACAACTCTGACCCCAGCAACCTGTCAGCAACATACCATCCATCCTCTGGCTTCCATCAGCCTTGGTTACTATGTGCAGGGTGATCCCAATATACTCCCAGGCCTGACTTCTCCCCAAAAACATGTGTTCTGCACTGCCTAGCCCTCTCCTGGACAGTTCAGATATCAAAGGTCCGTTGCCCCTGTAAGGGGTCAATCTGCAACAGTTTGCTACTTTAAACACAACTCTGGATTAGTTTTGAATAAAATATAAAACAAGTTTATTTAACTACAAAGAGATTTTGAGTACAAGGTATTAAAGTCAGACATGGTTACAAGAAGAATAAAGGTAAAATGCTCTTTAGTAGCTAAGACTTAAACTAGATTTGGTTTAAGGTAAACTCATTACCACTGGTTCCCAGAAACATTGCTGACCAATTTCTCAGGTCAGGACCACCCCCAAAGTCAAAGGAGTCATTCCTTTGCTGTCTTGGGGGGGATGTGTGTGTGTGTGTGTGTGTGTGTGAGAGAGAGAGATCCCAGGGTGTTTCCCCCCCTCAATTTTATAGTCACCCTTGGAAAATGCATTTTCCTGAGGGTTACCCCTAGATAAAGTTTCTTCCAGCTGTGAGGATGGAGACATGGAGTCATGTGGTGAAAGAGAGTCCATTTTGTTGTTTGCTAAAATGCAGCTCCATCTATTCCTGCCCCCCTTCCTTGCCAAAGGACATCCACTTGACAGATGATTGACAATCAACTTTGATGACACCTGGCTAGAGGCATCAGCTTGTCCTTTGTCTTTGCGAAATAGATTGACTTCCTCTGCAGGCTTGTCTGGTAAACACATTTCAGTCATAATTTCAGCTTATGTTCATAACTTTACACACAACTTTGCTACACACATTTCACCATGATACGATTGACCAGTGAGTTATTAGTTTTCAATTGATACCTCACAAGGCATAGTTTGTACAAAGATTATTACAATAGTGGGGAGGTATGAATACAGGGGTGTATTCGGTCATAGCATCCGGCATCCTGTTTGGTTTTCAAACGAGGGTAGCTATGAGACCCTTGCTTCCTGCCATATCTCTTCTTACTGATGACAAAGAAAGATATTTTTACTTGCATAGTTTGGAATGTGGCAGAATCAGCCTTATAGGGGAAAGGAACACCTTTGCTTTCTCTATGAAGGGCAGAAATATAAACAATACTTTGAAAACTGTCAGATGTGGGAGAAACTGTATTTTGGAAAATAAACCCCTATTCAGTCCACTTCTTGAGTTAACACAGACAAAAAGGGAATCACTTGCTTCTTTTAAAAGGAGTCATGTGTTTGCTTAGAATAGGGAGGTTGTGAAAGCTCCTTCACTGGAAGTTTTCAAAAGGAGGCTGGATAGCCATCTGTCTAGGATGGTTTAGACCCAACAAATCCTGCTAGACTAGATGACCCTTGCGATCCCTTCTAACCCTATGGTTCTAACCTGTAGAATTAAATAGAGCAACTTATAAAATGCTATTTTTATAAACTACTGGGCTGGGTAGGTTATGTAGTAGTAGTGTATAAACTGACAGTTTAACAAAAATAGACTTGCTGAGAGTCTCTTCTTTGATACAAGACTCAAAGAACATAAAATGAAATAGTTAATGTAACTATGCATTATGATAAGACTCAGTAATAGCAAGAATAAATGCAAAAAATATTTTCACACTAAATCCATGCAAAATTTACTTTGATAGATTGCAAGCCCGTCATATGTATTAGGACTTAGCCCTGAGGAAGGCCACATCTTGGTTAAACTTCCTCTTTAACAGCTGCTGATATATTTGGAACTTCCCAATTTTTCCTCAGGAACCTCCATATTAGGGTAACCACTTTGGTTCATCACCTTAGGGAGTTTATACCCTAAAAGCAGTTCTAACTGGGGTAATCTTATTATAAGCATTTTAATGTGTCATAGTTAAAGAAACTAAGACTTTGTCTACACGAGCACTTTTGTCAGCAAAACTTTTGTCGGTCAGGGGTGTGAAAAAACACCTCCTGAGCGATATAAGTTTCACTGACAAAAGCGCCGGTGTGCAGGGTGCTATGTCAGTGGGAGAGCGTCTCCCACCGACATAGCTACCGCCTCTTGTTGGGGGTGGTTTAATTATGCCGGTGAGAGATCTCTCGCCTACTGGCATAGAGCAGCTACACAGGATATCTTATAGTGGTTCAGCTGGAGCAGTACAGCTGTGCCGCTGTAAGATCCATAATGTAGACATAGCCTAAGTCAGTACTGGGTTTCCTTTCTTTTCTGAATGTGCATGATCACATTTGTGGCAACAAATGCCCTAGAGATAAGATTAAGCAGTTGTTTCCATTTGAACCCCCTGTTTTCAGTCACTCTTGACTTTATTACATTTTTCTCTTTGGTTAAAAAGTGACCCATTTGCCTCAGCTCAAATTTAGCAAACAAATTAACATTTGGGCTAAGTCATTTGGCCATTTTTGAGTTTCAGATGTATGATAGGAGGTCAGGGGGATGATTTTCAGTGGAGCAAGTTTTAGAGTGCAGTTACTGTTTTAAAAAAATAGCACCTTGTTTCACAAATCTCCTCGGTGAGTAAGTTCAGTCATATCTGCTAACTTTGATATTATATAAATTGTTTTGTTTTACTCCTGTTGCCTCTGCAGGGCTAATACAGATCTGGGAGACTGAGATGGATTATTTTCTGAGTTGCTCATCAACAGAATTATTACATTTCAAATGCAGAATCTTTACTTTGTGTACAGGTAAAGATAAACTATACTTTAACTACACCTATAATACCCCTCAGTTGGGTCAAGGTTACTGGTGATGTGTGAGCCATAAAAAATGCAGTTTGCCATTTGTTTTTTGTAGCTAATGAGCAAGGAAACTACACGATCCTATTTAGTCACTATCCAGTGGCTGGTCTATAGAGCTTCTTTTTGCATTCCACTCAAACTTCTAGGGTGAAATTCTGGCCCCACTGAAGTCAATAAAGATTTTGTTATTGACTTCATTATAGCTAAGGCTTCACCTCTGAAGTATAAAACTTCAAACTTGTCAGATTTGTAGTCATGAAGGAAGAATACAATCCTAGTTGAGTATAAAAAAACCTCACTAGTTTTAAAGTTACAGGCATGAGACAACACTGACCAATCAATCAAGTTAAATTGGGTGTAAGTATTATGTATGTGGTGGTAATTTAACCCAAAACATGGACATCAATTGGCAGTTCTTTTCTTGGAATAAAAGTTGTCTACTGCACATCTAGTAACTTCATGCAGGGCTCCAGGGCTAGAGCTACAAAGTTCCCCTAGCTTGCTGGTGGTGGTTAGGTTCAAAGACTGCTTGGCTCTCTACATGGGAGACCAATAACAAAAAAACCCCAGCAACAACAACAACAACAAAACCCAAACATACCAACCAACCAACTCTGGCCTTGTCTACACAAGAAAATTGTACCAATTTAATTAAATTAGTTTCAAAACAGATCTAATTAAATCTGTACAATACTCTTGTGTAGATCAGTCCAAAGTCTCTATTTAAATGTCTCTTTCATGTAATTAAATGTGGCAGTTGCAGTTCATCTTTCTTAATCAGGCCTTAGATCAAGCAATAGCAACCCTTGGGAAAAGTTCAAAGGCTATAACTAGAAGTGACTGGACTGCAAACATCACAAAGCAGAACTGAAACGAAAACTCTAATACATTGTGCTTATTAATTATACAGTAACTGCCCTACCTTTCTTCATTATGACTCCCCACACTGTCCAAAATTAGTAAAATTGCAAGATCTGGTAATCAGGGCACGCCTACTAACATTATTAAAATATACTGCTCTTTCCCCCCAAGGGAGGAGAGTGTAGTAAATGATTAATAGTTGCCAAAAACTAGGAATAATCTGCATGTGTAAGAGGTGCTCTGAATACCCACATTCAATCCTTCCTCTATTATTCGACGTAAACTTTTCTCTTAATTTCATTCCATTACTTCTAGTAACACCCTCATGTACCACTCAAAATAACTGTACTCTCATTCATGTTTACACACTTCCTTAATAAACCATTGGCACATTGAAGACTGAATCCAATTGAAACCCCATTATTAGTCCTTTGATAAAATTATTTAGCAAATGTGCCTTCGCCATGAACTCAACAAGTCCACTTAGTTCATAATTATAGATATTAGAAAATATCTGAGAGTCATTCCATCTTGATTGGAAAAACTAATATGAAACCATTTAATTAAACAGTTATGCAGTGTAATCAACGCTAATGCCGAAACAAGAAAGGAAGACATTAATTTTATTGAGTGGATTATTGAATAGATGAGTACCGATGTCACTCAAGAAAACACTATACTGCAGAGGAATAGTCTAGTGGTCTTTAGTGTGACACAGAAGCCCTTGGTTAAATTGCCAATCCCAGATTCTTGTTTTCAATGCAGGCAGAATCTGGGGGTGGGGGGGTGGAGGGGCGGCAGAGACAGAAGGCACTGTTCCTGAAAGGAAGGTAGTACCTCTCACTGCTCAATGGCATCCCCTCTGGCTGACTAAGGAACAACATTGGTTCCTCTAGCAGGAAGTGCTATAAAATTCTCAGTTGCTGGAAAATAGTGTGTTACAAGTAAAAGCTTTATGGTCTTTCTGTACTTTAAAGAAACCACTAGCTAGATATAACTCTCCAATAAAACTACTACTAAAGTTATTTGACAGTATAATCCAACCCATTATACTATGAGGGAGTGAAGTCTGAGGCCCGACTTTATCAAGTGGTTATACTGATAGTGACCGACCCTACACAGTAATTCTGAAAGCAAATATTCCATGTGCACAGGAACTCCAGCAACAATGGCTGCAGAGCAGTAGAATGCTGATTCCCGCTGCTCATCAACATACAGAAAAGCGTATTAATCTTCTGGTGCCATTTCAAACAATATAGCAAATGCTCCTTCTACTGCAAAACATTAAATGATCAAAAATTAAATGTGAATAAAGCATGATCTACTCACATCTAGCATTGCTCCCTGAGCTCAGCAACTCCAGCATCCTGACCTCTGCAGTAAATAATCCCACCCATAGCTGAAAAATGCTCAGAATCCTAGACCAGCACTTACAACACCAATATATGAGACACTTTGGAAGAACAACAATGAACAGTAACAAGCTAAAATGTCTGAGATCCCTGCACAGAACTATATTGCATGATCAGACTACCTCCTCATCGTGAAATATGGAAAAGTAAGCCTAGTATACAGACAGGTTATG
This sequence comes from Emys orbicularis, assembly GCF_028017835.1. Taxonomy (NCBI): domain Eukaryota; kingdom Metazoa; phylum Chordata; order Testudines; family Emydidae; genus Emys; species Emys orbicularis. The sequence continues at coordinate 213,898,642 of NC_088683.1, forward strand.
TATTGTTATAACTATGCCAGTTGGGGTGTGATTTTTATACGGAAACATTTATACTGGTACAAACCCTAGTGTGAATGCACTTATACCACTATAAAAGTGCCTTATAGCAGTAAAACTTATTCCCTTCTTCCCATTTAGGAATATCTGTACTTGTGTAAAGCACTTTTATACCAGTATAACCGTGTATACTTGTAGGGGTGTACTGATTAACTATACCTGTATAGTTAAAGTGGTGCAGCTTTTGTGTTCAGACCACCCTAATGCAGACTCCCACCAAACACTGAATAAGTAACCATAAACTGGAGGTGGAATTTGGGAAGCACCAAGCACAGTTTAAACCTAGAGACTGTGCAGTAATGAGAAGAAGGATGGTCCAGTGGTTAGAATCCTAGCTGAGGACTTGGGAGATCCACATTCAATTCTCTGCTCTGCCACAGACTTCCTGTGTGACCTGTCCTAGGGTAAATCACTGAATCTCTCTGTGACTCAGTTCCCATCTGGGAAATGGAGAACAGCACTTCCTTACCTAACTTGGGTTTTGTGATGATAAATACATTAAAGATTGTGAGGTACTATGGTGATCGGAAGGCGCCATATAAGTACCTTAGCTAGACAGCTTGAGAGAGAGACATTTTCTCCTCCAATGTCTGAAAGTAAGGAAGCGTGAGAAAGATATTTCCTCAAATTATCAGTAATCATAAAAGACTCCTCATCCAAAAGTGATAATAGATATTGGACCTAACCCTGGGAGAAAGGAGAGTGATAGCAGTAAGCATTGCACTACATAGCAACCTGTCACTGGATCAGGAATGGGTAAACAAGGGACCTGTGAAGGAAGAAGAAAACTACCATAGATCCATCTTTGTTCTAGGTTGAGATAGATAAACTACCTCTATACAGGTCATTGATGACTAGGCAGCTGCAACTGTAAAGATAAATCCTGATAACCCTACTGCCAGTGAAATCAAAGGAAGTTTTTTCCCTTAGTACTTCAGGATTTGAATGATTAAAAATATGATATTTGGCTCCTGTTAAAGTACTGGTAGATGTTACTCAAGTTTACTTTTGAACTTTAGGCTAGGCTGTGTAAACATCAGAAGAGGCAGTTCAAAAGTAGCCTTATATTGTGTACTGTGTAAGTTGTACTAATCTTTCTTCAATTTGTTGCTTGGCCACTGTACACTTTAATCCTTTTAGCAAGGAGTTATTTAATTTTGCTTTTGATTCACCCATTCCTTCAGGCTGAGAGGTTGATTGCCATACTCATGGAAGTACATACACTGTAGAAATCTTAAAAGAATGTAAGTTAATCAAATAGCATTTTACACCTCTGTTGTATTAAGAGCATACAACAAGCTTATGTAAATGGCATCCAACACATTCTGTATGAACTATACTCCTAATATGTCCCAGATGTTTATCTTTCTAGGTATTTGTATATAAATGTTTAAATATATGTTCTCCTTCTCCCTTCCCAAGTTCCCTTGGGTAGAAAGTGGACCTAGCCTGGGCTTAGTTATATGGGATCAGGGGCAGACCTGCCCATGGCATGATGAGAGGCACCTTATATCTGTTTTCTGAAATAATAAATTTTCTGTGTATTTTTGAAATGAGCTAGCTATGAAGTTTGAGGAACTTGTTGCTCCTGACAGGAGTGTGGGTCCCCCTAGTTATGTAGTGAACATATGCAAAACAAGTGTTTCCATTTAGGCCATGCTAATAGTATTTGATGCTCTAGAGTTTAAAGGGTCTCATTTAATAGTTCCACTTCCTGTCTGTCATAAACAAGACTGATATGTGAATCAACTTTCTTGTAACCCTCTCCCACTCCAAACAAAACTCTTTCATATCGCTCCAGCACAGAGCAACTGACAATCATTTTTTGAGCTGGTCTTTTTGCCTCTTCTTTAATTGCTGCAGAAATAAACAGGAATGATCTCCAAATTTTTGTGATCAGGTCTAGAAATAAGTCTTTATTTTCCAGAAACACTTTACGGGATCAAGAATGCTAAACAATTCCTCTGGAAGCAGGTTATTCAATGGATCGTTATGGAGTTACTTGTTGCAGAGGTATGACAGATGCATAAGTTTGCAGTTAACAATTCATTTGAATAACACTTGGCTGCTACCTTTACAGGGACTGCTTAGGAATCTATAGGTGTGTGAATAATCACTTGGGATAGGTTAAGGGTGAATCTCTCTGTACAAAAAAAACTTTATGAAGTTTATAACTGTCAAATTATAGATAATCTACTGCCAGAAGTAAAACTGCTATCGTGTATATATTTTGGGTGTTTGTGAGGAAAACACATCATATACAAACCTCTTAATTTGAATTTAATAGACGCTTCTGAAAGGGGGAGAAAACATGAGGGTAATGAGAGAAATCAGCTATGGGAAAAGCTAATTCCAGACAGTGAATAACAGTGCTATTGGCAAGAAGAGGCATTCAAAATATGCACTGGAGACAGGCATGCAGGAAATAGGGGGGGAAGAGGGACATGGGCAAGGTGGCTGCAAAACTATAATTTTTTGTTGTTTTTTTTGGAAGAGAATCAAACCAGGGAAGGAGGCAGGAAATCAGGAAAAAATGAACATGAAGGGAAAAGAGACAGATGGTGAAGAGGAAGTAAAGAGAGGACAGCAGAAATACGTTTCTAGCATTGTTATGCTTGTACATGGAACACTGAAAAACAACTCCTGACCCCACCTGTACCCTCAAACAACTAAGGAAAATCATAGAAAAGAGACAGATACTGGGTGAAAGAAAAGCGAACCAAACAATTAAAAGAAATCATCCTGGAGAGGGCAGAATGTTGTGGAAATAGAGGATATTAAAGGAAATATCAATAAATACTCTAGGAAAAATTAGGAAAAACAGACAAAATAAATAACAGTCCCCTAAAAAATGGGACCAGTGGCTGGAAGTTGTAGATAGAAAAATTCAGACTGGAAATAAGGTGTACATTTTTAATCGTGAGGGTAATTAACCACTGGAACAACTTACCGAGGATCCTGGTGGATTCTCCATCACTGACAAGTTTTAAATCAAGACTGGATGTTATTCTGAAAGATACGCTCTAGGACGTATACTGGGGAAGTTCTGTGGCCTGTGTTGTACAGGAGGTGAGATGATCATAATGGTCCCTTCTGGCTGTGGAATCTGTGAATCTCTACATCTACTGGATAATGGAAGAATGAGTACTGAGCACCACAGGTTTATAAGGCTTGATCCTGCTTAATGAAGTCAAGGGAAGTTCGATCAGGTTCGATCAGGCCCATAAAGAACAGCTCATGCCAGCTAGTTATGATAACGTTAGGGGCCTAACTCCTAGCTGCTTGCTTTTGTAAATCTCACTAGACACCTACCTTCATCTTTAGGTGCATAAATAGCTTTGTAAATCTGGCCTGAAGTTAACACAATACTTGAATTTTAGTAAACCGTTAAAGCTAGACAATGGCTCCTAAGTGTTGCTTATAATATTGATTCCGTTTGGATTTGGTATGAGCACTGTGTCACATAGATTCAAAAGTAGCTAAAGAACTGTAAAGTAAGGGTGGTGATTAAGGGCAATGTACAGAGTTGGGGAGGAAGGTGCCCTAGGTCTAGTCTTAATATTTTCATTTTTGATCAGGAAATGGGAGTAAACACTATGTTAATGAAACTTATATACCATAGTACATAAGAAGGTATTTGCAGCATCAGTGAGGTCAGAGAAATAATACAAAAGGAGACAGAGATTAGAAATGTGCAATAAATAAACAAATCAGATCAAATTCAGCAAAAAAAATGCTAGCTAACAAATCAAGGGAAAACAATCCAAAACTAGCGCTGGTCAGAATATTCAATGTGAATAATATTTGTTATGATTTTGGCCTGCTTTTATATTTTGAATATTTGTATTTGCTGAATATCTTATTCTTAGGTGAGCAAATTTCAGCCTATTGGTTATTTTCAAACTGCTTACCACAATTATTTGCTATTTGTGTTGTGATCGGTTGCCTTAGTCACATAATATTGTGTATGGTCCCTGGTAGGATGACTAAAACTTTTTAAATAAAAAAAATGTCAGATTATAAATAACACACTTCTATTTTAAATGTTGGGGTGAATAATCATTCATGATAAAATTTGTGATTCACAAACATATTCATTACCACCCAATAACTGGCTGAATGTTCACAAGCAATTAATATGACTCCATGAATAACAGTGAACTGAACTCACCTCTTTTATTCTAAAACAAATTTGTGAATTGCTTCTCATATCATTTGACTACTTCTCTCCAAGGCACATAATTCAATAGAAGTGGTAAAGCCACAAAGCAGTAATAGAGGGAAAACCCACAGGTGACAATGGACAGTAAATTACTATGGACATAGCTTATTGATCACATTACATCTAAAAAGATAAATCTGACTGTTTTTTTGGGGGGTGGGAGGGAGGAAGGGGCTCTATGTGTAGACATATAAAGTCACTGACGCATAAAGTGAAAGCATGGACTAAACCAGAAAGATGAAGACCACATCTGGGAACACTGAATTCAGTTTTGGACACTTCTGTACTAGCTAGAAAGGTACAAATTGGATGGAGTCCAGAAAGAAACAAGAATGTTATGAGCATGCCTAAGGGGGCACATAACAGCATTCAAATACATTTAGATAGGTAACAAGCATGGAGATAATGGGCTTGATTCATCATCATGCTACAGTAGAACCTCAGAGTTATGAACACTTCGGGAATGGAGGTTGTTTGTAACGCTGAACAAAACGTTATGGTTATTCTTTCAAAAGTTTACAACTGAACTTTGACTTAATACAGCTTTGAAACTTTACTATGCAGAATCAGAATGCTGCTTTTCCTTTATTTTTTTAGTAGTTTGCGTTTAACACAGTACTGTACTCTATTTGCTTTTGTTTGTGTCTGCTGCTGCCTGATTGTGTATTTCCAGTGACCAGTTCTAAATGAGGTGTGTGGTTGACTGGTCCGTTCATACCTCTGGTGTTTGTAACTGAGGTTCTACTGTACTATAGTTTTACACCCACTGTAGTAATTTTCATTTACTGTACTGTTCTGCTCCTCTCCCACCATATGGACTGTTTCGTCGGTCTAACACCCCTGCAGTACAGGATCCCAGGCTGCCACCTTGATGCCCAATGTGCAAATCTAAAAGGTAGGTGGGTAATTTACTGTGTAGCAGACTAGAAAAGTCTCCTCTACTTGAGCCTGGACATTTCAGTAAAACCTTCTTCAGAGATGAAATGCTTGAAAGTTCAGGGACATTTTTTGAGTCTTTGGAAGCTGTTTGTAAAGGTTTTTTAAGTATTTAAGTATATTAAATAATATATATTTATTATGGTATTTATGTAGCAGCAGGAGACAGTTAACCTGTGACAATGTTGTACTGATGTGCTCCCTGGAATCTGGACAAAGCAACCGTTCAGTATATTTGCATGAAAAAATAAAAAGCTCTTCAGAAGTTTTCCCTCCCAGATAGTCACTGTCAATTTCTCCATAGCTCACATTAATATGGTTAGCTATTTTCATACTTACAGTTACCTTTCTGTTCACCCCCACATGCCTTTCGGGACCAGTGAACTTATGACATTCTCTTAGGGTTCTTTGGCAGTGCATCCATCTATTTGTCAATTAAAGGGGAGTAGTTGCTTTAGAGGGCATTTTCCTAGCTTCCATTCTGCCTCCACACGCTCCAGACTTTACAAATGCTCCACTGAGAATTCCAGATGAGGAAGAGGCAAGATGTATGTACCTCATCTGCGTCTGCTACATAAGCCTCTCTACAGTAGAGCCTTTTTTGCAGCAACTGCGATGTGGATCCATCTGTCTACAAGAAACCCAAGAGGACACCAAACTGATTTTCAGCACCCCCTTCAGACAGATGGCTTACCAGGGGATACTATTGCATAGAGGAAAATTAACCTGGGTTCCTGACCTCCAGCCCCGTGCTCATTCTTTTAGACCATGCTGCCTCCATTAAGCAAGTGTTTTAACCTTGTTGAAGTAATATAAGTTGCTTTACTGCAAACAGAAAAACATTAACACCTTACTGCATGGTGATTCCATGGATGACAGAGATCCCGTCTCCTAAAGCTTCACAGCCATTGAAAAGGAGCTATAACTAAAGATCGGCACTTAACACTTAGTAAAGGTAAGTGATGGTTAAAGCTGAGTATCTGGAAGACATACAACCAAAACCTAGTTGAGTCTCTCTCCTAGTTAATTACATCCAGTATTGCAGTGTCAAAAGATAGAGATGCCAAAGTAATGGTTGAGATGGCACTTCCACTCTAAACTCCTGGGTTCAGTTGCTTATTACCATTGGAGGTGAAATTTCTTCTGCTTTGACCTTGACTCAGAAGTGAAAATGTTTGGATATTTTTAAACTTTTCATTCTGTTCCATGTTAAATAATGTTGACCAGGTATAAGGTGGGTGGTGTGTTTCATCTGAGAACTCTCACATGCTATTGTTTGATGTTTTATAACAAAATTGTTGGCTTGTACATTCTGCAGTCTTGTGCTTTTGCCAGTTTTGAAAAAAAAAGTTGGTTGTGGAACTGCAGAATTATGGATGCTTAAAAAAAGTGTACTTAGTGAACAGTAAATTCTTGTCCTTAACTTCAGAAAGAAACAGCAGGCTATAATGTTCAGAGTTTGAAGCTGTGGATAGATGAGAAGACAAAATTACATGTAAATCATTTTGAAACCATAAGTGAATATCTGACTTTATTAAAGGAGATCTTTGGAAACAATATTTATATACTCCAATTACATTGGATCTTTTATTCAAGGTGAACACGGCTCAGACACCTTTGCTCTGCACCTAAGCTGCATTTTATAAACATTTAAAGTTAGTGGGAAAGCAAACTCAGATAATGCTGCAGATGTATGAGTGCATCCTGGGCAGGATAAAGGATGGGAGTCTTGGTAAAATGTAACTGACAAGGCAGCACCTGGACACTTAAAAAAATATAGCCATGGGGGTCTGAATAGGCCTCATCTCCACCATATTTTTAAAGCTAAGCAATTCTGAGGCTGGTTAAAGTTTGGATGGGAGAATACCCGGTGTCCTATCTTTGTTACTTCTGTGATGGTAATGCCTGTTCATTATTACATTATAGATTTGGAGTCTTTGGCAGAAACTTTTCATGATAGACCTCAAGTTGGACTATGACTAACAGATAAACCAGGTTCTTCTGTAACAGAATAGGTAGCCATGCTACTATCTCTAAATGCAAGGGCCTGTTTTCCATTCCTTGCATAAATTGTTAGGAACAGTGGTTCCCAAAGTGGGGTCCCTGGATCCCGCTGTGGGTTATGAGCCAGGGTGGAATGTGCCAGAACAGCGTTCCAGCACTTTTGCTGAATGGAGGATGCCATTTTGTTCTCAAAAGGGCATCATCTGCACAGTGTGACCTTGCACATGCCATGCGTTAGAGATCATGCTGGTGTGGGAGCGTTCTGGTAGTGCCAGAAATTAAAGGGGTCCAGGACATTTTGTCAGATACCAAAGGGGTCCTTGGTGGAAAAAAGTTTGGGAACCACTGGTTAGGAATATGCCATGCTGGAGCAGATCAGTGGTCCAACTAGTTCTATAGCCTGTCTCTGGCCCCAATTTTTAACAAGGTCCTTAAGCATATGTCTAATTTTAACCCCTAGAATCATTCCATCAAAGTCAATGAAATGACTTGTGCTTAAACTTAGGCATGTGTTAAGGACCTTACTGAATTTGGGCTTCTGACAACGAGATGTTTTAGAAGAAGTAAAAGAAAATCAGCAGTGAGAAATTATGGAATAACTTACTTGTAGAGGAAATTTCTTCCTAACACCTGACATTAGTGATTGACTTATGCCCTGAAGCACGAGGATATATGTCTTTCCAATTTTTAAAAATTTCTATCTAATGTAACTGTAGATATTCTGATTATCCATATACATGTCAAATCTATTTTGAATCCTGCTCAGTTCTTGATCTCTGCTGTTTATTCCCCTGATTTCCTTTTTACCTCTGCACTGCCCACATCAAGTTTTACAAACTTTGTTTTTTTCCTCAGAATCTATTTATGCGTTAGCACTTTTTATTTATTTACTGCTAATTGTTGAATTACTGGACACAAATGGTACGAACTGCAGATCATGATAAATAAAAACATTGAGCTCAATAGCTATAACGCACCTGTTGCAGCAATGCTTTAGTGAAGACTGTGATGGGGGTTCTATTATACTTATTTCTCTCCACTCCCTTTACTGCCTTTCCTTTAAAAAACAAACATGGCTTTCATTGTGACTTTTTTTTCCAAGTGCTCTTTTAATAGGAACAAAGCCAAAAGAAATAGCTGCAAAAATTGTGACTGTAGTGTTGAGTGAGATCATAAACATATAAGTCTTATAGCTATTTTGTGTCCCATAAGTAGTGTGCATTACAATAGGGTCTTTCATTATGATTTTGCAGCACTACACAATGTCCCATACTATTCATCAATTGCAGTCGAACACAGTATAATTTTAAATGCATTTCTCCATAACAACAGATACGTATATGGGGTACAACCAATACCCTCTATGTTGTGTGAACACATAAAGAAAGATTGCTAGTGCCAGGGCCCCATGCATCTTGCAACTCTGAGCTTGTTAACGTGTCTAATTGTGGCACGCATGGGGTTTTGGAGAAGAAAAGTATTTTCCTGCTCTAGTCAGTGTTAAAGCCTCTCATGATGTCAGCCATAGCCTTATGGTACACTGACCAGAGGCTTGCTAGCTCTGACCTGAGATATGAGAGAGTTACTGGAAGTTCCACCTCACTGAGCAATGGGTCTCCCTTGAGACTGACACTCCCATTCTTCCTGGATTCACCCCAGGAGTTTTTGATTCATAAGGGGCTGATAATGGAATAAAACTTTTCACCTGCACAGTATGTCCCTAATTTGAATTCATCCCAGACTTGTACCTTTCTGAAAACCACTCTGAACTTATTTCACATAAATTACCATCTGATAACATAATTCAGTTTCTAGTGGCTACTTGGCCACATCTCTAAAACCACCATTGTATTTGTTAGCAGTTTCTGCATAGAAGACAATGATTGAGTGGGTATAGAGGCTGTCCTCTTACCACCAAAGCTGGTCCAGATCAGAGATGAGGCACACTAGCAGGGCGCAGTATAGAGAGGCTTGCTCTACTAATGCATGCACTTTAGGTATTCTGTAGATAAAGAGAGGGCTTCAGTATGGCAGATTTATTGAGCATGGGATTCATTTTGAAAAGAGCAAGATCCAAAGTTCAAAAAAGGCCTTAGTCCCAGTACAAGCAACTGCTGCAAATGTCTTCAAAGTCTTTAGGTGACATCTGGGCTCCATTAAAGTCAACAGGAGTTTTGCCATTGACTTCACCAGGATTTCTCCCTATATATTAATGTTCAGCAAGGGCTGACCTCCTCACTCACCCCACAGCCTGCAATTTGTCATCCAAAAAGAAGTATTGTGACTCCTTACCTGACTTTTATTTTGACTAGCTACATCCACTCTCCTAGACACCTGTTTATTCTCCTCACTAATGCTAGAGGGGGAAAAAATCAGACCTGTTGTTTCTGTGAAGCGCAGGAGAGTTACTGTCAGTTTCCACCTAGGAAAGTTCTTGCTCCATGCAGTCCATTCAGTTCCCACCATGTACATGAGCCAACAATTGGTCACACTTAATGCTGAGTACATTGCCTGGTGTTTTAGAAACTTCCTTCACCATTGTTTGAGACAAGGCATTTAGAGGAAGTCCTATAACACCAGTTGCTTGGTCAGACTTTGTAACCCTAATACACTGGAAAGTACTTTGGGGCTATTTTTGGGGGCGGGGGTAATTTGGCATTCTATACACTTACGTGCCTGAGTTACATGGACAGCCCCAACACCATCAGCACCTGACATATAAAACTGAAATACCCGGTTGTACGACAGCAGTAGAAAAGCCCAGCCTCTGTTATTGTAACAGTGTGTGCTTGGCTGCGTGGCATCTTTCTTACAATTGTGCTGCTGCTTTTCTCTAGTAAAGCAGGAGGAAAGGTTTGGCCATGAGTGACGGGTATAATAGGCTGGGGAAGGCTGTGCCTCCCAAACAGCCTGGTGTGGCCCCGCCCATGTGTGTAGCCTTGTTAGTACTAGGCGCCCACCTCCAGTACCAGCAGTGCAAAGACTGAGGCCATGTCTATATGTACAGAGCTGCAGCGGCACAGCCGTACTGACACAGCTCCGCAGCTGCAGCTCATCTGGTGAAGACGCTCTATGCTGCCAGAAGAGAGCTCTCCCATTGGCATAATAAAACTACCTCTGCCAGCAGCAGAAGCTGTGTTGGCAGGAGAGGCTCTCCCGCCGACATAGTGCTGTGCACGCAAGTGCTTATGTAGATGTTGGTGTAACTTGCGTCACTCAGGGGAGTGGTTTTTTCACACCCCTGTGCACCATAAATTATGCTGACATAGGCTGTACATAGCCTGAGATGGTGGCTTCTCCTTGCACACACGTGCAAGGCATTGAAGGGCTTTTTGTGGCCCGCCACTCGCTCACTCGTGCAGCACTAGCCATAGTCTAGCCCTACGTGCAAGTTAATCCATTTCAAGGGGCTATGCACTTTTAAATTTTCCGAGTTTGAAAATGTTGATGAGGCTGAGATTGTTTTTGTAAAGCCCTTAGTGTTGTTGACGCGGCTCATGTCTCTGGGAGGAGAGAGAGCTTTGATTGCAAGCTTTAAGCAGACCAGTTGTTCAATAATAACTACAACCTCCACTGATTGTTAGAACTAAATTACTCTAGTATGATAACTGCTGAGCCCTAACAGCAACTGACCAGAGCAAGGGGAAAATTCCATGATGTGATGTTTTACAGACGGGAACACGGGACGTCCTTACGCAGCCCCTAGATAACTAGCAAGGCTGCCACACCAGGATGCACATGCTGCTTCTTTTCAAGTAGTGGTGGGGCCGCTGCACTAGAGTGTGCTTGGAACGTCTCTGGGGATTGGTGCTGGGGAAGTGTCTCTCTGCAACTTCCCCTTTCTCACTCTCACCCCCAGGGCCGGCTCTAGGATTTTTGCCGCCCAAAGCAAAAGCAATTTTGGCCGCCCCCCCCGTTTTTTAATTACCCCACCCCCGCCCCACCTCAACTCCGCCCCTTCCCCAAATCCCCAGCCCTGCCTCCTCACCCCAGGCTCTCAAGCCTAGGAGGGAGGGGGAGAAGCGGCGCCCGCGCCACGGCCGCTCGGGATCTCCCCCTCCCTCCCAGGTTTGAGAGCCTGGGAGGGAGGGGGAGACTCCGAGTGGCCATGGCGCGGGCGCCGCTTCTCCCCCTCCCTCCCAGGCTCTCAAGTCTGGGAGGGAGGGGGAACAGCGGCGCGCGAAACGGCCACTCGGGATCTCCCCCTCCCTCCCAGGTTTGAGAGCCTGGGAGGGAGGGGAAGACCCCGAGCGGCTGCGGTGCGCGAAACAGCTGATTCGCGCGCCGCTGCCCCCCCTCCCTCCCAGGCTTGAGAGCCTGGGAGGGAGAGCGAGTAGCGGCGCGCGAATCAGCTGTTTCGCGCGCCGTGGCAGCAGCAGCGGAGGTGAGCTAGGGCGGCCGGGGCACATTTTTAGGGGCGGCATTCTGGCGCCGGCCATGCTGCCCCTAAAAATGTGCCGCCCCAAGCACCAGTTTGTTTTGCTGGTGCCTAGAGCCGGCCCTGCTCACCCCTGTGCAAGCTCAGCTGTTGGTATTAAGTACTCTGTAAACAGAAGGGCAGATACCTACTACCACGTACAACCTTCCCTCTTAAGGTACATCTACACTGTGTTTTAAAACCCCTGTGCTGTGTAGACATATCCTGAGACTCGCAGTACCCGGCCAATGGGAGCTGCAGGGCAGTGCTTGGGGTGGGGGCAGTGTGCGGAGTCCCTGGCTGCCCCTACGCATAGGAGCCGGGGTGGGGACATGCCGCTGCTTCCGGGAGTCACGCGGAGCAGGGCAAGCCCCGGACCCTGCTCCCTGGCGGAAGCACGAGGGCCGGATTAAAACGTCTGAAGGGCTGGATGTGGCCCCCGGGCCGTAGTTTGCCCACCCTTGTCTAGCAAATCAAGACTTTTAGAATGATACTTCACAAAGCATACTGTGTACAAAACATACCCTAATTACATGACAATGGTGAATATTGCGGTTCCAGGGTGTCATAGTCTATACAGCTGGTTTAGCACCATAGCATGCGTCCTGCAAGTTTGAATCTGTAGACCCAGGTTCTGCGACTCACTGTTGAGGGTTTTAAAATGCAGTGTAGACGTACCCTTAGTGTTTACCTTGACATAACTAACACGTGTGAAAGCTACAACCTGCCTTGTCCGCAGGATTTTATCGCACATTAGTTACCATCTATTAGCTAACAAGTGGTTAAAACTAAACTAAACCCCTTTTCCTAGTGTGGATGGACTCTCAAAGGGAAATGTTGAAAAGAGGCTGTGGCTGTAAGGCAAGATAAGACGAGTGACAAAGTGTGCATGCTCTGGGCTAAATTCTACTCTCCTCAACTCTTGCTGTTGGCTGAAGTCAATGGGAGTGGCCCCACATGAACCTGAAAGCAAAATGTGGTTGTAGATTTAGATGGCAAACATCTGACTTGCTCATAAAGTGAAAAGGCTTAGCTCAAGTACAAGCTACTTTGTCACAGACTATGGGTATTTGACTTTGACCCTATTACACTTTTCAGGCTCACTCAGTTCTTCTGAACATTAAGCTTTGTGGTTTCTGGATGAATTGCTCCATTTTTTTTTTCTAAAGGAAAATCTGTTTTTACTAATGCCGTGATACAAAACAAATTAAGCTGGTGTATTAAAAATAGCAACAGTAGGAAGCTTCCTGTCCAAATAAAGATAATGTACTGCAAAACAGCTTTATTGAGAAAGTGTCTTGTAATGTTCACTCCATTCTTTTAAACAATGCTTCTTTTTAAATGAATTGTGCAAAGATTATGCACAATAGTTTGCTTCAGGGCTCTGCTGGATGTTTTTCTGAATCACTGTTGTTAATATGGGGACTGTGGGTGTTTAAGAAAAAGGATCTATATATAAATTCTGAGGAGTCCTCTCATTCAGCTGCTGGAACTTATTTTACCACTTTCTACGGATTCGTTTTTCTGAATGCTTAGCTTTTTGGGAATACAGCTCATGCAAAAATGCTCCCAATAGATCATCAACTACATGATATTCCAAGAGGTTATTATATCTCAGGCAGTGAGAAATAACTCTTACTGTGCAGTATTATTCAAGCAATTAGAAATCATACTGTGTATAAAATATCAGATCTCTAGGCAGCAATGTTTGGTCCTTCGTTGTGCCTACTTAAGTGTGGAGCTACAGCCAAAAAAGTACTATGCTCATAATATCATCGTATTCTACCCATTATACTAACTAATTCAGATAAACAACAATGTACAGTGAACGTAACCTAATTTCCCCTTGGTTAAATTCTCTCAGACTTCCTATCCCTATATTACCTCTCTGGCCTTGCATAAATCCTCCATTTGTCACTTAGAAATAGGTGCAGCTCTTTGGAGTATGTCAGTGCAATTTCTTACTTTGGTAAAAGAAGATCTCAAGGGAGAAAAGTATAATATTCCTGCTCCTTAAGAATGAGTACCTTGCTTCCACAATTCTCCTGACCACCACTACCCTAGCAAGCTAGGGGCTTGACCCCAAATCTTTTCTGTCAGTGCATTAGATTGCCATAAAAATAGGTGTAGCGTTTTCAGATATTTGCCTCTGAAAATCCACAATGGGTTGTTTTCACTAGAAAATTAAGTTGTGTTAGAACATAACCTTCAAGAGTCCTATTAACCACAACTTTGTATTCAGTGTAGACAGGGACTAGTTATGTTTAACACTGTGTCACCTCATCTTGGGTAAACCCTGTTGGATCCAAGCCTAGCATGTATTAATGTTCAAGTGAAGTCAAGCCCAGTGACAGGTGTGTATCTGATGCAATCTCCCAAGCATTGTGCATACACTAATGAACTGGCCTTACAACGCCCTTGAGAAGTTAGTGTTGTTGCCCTCAGTGTCAGACAAGAACACCCGCCTGCCTCAGACTCTTATGCTTTCACCAGGCAATGTTTTCTGTAAAGAAGCAGGAAATATTTGTACCATGCAGAAAGGTCCATAGTTGAATATTAATTTCCCCTGTATGTGTGTGAGAGGATCCTCCAAGCTCCTCTCAAAGCTCTGAGTATTCCTCCTGGCCATTGCCTCCTTTCTCTCCTTCACAAGCCTTGTGTCACACCAATGATTCCCTTAAATGAGGAGGGAAAGATAGCTCAGTGGTTTGAGCATTGGCCTGCTAAACGCGGAGTTATGAGCTCAATCCTTGAGGGGGGCCATTTAGGGAACTGGGGTAAAAATCTGTCTGGGGATTAGTCCTGCTTTGAGCAGGGGGTTGGACTAGATTATCTCCTTCCAACCCTGATATTCTATGATTACTGCTCAATGCATCTGGCAGAAGAGATCAATGGAGTTGCTTATCTCCATCATAGGGAATGAGCCTATTCTTTGTATTGCCAGCTAGGGAAGCAAGAGACGAGCATATAAGCTAGAATTTGGTGACCTCCCACAACAACTATGTTCCTCTGTCTTGGGTATTGCTAAGGTGCCTATAAAAATTGCCAGCCACACTTGCGAGTGTTAGAGACAGGGTTTTATTATTATCTGGCCCATGATTGTAGAACTCGGTGCAAGGATTTGATTCCATGCACAGTGAAGTCAATGGAAAGACTGAGCAGAATGAGAGCAAACCTCACTGACTTCAGAGTGATCTGCACCACTCACTACAGTCACCTAGCTTTCTCACAATAGAAGCACAGAGTGGCTGGAACAATTTGTAGAGTGGGGGTGCTGAGAGCCATTGAACCAAACTGTAAATCCCACATATAATGGATGTTGTCAGACGCTACCGGTGTGGTGCTCTGCTCAATGTGGATATCAATCGGCTGCGTGCGTGTGTTCCCTCTGTGTGCTGCCCCAGCTCTGCGCAGATAGCTGACACAGCAGATCCCAAGAGAACCCCCAATGACCACAGACTCTAGTAAGGTATGAAGGCACGTCGGCCAGGTTTATTGTCAAATGAAGCACAGTAATAGTTCCCTCTAGACTTTACTCTACAGGACGTACTACGAATATGTGCCCCCTGGCAATGGACTCAGCTCAGTCAGTGGCGGGACTTTCCACTGCCCCCTAGGCTGGACAAAGATATCCACTCAGGGATGCATTCTTATACACAGGTACAAACAAGTTACACATCACTCCTGACGTATTGAGGTGCAACCCCTCTATGTAGCAAGGTACAACCCCACTACGTAGTAAGGTGCCGCCTCTCACCTCGTACATATTGGTTCAAACAAAACAACTCTATCCATCATTTTACCCTTTTGGCCCTGTCTTTAGGATGGGTCAGCTTGTTCCTTGTTGTGTGTGGAATGTACAAGTATGCAAATGTTCTGATATCTGGTGTCCAGTACCTTTAGGTATGTCTCTTTTTGCAGCATCAGCCCTTTCCTTGCCAGCTTCTGTGAGCAGGGCCTGTCTCTGGCTCACAGCTTAACTTTGCTTTATGTTAGCAAAGTCTTGACCATTACTTTAGTTCAGGCCTCAGGCCTCATACTGGGCCTTTGATAAGGGTTTATATTTCAGGGTCTCATCTTACTACAATGGAAACCACTTCAAGCCAGGAGGTGCAGCAGCACCCTTAGTTCCAGCACCTGTGTAGAAGCATCTATAAAAATCTGACCACCAGGTGGAAGGGCAGAGGGAGAGAATAGCAGAACTCCTTCTGTATATAACGTCTACATTTTGTAAGGCATTCAGTTACCGTGGCGATGCATGTGGTATAAATACCTAGATAAATCTCCCTTGTGGCAGAGCATTATGCTGCTCCTATGCCAACCTTTGCATAGTGATTTTGATAGGCTTTTTCCCAACTTGCTCTTGGTACAATTGTGAATTACTTTGTTCAGTATTGAAAGGAGTGGGCCAGTGAGCCAAAGTATTATTATATTTTTGCTATAAGCTACAACTCACAAAGATGAAATATATAACCTACTTTTCACATGGAGATGGAATTATTACTTTATATACAGGCTAGCATCGAAGAGAAGGAGTTAAATTCCACCAAGTTTGGTCAGATTTGAATATAGACTCAGCACAAACTTTTCCTGCAACATTTCAATGCTGCTGAATCCTGAGTTGCATAGGAGTTTGAAAAGATTCAGATTAGCCAGTAGGAGAGAGGCATAGCCCTGAGACAGGTTCAATTAATAAAAAAAGGTGCCAGTGTTTCACAGTGTGGGAGCCCTTCAATTGCTTTTCCAGGATGTGTGCAGCCTTGTATGGTACAGAAATAGGTGGATTAAAAAAAACCAACCAAGAACATGACCCTATGTTTAGGATCTGGTAACACCTTTTAAAAGCCTCTCCACTACTTACTCATTTGGCAGTCATGGAAATAGCAGCAATCACACCTGTCACTGAATATCTCTTCCACGTTCTTTCTCTCTCTCTCTGTTTTATTATCTTCCTTTAGTTCAGAAAAGAAGCAAATAAAATCTATACACTCTCCTACTGTAGGGACCCTGAACTACCTGCTACAGAGGAGAGCAAAACTGTCAAAAATGGTTGAAGGCCATGACTTCACTGTGAAAAAAGGTGTGCTCTTAACTCAAGCTAGCTAACTTGAGTTAATGCAAGGTACAAGCCTAATAACGACAAGGCAATTTGTAGTTTTCACATAAGTTAGTTGGTCAAGTTACAGACTAGTTTTCTGCCACATTCTGGGGTGTAATACAGGGTTGTGTCATCATTTCCCCCATAACCCTGAATGCCTTAAAATGCTCTGCTGCTGTGGTTCCCTTGTCTGGTTGCTCCCAGCCAGCATATAAGCGAGTACTGAGCATCTGTGTGATAAGCTGCCCTGGACCAGCTCTGACTCCAGAAGCCTGCTTGTTATAGCACAGTCACACTCTGGCCTCCAAAAGCCTTGTTTACCCCAGCAAGATGGGCCCAAGACCTCCCAGTCCCAAATTTCCCCACCCCGGAACTGAGTGTTCTGCAATGTCCAGTCCTTTCCTGGACCATTCAGAGGAATAATAAGGTTTGTTTGCTCCTCTAAAGAGACAAAATGCATAACTTACCCCTTTAACTGGCGTTAACGATCACTTCAATTCAAACACAGCACTGGGTAGTTTAGATCAGTGCTACTCAGACCGGGGCTCCCACGCTGCAAGTGGCTCTTTAATATGTCTCCTGCGGCTCTTTGCAGCACATGCTATGAAATCACTGTGCAATTTAATTATTAACCAATATAAGTTATTAACCAGTTAGGATGCTTTTACTATGTTATTAACCAATTGTAGTTGATAAAATAATAATGCTTGGTCAGTCATTTTGCTGTGAGAATAATATATATATTATATATAGTAAATGAAACAATGAATTCACACTACTGTGGGTCTTTTGGGTAATGTTGATCGCTAATTTGGCTCCTGAACCACTGAGGTCTGAGCATCTCTGGTTTAGATTAAAAGCAAAACAAGCTTATTAGCAAAAAATGATAGGATTTTAAGTGAGTTCAAGTATAAAGAATAAAGTTATAAAAAGGTTACAAGGAAATAAAAGTGAAAAATGCTTTCTAGAGGCTAAGACTTAGCAAAACTACAGTCTTGGTTCAAGGTAAGATATTTTCCACACGACCTTCCAGCATGATGGCTGACCACCTCTCTGGTCAGGATCTCCCACAAAATCCAAAGTTCCTTTGTCTTCTTAGGTGAAACATACCTTGGGGTTCTTTGCCCCTCTTCATAGTCTAATGAACCTTTGAAATGGAGTTTTCTGAAGGTTACCCCCCAAAGTAAACTTCATCCAAGCTGTGAGGAAGGAGACATGGAGTTTGTTGGTGAAAGAAATTCCATGCTGGTTTCTTACCTCACTGGTGTTTGCTAAAAGGCAAATCAGTGGCCACTTGACATGTGTAAAGGGGCAGCTGCCCTTCACTATCTGTCAAAAGGTTAATAGCAGCCCTTGGAGTGGCGCCGTAGAACCCAGCCAATCAGAGGAAAGCTTAGAAGCAGCCAATTAGGGCCAGGCTAGGCCCTATAAGAAGGGCTGCAGGGCAGAGAAGAGCTCAGTTTCTCGTTGGAGCTTGAGGGAGAAGGACTGGCTGCCTGTAGGGAGAAGTACCTAGGACAGAGCAGTGCTGGGCAGCGTAAGTGGTGCTGTAGCCTGGCTGGCTCCCAGACTGAGGCCTTGATATGAGGGCTGAGTAGGTGCTGGAGCTTTGGGGAAGTGGCCCAGGGAAAGCAGATAGTGGCAGAGGGGAAGGAGAGATAGTGAGTGGCTGGTAGCTATAGGGTACCCAGAGTAGCGGGCAGGCCTGGGGCCCCCCTTTACCCCACTAGTTGCCAAAGGAAGTAGCCAGCCAAAGGACTACAGTTTGCCCCTGACTGAGGGGCTGGACTAGGGGCTGCAATTCACCACTGTGGTGAGAGGCTGGGTGACGGACTGCTGGTTCCCCTGGAAGGGGGGAGACAAGAGTGGGGGCACAGCCAGAGGGCCGTGCCCTGAAGAGGATTCCATGGTCCCTGAGCAACACAGGTCCCCATGGACAGCGGAGACAGTGGAGAAGCAGTGACGGAGAGCGAGACATCACAAGAGGAGGGTGCCCTGCTGACTGACAGAGCTAATTCCAGGAGTAACCAGCAGGAGGCCCCACAGTGGTGAGCACAACCTGTTACAACATGTGATTGCTCATCTACACTGATGACACCTGGCAGGAGGCCCCAACCTGTCCTTTGGCTGGGAGAAGCCTGTTTACCTGCTCCCCAGACTTGTCTGGTAAACACATTTTAGTTCTATATTTCCTTCATATTTGTATGGTCCCTTGGCTGTTTATCATATGTACACTATGCAAGAATATTAATGATCAGTGTGTTAGTTTTCCAATGACCCCTTACATGACACAGATCAGATACAGTTTGACATTCATTTATTGGAGCACTTTGAACTGTTTAGGCCAGCTGAAACTCACTACCAGATACCAGTGAGTCCTTTAATTTGGGATGTTAGGGGCACAGTTTCCCCCATAGGCTTTAACTTAACCTGCTAACTCATGTGAAAATTACATGCTGCCTTGTCTTCACTAGGATTTTATTTAACATCAATTAACTGTAGTTAGATAACTTGAGTTAAGGACACACCTTACCACCCCCCACTGCAGTGAAGATAAGACCAAAATGTGAGCAAGAGGGTTTGTCATGAAATAAGTCAGACCTGGGATCAGTCTCTCCTCTAACCATTCCCGACTGCTATGAAAATTCTGTGGCAGGTGGGCCCTGTGGTTGAGAGGTTGAACTGGAGGGGAAGGAGTTATCAAACAGCCAACCTGTGTGATGCATTGCCTTCCCTTCATCTACATCACACAGCATCACTTCTGACAAAAACTGATTCACCGAGATTTATCTCTGTCATGGTGTTTTTCCTTTTTATCCTCCGAAGCCCATCAGATGGAGTCAGAGCACAAATGATTAGGGAGAAGCCAGGAAGGGTGCATGCCCTTCTTATTCGAGTGAGTGGAGCTATTCAGCAGCTGTCACTGATTGTGATATTGTATTAATTCAATTAAATTTATTTCTCTAGCATAAATATAATTTCCTCTAACCTTCATTTTAAATGCAAACAATAAAAAAATAAGAGATCCCCAGATGAGCTTGGGAGGGATGTGAGTGTGTGTGCAAGCAGGGAGGGCCACTCAAAATGCATGCGGCTTATACTGAACATATCTGAAATGATGTGAACGTAGTTCTGCTGGATGTTTTAGTTGTAACTCTAATAAAATAGTGTGTAAAATAAAACTATACAAGCTAAACCTTTTCATGGGTTGCTTTTGCTATACGTGTTAACTGAAAATCCATCTAAGAAATGGAAAATAGAATTAAGCTTTGCTTAGGCAAAGCACCATACTTCAAGGTGAAGTGACTCATTGTGTAACAGGAGGCTGAGAGGAAGACTACATTAATTATGTGTTTGTTGCATGGAATTCTCATAATTGATTGCCTAACTTACCTTCATTTCAAGGTTCCACGCCCAGACACACCGAAGGACAAGATCTGCAGTGTGTGAGAAGATCTGGCTTACACTTTCTTCTCAACTGTGAAATGGATAATGGAAGTTGTCACAGTTCAGAACAACTTTCACCTGTATTTCCCCCTGGCAGTTCAGTAAGGGCACTCTAGGTTCCCAGCTCCTCAGATGTCACCTCTTGGGAGTAGGGTGACCAGATGTCCTGATTTTTATAGGGACAGTCCTGATATTTGGGGCTTTTTTCTTATATGGGTACCTATTACCCCCCCAGTCCTGATTTTTCACACTTTCTATCTGGTCACCCTACGTGGGAGAGACCTGTCTCTCCCTCTCCTGAGCAGGGGTTTTCCAGTTCCCTGCCTACAGGGTGAATTCCCCAGTGAGTCAGACTGCCTCAGCAGACCTGCATCTATATTTTGCTTTCTCTTCAGAGGCTATAAACAGCGTAACTGCCCACAAGTATAAGTATCTCACAGCTCTTTCTAAACCAACACATTTATTTTTAAGGTGAAAGCATTGCAGAGAGAACTTATTAAAAGCAATAAAAAAACCTACACACATGCTAATAAGCTTACCAGAGATCACCCCAACTCCAACAAGGGCTCTATCAGGTGGTCAGTCCTTCAGAAAAACCTCTAGGTGGGGTTTGTAGTTTCAAGTTCAAAACCCCTTTTGTTAAGAGCAGGACTACCCTTGAATCGGTCAAGTCCTTCCAATTCTTCCCAGGAAGGATTGGGGCCTCCCTGGGATAGAAGGTTCTTTTTGTTTGCTTGATCAGAAAGCAGGCCCTGAATCAGTTTCTCAGGCTATTTATCCAGAAGTCCTTTCTTTGTTGGTTGGTTCTCTAGGGAATCCAGTTTGAACCAGTATATGTGAGTCACTGCAGTTGATGGTGCCTCTTTGGAGGTGTTACAAGCCAAGTGAATTTACTTATACATTTCCCCCCTGTTCTTAGCTCCTGGAAGGCTGTGGTCCCCCTCCCCCATGAAAATGCATACAGTACTTGGCCCACAGTGATACATAAAATTAATTAAATGAGGTTTGTCCAGAATATTGCAGGAAATTGCCATTTCTGTCCCAATACTAATTTCCAGACGGATATAGTGAAATACTGAGATGTTGTGAGTTGCCCAAGGTGTCACTGTAAGTAAGTGGCAAAGCCTGACTCTCTCTCTCTCTCTCTCCTCTAGCCACTAAGCAGCACTGCTTTAAAGTTACAATTGCTGGAGGTGAAGTGGGGATTGGGGTGGAGCCTGACAGCTCGTGGACCCCCCCCCCCAAATAACCTCGCGATGCCCCTAAGGGGTCACAACCCGCAGTTTGAGAACCCCTGGCCTAATGCTATTAGAGCTTTTAAGAGTAGAAGACAAATTATACCAAGCTACTAAAACACTAAAGAAAATGGAAAGGATTATTGAAACATCTTTTCACTCTTCTGTAATGGATCCATGAGACACATACTCCAAAACAGACCTAAATACTGGTAGTGTTATATGCTTATTGTATTGTTATTCCCTCTGACCCTATATTCTATGGGTGGCAGTATGTTTGGGCACACGGTGTATGTTTCTGCATGTGTGTCTATATGATAACTCTGGAGAACGAAAACTTTTTTTCTTCCTTTTTCACTGTCTGTATTATGCAATAAGACATTAAATAATAAAGCCCCACTAAAAGATACTGATATCAACGTCCAATATCTGGGCTCACTACTGCAAGTCCTCCATCTGCTGGTCTCCCACTGACTTTAATGAGATCTGCACACAGACAGACAGCAGGATAAAGTCCCAAGGGTGATTTCAGTGCTTTGTAGTGTTCTGAGTTACTGAGGCTAATGTCATACTGCATCCAGAAAAAAGTATCGAGCCAGCTGAGGACCTGTCCTATAGTGTTCAAATTCTACATAAATTAGAACAGTTTCTATCTATTGAACTATTTCATTTTCAAATACTTAAAGAGGATAAGCAAATAACTGAAAGCCAAACAGAGTTATTTGGGAAAAGAATATGGAGCAGCAGCACACAATAGTATTTGCCGTACATAAGGCATCTGATACTGTCTTGCATGACCTTCTCATAAACAAACTAGAGAAATACAGTTTAGATGGAGCTACTATACGGAGGGTGCATAACTGTTTGGAAAATCATTCCAGCTTGATTGTGAACCAATTTTACTTTGAACCTGATAACTACTCTCTGGGAAGTGCATATCAAGGTGGGGTCCAGTTCTGTTCAATATTTTCATCAATGATTTAGATAATGGCATAGAGAGTATACTTATAAAATTTGCAGATGATACCAAGCTGGGAGGGGCTGCGAGTATTTTGGAGGATAGGATTAAAATTCAAAATGATCTGGAAAAACTGGACAAATGAAATTAAATAGGATGAAATTCAATAAGGACAAAGACAAAGTACTCCACTTAGCAAGGAACAATCAGTTGCACATGTACAAAATGGGAAATGACTGCCCAGGAAGGAGTACTGCAGAAAGGGATCTGGGGGGTCATAGTGTATCACAAGCTAAATATTAGTCAACAGTGTAACACTGTTGCAAAAAAGCAAATATTATTCTGGGATGTATTAGCAGAAGTGTTGTAAGCAAGACACAAGAAGTCATTCTTACGCTCTACTCAGCACTGATTAGGCCTCAACTGGAGTGTTGTGTCCAGTTCTGGATGCCACATTTCAGGAAAGATGTGGACAAATTGGAGAAAGTCCAGAGAAGAGCAACAAAAATGATTAAAGGTCTAGAAAACAAGACCTATGAGGGAAGATTGAAAAAATTGGGTTTGTTTAATCTGGAGAAGAGAAGACTGAGAGGGGACATGATAACAGTTTTCAAGTACATCAAAGATTGTTACAAGGAGGAGAGAGAAAAATTGTTCTTAACCTCTGAGGATAGGACAAGAAGCAATGGGCTTAAATTGTAGCAAGGGCAGTTTAGGTTGATGTAGCGAGGAGGCGTGGCCTCCTTCAGAGAGTGATAGGGAGGAACCACAACACTCACTCCTGGTGGGCCGAACCAGGAAATCCATGCCTGCCCCGCTGGAAGTGGAAGGGTGGGACAGGAAGTGGAAGTACAAAAGGCGGGCCCTGCAGTTCAGTTGGGCTGGAGCTGCCATGAGAGACAGATGAATCCCACCTGCTGCTGGAGCCTGCAGAGGAGCTGCTGGGTTTGCCTCCTGAGGACTGGCCAGAGCTCCCAGGGCCACTGGACAACCAAGACACCGACAAACTGCTGGGGCTGCTGCTGGCCACCTACCCTGGAGAGACAGAGAACAACTACAACATAGAGGTACCAGACCCTGGTGATGTAGAAAGTAGCCCAGGGAAACTAGACGACAGTCTGGTTGAGTGATGGCCTGATACTAGGTCAGCGTGTTGCAGGTGGATCCAGTGGTGGACCACTCCGCCATTATCAGGGCCCTGGGCTGGGACAAGGTGGAGTTGGATGGGCTTGTGTCCCCCTACTGCTGCTACCCCACCCTTGGGGTGGCAGTATGCCCATCTTAGGCCAGGAGGCCTATGGTACCCTGCCGTCCATGCCTGCCTGAGCCCCACTATACCCTTATCTGAGCCTAGTCTAGATTTTGTTGGTGCTTACCCTTACCTGGGGCTCACAGACTGCTTAACCGCTCTGCACTGATTGCAGGTCAGGGCCTACTAACTGTTTGCTGCCCCGCACTGACCGAGGGCTGGAGCACTATGTGTAGCTAATTTCCCCCCCCCCCTTTTTGAGCTCATCTTTACAGATATGTGATAGTGAGGTGGCGTGGCCTCTCTCAGAGAGTGACACGGTGGGACGGTCATGCAGCTTACAGTTGGACATTAGGAAAAACTTTCTAACTGTCAGGGTGGTTAAGCACTGGAATAAATTGCCTAGGGAGGTTGTGGAATCTCCATCATTGGAGATTTTTAAGAGCAAGTTAGAAAAACACCTGTCAGGGATGGTCTAGATAATACTTAGTCCTGTCATGAGTGCAAGGGACTAGACTAGAGGACCTCCTGAGGTCCCTTCCAGTCCTATGATTCTATATAAAGACAATCTTAGCTGGTGCTAAACTGCCAATCTACCTAGGGAAGTAAATGCCTTAAAGGAATTAAACATAATAAGCAACAAGGAAATTTATATGCAAATGGGTACTCAAGATATTGGATTGCAGCACTGATAAAGTGGAGCTGACGTGAATGGGAAAAGTAGAGATTAAAAGGTTCCTGCACACCATTATGTATTGTATTCCTAATTCACAATAACTGTGGCCAAGGCAGTGTGTATGATTGAATATCTTTGAAAATCTGGCTGTTATGCACTCAGGGGTCTAAGTCCCATTGACTTTAAGTGAATCTTAAGCTCCTAAATGCCTAAGTCACTTTTAGCCCCACAGTGTGAGCCCGAGTCAGTTGACTCAGGCTCTGAAACTTGCTGCCCTGGCTTCTTCTTTTTTTTTTGCTATGTAGACGTACCCTAATTGTCTTTGCTCTTCCCTGGTGCTCCGGTGGTGATGACAGCATATGAAATTATAGCTCCTGCTGGTATTATCAGCCTGGTCCTTTATGTCATCCACCTACACACACACATTCATTCTCTTACTCTTTCTCACTCATAATTTATTCAGTAAATTGATTTATTTATGTAGGTCATTTTTAGTAGTGCTTGATTATTTGTAAAGCTAAGTTAAAAGGACAAATGAGTGACAAAGTTAAGGAGAGGCTTAGTGGGACTTGGATAATGGCAGAGAGAAACTCAGCCCAGGAATAAGCAAAAGTACATCAGTGGACTGTTACCGATTTTTAAAATTTCTCTCTCTCTTTCTCATGTATGCAGTGTAGTTGCAGCCGTGTAGGTCCCAGGATATTAGCGAGACCAGGAGGGTGAGGTAATATCTTTTATTGGACCAACTTCTGTTGGTGAGAGAGACAAGCTTTTGAGCTACACAGCTCTTCTTCAGGCCTGGGAAAGGTACTGGTCCAGTGTCACAGCTACATGCAAGTGGAAGAGATTGTTTAGCATAAGTAGTTAGCACATATTCTAAGAGACCCTTCAAGGTAGAATGGCCCATTAACACCATTGCAGTCATAGGACAAAAAGAGTTGGTTAGTGGGTTATAGAATTGTAATAAACCATAAATCCAGCGTATCTGTTCAATCCATGATTTTTAGTGTCTAGCACAGTTATGAATTTAAATTCCCAGGCTCATCTTTAGAAAGTGTTGTGCAGGTTTCCTTTGAGGATGAGGACTGATAGGTCAGATATAGAGTGATCGCTTTGTAAAAAGTGTTCACCCACAGGTAACAGGGTGTTTTTGTCTTTTATCATTGTCCTGTGTGAGTTCATTTGAGACTGTAGTGACTGTCTGGTTTCACCTTTCAAGATCCATGGATCCTGCATATGCCTATCACAACATGTGGTGTACCTCATCCAGTGCACTAAATGCCCCAGTAACAACTATGTGGGTAAAACCAGATAATCACTATGCTCTTGAATGAACTCTCACAGGACAATGATAAAAGACAAAAAACACCTTGTCACCTGTGGGCGAACACTTTTCACAAAGAGGTCAGATATGGAGTGATTGATCAGTCCTCATCCTCAAAGGAAACCTGCACAACACTTTCTAAAGACGAGCCTGCAAGTTTAAATTCATAACTTTGCTAGACACTAAAAATTATGGACTGAACAGATACGCTGGATTTATGGTTTATTACAACCATCTGTAATCACTAAGCCCCGCTTTTTGGCCTGTGACTGCAGAGGTGTTAACAGGCCCCTCTATCTTGAATGGTCCCTTAGAATCAGTAGCGGATGACTGTATGGGCTGAGGGGACCCTGGGCTGAGGGAAATGTATGGGCCAGGGACCCTGGCCAATTTGGGGGCCCTTCAGGCTGGAACTCTGGCCCTGCGCCTCCTCTCCCTCCCCCCACCCCCAGGCCCTACCGCTCTGCTCCTCCTCTTCCCCCTGAGGCCCCGCCCTCTGGCCAGGTCTGATGCCAGAGCTGTGGTAGGGTGAGCATATTCCTCCCGCCTCCAGTGTGGGGCTGGCCGAGCCCCTCTCTCCCTTCCCCCCACCACAGAGCTGCCCCCCCCAGCCCCTCTCTCCCCCCTCCACCTCCCATTGGAGCTACCCCCCCCATTCCTCTCTCCTCCCCCCATTTTACACTTGGGTATAGTGAAATACACAGAGGTTAAGTGAATTGCCTACAGTCAAGCACAAAGTGAGTCAAGTATCATTGCTAGTTAGAGAACTCAAGAGTCCTGACTCCCAGTCTCCAACACTTACCAATAGACAATACTGTTTTAATAAAAAAAACCTCATGTCTCAGCTATTACAATATTTGGCACTTAGGCAGAGTTCTCTGGCATAATGATGTATTATGTGTACAGACAGCTGCAGCTGTCCACACTCACTCACCTGAAACTACAGGTTCCAAAACTACTGTCACAAGTATCAGCAGGATTATTAATTCAAAACCAAACAATTTGACAAGATTACAACTTTAAGATAGACACATTTTTAGTGCATTGAACCATTTATTTTCATTTATATTTATTTCTATGCTTCCTATTTTATATTAGTGTTTTAAATTCTTTGACATGTAAAGAGACAAGGCTCCTGCCCTGAGCAGCTTACAATCTAGTATTTTTCCAATAAATATGTAGCTTATATTTAGTGTGTTTAAACTTTTAGCTGCTTTATAAAAGCTAAATGATTAATCCTCACTCCCTGCTGGGAGGTAAATAAGTAAAAATCATTTTATGATGTGAAATTCAGACAATGCAAAATTATGCAACAAGCAAAGATCACCGAGCAAGGAAGAGAACTCATTTTTCTGGCTCCACAGCCTGTGTTCAGACGCTCTGACTACATCAGTTTCTCAAACCACTTTAAAAGGAAAATTTACATATCATATCCAAGTTAGACAGGAATAATTGAAGTATTTGAAATCATTACATGTTTTTCCTTATTAAACCTGTTGCAATAAGATAGGCAGCTCTAACTCATTTAAAACAATAAAGGCAGTAGAATAAAGTGCAGCAACTGTACACGGTTCCTTTGTTTTCAATAAATAGCTAATTTTCCACTATAGCTGTGTTTTTTTTGTTTCTTTGTTTTTTTAAAAGATTTTTCCAGCCAGCCCAGTACATTTAATTAATTAATTTAATTAAGCTGTCTAGTTTTTTCTCTGCTCCTCTCTCACCCTCACTCAGATTCCTTTCTTATTTGAATGGGCCTTTTAGGTAGCCAAAATTTCCCCTCTCTTTTAAATATATATACACACTGCTCCTTTGCTCCCTGTATCTGTAAACAGATCTTGCCTTCTAGGAAATGCCCGAGTCCACCTCTCCTCCTCCCCTGCATACGCAGCTCCCCCCCACCTGACTCTCTTTTTGGCAAAACTGGGCATTTGTCCCGTTTGCTCTTGCCAACTGATGATGGACAAGTGCCCTGTTTTGCCAAAAAATGTTGGGATGTCCAGGCAGGGCTTTAAAAGGGGACTGTTCTGGCAAAAACGGGCGTATGGTGACCCTAGACTGTAGTAAGAACTGCCCAGGGAGCCTGGGCAGCTCTGAGGAGCCCTGGACCCTCCATCTACCATGGGCAAGGAGCTGGGGTGCCTGAGAGCAGCCCCCAGTCTGTGTCCCTGCCCCCCAGGGTGTGCAATCCAGGACAGGTGGAGAGTCCAGAGCTCCTCACAGCAGCCCAAGCTCCCTGGGCAGCTCTTACCATGGCCTGGCTTCCACCCAGGCCAGGAGGCAGGGCCATGGGTGGACAGGGAGGAGCAGGGGATAGAGCGGCATAGCAGGGGTGTGTGTATGGGGGCCCAAATGTTCTTTGTGCCCAGGGCCCCATAGGGTGACCAGGTGTCCGGTTTTCTACCGGAACACCCGGTTGAAAACGGACCCTGGTGGCTCCGGTCAGCACTGCCGACCAGGCTGTTAAAAGTCCGGTCGGTGATGCTGCAGTGCTAAAGCAGGCTAGTCCCTACCTGTCCTGGCACTGCGCTGTGCGCGCCCCAGAAGCAGCCAGCAGGTCCAGCTCCTAGGTGGGGGGGGCCATGGAGCTCTGCATGCCGCCTCTGCCCTGAGCACCAGCTCCGCAGTCCCATTGGCCAGGAACCGGCCAATAGGAGCTGGGGGGTGTGGTGCCTGCGGGTGAGAGTGGCTCGTGGAGCCGCCTGACCCCCCCATCTAGGACCTGGACCTGCTGGCTGTTTCTGGGGCACGTGCAGTGCCAGGACAGGCAGGCAGCCTGCCTTAGCCCCCCTGCTGTGCCACTGACCGGGAGCTGCCCGAGGTAAGCCCACGCCCCAACCCCAAGCCCTAGCCCCCTGTAGGGTGACCAGATCACAACACTAAAATATCGGGACACATTGGGGTGCTGTCAGTCCCCCCAGGCTCTGCCCCCACTCTGCCCCAGGTCCCTCCCCCTCCCTGCTCGCACCTCCCCCCCCCTCATGCCCTTCCTCAGCCCCCTGCTGGCTTGCTGTGTCCCTAATCAGTCCTGCACCCACTGCTTGCCTCCTCACCTGCCCGCCTGCCACTTGCTGGCTAGCTCACTTGCCTCTTCACTCTCCCCACCTGCAACTCGCCTCTTTACCCCCTGCCACTCATCCCTATGGCGCCGACTTCTTCTCTGCCAGGTGGGTGTTCGTCCTTCCCGCCCAAGCATCCGTCCTCGCTCCGCCCCCATTCCACCCCCTTCCCCAAGTCCCCGCCCCTGCCCTGCCTCTTCTCCACCTCCTCCCCTGAGCGCGCCGCGTCCCTGCTCCTCCCCCTCCTGCCTGGAAAGCGCTAAGTGCCGCCAAACAGCTGTTAGGCGGTGGGAAGCGCTGGGAAGGGGGGGGAGGAGCGGGGACGTGGCACGCTGGGGGGAGGGGGAGAGAAGGAGGTGAAGGGAGCTTGGCTGCAATTTTTCCCTGTGGGTGCTCCAACCCTGGAGCACCCACGGAGTTGGCGCCTCCCTCCTGCTGGCCTCCTTACCTGAATATTGGGACAAATGGCGTCCCGATCGTACATTGATTGGGACAAAGGATTAAATAGATAGAGAAGAGGAAATACAGACTACCTGGAGACACACAGATCCATGTGGTATAAAGGATTTAAAAATACAATTAGGGTGAAATATCAAGAACACTAAAATAATGGTAACTAGATGCAGAGGCAGTGTCAAGAAGTTTGAGATATAATGGTGACCTGGTTTTACTTTAATATTCCAGCGTTTAGGTTAGGTCTGCTACTAATGCAGGCCACGAGTGTTGTGTTCAGGGGTTCTCCCTTGCTTCCCTGGGTCATTGCTGCTTCTACAGGTTCTTAATGTGCTACACTTACTCAAATGTGTCACTGTTACCCATCTAGCTGCTCTCATTCTTTTAGTTGGTTCCTAACAAGTTTTCTTTCCTTATTTTCTTAAATGAAACCATCTTTTTCCAGATTCCCTCCATACGTCTTCCTGCAGCAAAATGCTGTGTTAACTGAAACTGTGAGAAATCTATTTATGCCAGGCCTGTGCACCTTCAGGCTCTCTATATTACTGTTGCCACATGACCCAGGGTCTTCACTCCTGCATATCTTTATACAAAAATACAGTAGTTCAAGAGATGTGCAAAATAATATTAGCTGTTCATACATTTATCCCACACTGGAGACATATTTCCACAGTGATTGTGTATCAGTGCCATGCGTGTATACAGTGCCTAGCACAATGGGGTCTCAGTCTTGATTCAGGCCTATAGGTATTTCCATAATACAAATACAAATAATAATAAGTTGGGCGCTTCTCTGACAGACAAGTTTTGTCTGGGGGGAAAAAATGAAGGCACAGTTCAGGGTGATGTCTCAGCCCTTATTTAGAATCTCGTTACTTGTCTTGGGTTTTGTTTCAATCTTAATTGTTTTATTACTATAGTTTGGGCCTGATTCTGATATTACACAGGTGTAGATCCACAATAACTGCATTATCTGGATTTATGCTGGTGTAATAGACCAAAATCAAGGTCCTCTGTGTTTAAGTTCCTGTTTTGTTTTTAATATCTATCTCAGTGGTATCAACCTCTTCAGCCTGAGGGCCAAACACATTATTTCAAAAGTCTCAAGGAACTGAAATCAATACTTTGTGGCAGATTCTCTTCCCTGTTCTGCTTCCTTGGAGCAAAAACAACCAACAATCCCTTGTTGGAGATTCCCTCAGAGTACTCGGGTCCAGAGTGCAGAGATAGTGTGTCTTATTCCTGTGCCTCCCGGCCTGCAGTCCCTGACTGGTGCCAGAGGAGTGTTGAGACGGGAAGCGGCATGTCAGACACAGGGAGTGGGAGTGGCTATTCCCAGCTGGTGTATGATCCCTGCCAGCAGCGCAAGTTAGAGCAGATCCCTCTAACTTGTGGCAGGGCTGGGGGCAGAGAACTAAGGAGCCATAGCTGGCTGCTGGTTCTCAGCTTCTCTTCTTTCCCCCCGGGTAGCCAGGTGTCCAGTTTTCGACCAAAAGGTGAGGGAGGCGGGGGGTCATCACCTGCGGCCAGCCCCTACTCATTCAGGGCCGCCTCCTACCTGTGTTGGGCAGCTGCAGCTCCCAGTCCTGGCTCTGCAGGCGAGTCCCTCCCGACCCGGGCAGGGGGGAGGGAAGAGCAGCAAGCAACAGGGGGAGGGTGGAAGTGGACTGAATGGGGGTGGGGCTATGGGGAAGAGGCGGGGCAGGGGAGGTTCCAGCACTCCTGCTGGAATATCTGGTTTTTAAATATTACAAAGTTGGCAACCCTACCCTCCTATAGGCCATCCTGGGGGAGCTGTGTGGGGGAGGGACACTATCAATTGGCAGGTGTTCCCCTAGGCTCAGGCAGAGCCAGTGAAATTCCTATCCTGATTCCCTTCCCATTTTTTTCACTTGTTATCCCCTGGAATTAGTTGATCCCTTTATTTTTTTCTGGTCCTTCCACTCTGTAGAGGGGGCTGCCCTTTTGGTTGAACAGATGGATCCCATTTGGAGATCCATCATAAACATGGGGACCAAATAGGTCTGCTCTTCCTGTATCTCTCACAGCTTGGCAGGGAAACAAGCAATGGACAGTGGTTCTCAACCTATTTACTAGTGTGGGTCGCATATGCTGCTGTGTGTCATGTAGGCTGCATCCACACTATATACTATATGCATCCACCACACAGTATCTGTATGGCCCTGAGGATGTCACATGGGCTGCAGCTGTGTGCTGATTGGGCCACAGATTGAGAACCACTGATCCAGAGCTGCTGTTTCCTCCTTCCCCTGTGATGCAGCACTTGGCTCCTGGGGGAGCTGCTGAGCAGCTGCAGCAGGGAAGTGAAAACAGCTGGTCAGAGCAGTCCTGGCTCAGGCAGAATTGCTCTTGGGGCTGGGAGGGAAGCAGTCGGAAGCAACTGGGGAGATTATGTTCCCTTCCTCCTCTCTGTAGTGATAGAGCTTATTCAGATATTTCATTTTAAAAATCATCAGTGCAGTTTAGGGACCACACTTTAAATTCATGATCAAATACAAATGACCAATTATTAATCTCAACATTTGCAATATTATTGTTAAATTTAAAATTGTTTCAGTGGCACAAATGACTGAATTTTAAAAAGAGTTTAAGCAGATGAGTCTAACTCCTAGCTGAAGCAGCCCAAGAAAGTGTTCAGTAACCCAGGAAGCCAGATAATTTGTCTGGTTCAATTCAAAGTCTTTATTAGCTATGAAGGCCAGGTTTGTGTTTGACACCTTTGTCATTATTGGGCCACTGTAAGTAGCCTTCTAGACTAAACCACAGCCATTAAGATGGACCCCATAAAATGCATAGAGGAAGCTGAAATAGTGTTTGGCAAAAAATCCCTGCTTAAAGGAGAACCAATACAGATCCTACACCAAGACGAGGCCATGCATTACGAACTAGCACCGTGGTTTTCGACCTTTTTTCATTTGCAGACCCCTAATAAATTTCTAATGGAGGTGCGGATCCCTTTAGAAATCTTAGACGTAGTCTGCAGACCCCCAGGGCTCCACAGACCACAGGTTGAAAACCACTGTTCTATGGTAACGACAACCTTTTGTGGACCCTTTAGACATAGTCTGCACACCTCAGGTTGAAAACCACTGCACTAGTACAGCACGCAGGAGGGCAGGGATCCCAAGGTGAAGAAAGAAATGGATAGGATGGAGTTGGCTGGTGTATTACTGAATCACTGAAGTGGTGTGCTTCTATGGTGCCTATTGTGAAAGAAAAATGACATGCCTGGGTTGAGGCTGAATGAAAAGGAGAGAAAAACATATTGCTCCCTGTGTGGAAGATATATGCTCCCAGAGAGTAGGGTGACCAGACAGCAAATGTGAAAAATCAGGACGGGGTGGGGCGTAATAGGAGTCTACATAAGAAAAAGACCCAAAAATCGAGACTGTCCCTATAAAATCGGGACATCTGGTCACCCTACCAGAGAGCGGCGGTACAACATTCTCCTCACCGTTGTGGTGCTTACAGATCATTCAGTGCTTAAGGAGTTTGCCAAAGTTCTGCTTTGTTCTGTGTCTGGTTTCAACTGGCTGTGCATAACTACAAGAGTTTCACAGTGCCCCACCAAGACTCTCTGATCTGGAAGCTCAGCTGTAAAGACACAGTCCCCAATTCTACATCTTCCCTTTTAAGCCAAACCTTAATAACAGTAACACTTAAAACCCAACATTAATATAACACACAATTACAAATACTTTTAACCAACATAATAACTCAATGTACTTACAACGTTCGATTACTTTTTAAGGTGCCCTACACAGTGGCATAGGGCTCCCCTGGTACTTCCACCCTACTGCTATCAGGAGGCAGCAAGCCCACTTGTTCTGGTTGTTCCATGGTCTGGGGCTCCACTGCCTCAACCTGCTGTGGTTTGTGCTTGTTGGAGACCCTCTTGGTGAAAATGGCAGAGTCATTGCCACTTATCTCCCTCCTTTCTGGGACTTGTAAAAGGTGTCATCTCTTTCTCCAGTTTTTGGGGTGACACTCTCACATCACCGCAGGGCAATCACTGCTGTTTGTGACCACTGTTTCCCATCACACAGATGCACAGCATCATTTTCATGAAATGGTGGGAGCTCCTGGGATCCCAAACTATATAATTTTTGCCTTATCCATCTGCAAATCCCCCGTGACTGACATTAATTTCTAACAGTGCAGGCATTCTCGTTTTTGAGTTTTCTATGGAACAAACTAGTAGCAAGTGACAACACAGGCTTCCTTGCTGGCATTCTGTAATTTAACAGTGCTAAGCACTTTATTATTTTCACACCATTTTTCACCAACTCATTGGATCGGGGACAACGGGAACTAGCGGCTATATGTCTAAACCCATACTTCACTGCAAACTGATTAAACTCATGCCCACTAAACTGTGACCCATTGTCAGACAATTGATATACTGGACTCTTAAACTGATTTAAGAGGGCCGCACAAGGGGGTTGCACTTATTTAATTTGGTTTTTAAACCAGTTTTGTTAAATTCATACAACTTCTGTGTGTAGGCAAAGCCTACAGGCTAATTATAAATAAAAATGGGAAGAAGAGCTGAGTCATCCATTACAAAAAAGATATGGGCTGGAGTACTGCTGAATTGCATGATAATTTCTAAAAATACCAGATTGAAGTGAATTAAGTATGAGTGAGTTCATAGGTGTTATACTGCATTCTGAAGGCTGCTTAAAATTAGCTGTGAATGCTCTTTTGCTTGTCCTAAATATGCTGAAAAAGATACCATTTTTTTGCACGTGTTTCAGTCTTGCTTTGAGCAGCTACACCTGCAGAACTAAACTGAAAGTCTCACACCATAAGCGGTAGAGTGAGGGAGATAGCTTTTCTATTGCTGTTTTTCAATCATGCTTTCAAGCCCAAAGGAAGAAGACTCCTAAGAGATGTATGAAGAGGAAGCTCAATCATTTCCCCATATGATATATACAGTATATGTTACAACATTGTAGTACCAATGTTTTATTTATTTTTGAGGAGACATTTGCACTATAAAACTTTATTTTCAGATGCGCACGATTTTCTGTAACACAATTCCCCACACACAATAATTGCCCTTTGGACTAAAAATTATCCTTGTTCTCAGCCTAAAGGAAAATGTTAAAATTTAGCGAAATTCCATGAATGGTTTTTTGCACTATCCAATTGTGAAACAGCTACATCAAATCTTAATCAGTTAGGGTTTCTTTACAGCCAGACAGACTAGGAACATATTTCTTTTAAATGAAAGCTTAAATTCCACAGAATCTGGTGGGCCAACAACTGGCCACATTCAGCCTACAGGCTGCAGTTTTTGCCGAACAGAATAAGAAAACAAAACCACCAATGGGCCAGATTCTAACTGCTCTTTCATGAGTGTGCCATGGGTGGAGAAGAAGGACCAGGAACAGGGCCGGCTCCAGGCACCAGCAAAACAAGCAGGTGCTTGGGGCGGCACATTTCTAGGGGCGGCATTCTGGCGCCGGCCATCATAGGCACCGACTCTGGGACATGGGGAAAAAGTGCCCCTGCCGCCCCAGCTCGCCTCTGCCCGCTCCCCTGAGTGCGCCACTGCCGCTCCGCTTCTCCCCCCTCCCTCCCAGGCTTGCCGCATGCTAAACAGCTGTTTCGCGCAGCAAGGCTGGGAGGGAGGAGAAGCCGAGCGGTGGGCGCTCAGGGGAGGCAGCGATGGTGGAGTGGAGGTGAGCTGGAGCGGGGAGCGGTTCCTCTACCCCCCTATTACTTCCTGCGCCCCCCACCCTAGCTCACCTACGCTCCACCTGCTCCCCTGAATGCGCCGCCACTCCGCTTCTCCCCCCTCCCTCGCCTGAGAGGGAGGGGGGAGAAGCGGAGCGGCAGCGCGCCCGGGGGAGCAGGCGGAGCAGAGGTGAGCTACGGCGGGAGGTCGCGGGGGGCCCTGCAGGAAGCAATGGGGGGGGGGGAAATGCGGCATATCCGGGGGAGGAGGCGGGGCTGGGGATTTGGGGAAGGGGTGGAGTTGGGGCGGAGCCGGGGGCAGGAGGCCACACAAAAAAAGGGGGGGTGGCCAAAAATTTTTTTGCTTGGGGCGGCAAAAATCCTAGAGCCGGCCCTGACCAGGAAGCACTCCCTCTGCCTCCTGCACAAGGGGCAGAGAATTCTTAGTGCCTCCAGTAGAACTAGAGCAGTGGTTCTCAACCAGAGGTACGTGTACCTCTGGGGGTACTCAGAGGTCTTCCAGGTGGTACATCAACTATTCTAGATATTTGCCTAGTTTTACAACAGGGTACATAAAAGCACTAGTGAAGTCAGTACTAACTAAAATTTCATAAAGACAATGACTTGTTTATGCTCTATATACCATACACTGAAATGTAAGTACAATATTTGTATTCCAATTGATTTATTTTATAATTATATGATAAAAATGAGAAAGTAAGCAATTTTTCAGCAATAGTGTGCTATGACACTTTTGTATTTTTGTATTCTGATTGTGTAAGCAAGTAGTTTTTAAGTGAGGTGAAACTTGGGGGCACGGAAGACAAATCAGACTCCTGAAAGGGGTACAGTAGCCTGGGATGGTTGAGAGCCACTGAACTAGACAGCCTAAAAGAGAGGTGGTGCCATGATCTCATTTTGCCTCAGCTGCTGTTTCAAGGCTGGCACTGGGTGGAGTTGCTCTTTCTCTGTGCTTGCTTTTCCCTAGTGAACCTGGTGGCATTCTGCTTGCCTCTCTTCTCCATATGCAGAGTGCTACCAGATACTGCCACTTGTGCACTGCCCCTCATCTCCAATATATCTGCAGTGGCTACTAATACCAGTCTTCCCCTTTACTGTATCTCTTCTTTTTTACCAGGCCTGTCATTAATGAGTCCAAGGAGCTTACCAACAAACTTTCACCTAAGTTTTCAGCCATTCAGTTAAACATGAAGCCATATGTTAGATATCTGAGACCTACCCTACTCTAGAATCACTTGTTGTATGTTGTTTACAACCTACTTTTACATGAAGGCATGGTGTAGGTAATTTACACCTACCTGTCATAAATGTTGTTTGAGATTGTGAATTTACCCCTTCAAAAATTTTTCCAGTCCTGGAAATTGTCCAAGAAAGGTACTCTCAGAGAGTAGCTCGAATTGGAAACTCAGACAATTACCTGGGTAACGTTGGTGTGGGCTGAGAATGGTGATTCAGGCTTAATTCTGAATGTCCTTGCTTTTGACTGGTGTAGGCCACAGTCTTTATTTATTTTAGGGCTGTCAATTAATCGCAGTTAACTCATGCGATTAACTCAAAAAAAGTAATCACAGTTTTAATCACACTGTTAAACAGTAGAATACCAATTGAAATTTATTAAATATTTTGGATGTTTTTCTACATTTTCACATATATTATATTCTGTGTTGTAATTGAAATCAAATTGTATAATTTTTATTACAAATATCTGCACTGTAAAAATGATAAACAAAAACAATAGTATTTTTCAATTCATCTCATACAAGTACTGAAGTGCAATCTCTTTGTTGTGAAAGTGCAATTCACAAATGTAGATTTTTTTTTGTTAGATACCTGCATTCAAAAACAAAACAATGTAAAACTTCAGCGCCTATAAGTCCACTCAGTCCTATTTCTTGTTCAGCCAATCGCTAAGACAAACAAGTTTGTTTGCATTTACAGAGATAATGCTGCCCTCTTCTTATTTACAATGTCACCAGAAAGTGAGAACAGGCATTTGCATGGCACTTTTGTAGCCGGCATTGTAAGGTATTTACTTGCCAGATATGCTAAACATTCGTATGCCTCTTCATGCTTCAGCCACCATTCCAGAGGACATGCTTCCATGCTGATGACGCTCGTTAAAAAAATAATGTTAATTAAATTTGTGACTGAACTCCTTGGGGGAGAGAATTGTATATCTCCCGCTCTGTTTTACCTGCATTCTGTCATATATTTCATGTTATAGCAGTCTCGGATGATGACCCAGCACATGTTGTTCATTTTAAGGACACTTTCACTGCAGATCTGACAAAACACAAAGAAGGTACCGATGTGAGATTTCTAAAGATAGCTACAGCACTCAACCCAAGGTTTAAGAATCTGAAGTGCCTTCCAAAATCTGAGAGGGATGAGGTGTGGAGCATGCTTTCAGAAGTCTTAAAAGAGCAACACTCTGATGCAGAAACTACAGAACCTGAACCACCAAAAAAGAAAATCAACCTTCTGCTGGTGGCATCTGACTCAGATAATGAAAATGAACATGCATTGGTCCGCATTGCTTTGGATAGTTATCGAGCAGAACCCATCATCAGCATGGACGCATGTCCACTGGAATGGTGGTTGAAGCATGAAGGGACATATGAATCTTTAGTGCATCTGGCACGTAAATATCTTGCGATGCCAGCTACAACAGTGCCATCAGAACACCTGTTCTCACTTTCATTATCTCCTGCAAATGTAAACAAACTTGTTTGTCTGAGTGATTGGCGGAACAAGAAGTAGGACTGAGTGGACTTGCAGGCTCTAAAATTGTAAATTGTTTTATTTTTGGATTCAGGTTTTTTTGTACATAATTCTACATTTGTAAGTTCAACTTTCATGATAAAGAGATCGCATTACAGTATTTGTATTAGGTGAATTGAAAAATACCATTTCTTTTGTTTTTTTTACAGTGCAAATACTTGTAATAAAAATAAATATAAAGTGAGCACTGTACACTTTGTATTCTGTGTTGTAATTTAAATCAATATATTTGAAAATGTAGAAAACATCCAAAAATATTTAAATAAATGGTATTATATTATTGTTTAACAGTGCGATTAATCACAATTAATTTTTTTAATCGCTTGACAGCCCTAATTTATTTCAATATATTTGTGGATTTACAAAGGGTATTCAATTAAGAGTGGGAACCAGAATTTAGTTGTCTTAGAAGAGTGGGCCTCACTGCGAGCTTGCACAGTGGATGTATTAACCAGCAGCAGTTAACTATGATCAAGCAGTCTGTTTGTAACTTAACCAAGATCTCTGGACAGAACACTTCACAGCTTCTCCCACTGGGCATGACTAATCAGGCCTACTTTCCCTAACATTTTCTCCATCTTCTGAGGACCTTCTATAGATAGTCATTTCTCCATAAATACTTTCATGTTGAAACATTTGCTCACATTGTATTTTCTTTCTGTATTTTTTTTTTCAAATTCTGTGAATAAGAGTACTAAGCAGTAGACAGGGAGAACCATGGCTTTACTGATAATATTGTCAGCTTCTTCAGGCAATAACTGAACGGTGCTATTCATTTCTTTACTGCCATGAGCTAGATCAAGGGTTTCTTTTTCTTTGTTAGCCTTTCCAAGATGTGGGGTCAAGAAACGATATAACTTTTTTTGCTCCTATTTCAGAATTACTTGTAAAACTGCACATTGCATTGCTTCACCAGTGAAAAATACAGTGTGTGGTTGGGACAGTAAATTTAGTTATAATTAACTGGATTACAATAATGATGACAACCACTCTTTTGAGGATAGAAAGGACTGTTAGTAACTCTAGTTCTTGTCTCCTACAGACAGACTGATTTAGAATTTACAGTGGATATCTACTTTGTTAGTAAAGTTCAGAGCAATGTGAATATGGTCAGAATCTAAAACTATCCAATTTGCAGTATTTCAAGAGAAGAGACTTTTGTATATTCACAGATAAAATAAAAGACTCTATTTTCTGACTTGGAGAATGTTTCTTTCTTAAGTTGTTCAAGACATATAATTAGAACTGTAATAGGAGTACTTGTGGCACCTTAGAGACTAACAAATTTATTAGAGCATAAGCTTTCGTGGGCTACAACC
The DNA here is from genome assembly GCF_028017835.1 of Emys orbicularis. Classification (NCBI taxonomy): domain Eukaryota; kingdom Metazoa; phylum Chordata; order Testudines; family Emydidae; genus Emys; species Emys orbicularis. The sequence continues at coordinate 213,937,598 of NC_088683.1, forward strand.
CACTTCTTCGGATGCATATAGAGTGAAACTCTATATGCATCCGAAGAAGTGGGTTGTAGCCCACGAAAGCTTATGCTCTAATAAATTTGTTAGTCTCTAAGGTGCCACAAGTACTCCTGTTATTTTTGAGGATACAGACTAACACGGCTGCTACTCTAGAACTGTAATGTACTTTACTAAACTGTACAAGCGATTCTCTGTCACAGTAACACACTGTTTTACAAGGCATCAGTGATTACCACAAAATTTTCAACCTGTTACTGTAAATTCTTCTACAATTTAAAAATGTAAAAACCAAATGTTTTCCAGATCTGATCATATGAACAAAATGTAAAGAAAATGAAACCACTGTTTAAAAAAAAAAAAAAAAAAAAGACATTTAAAAAAATAAACTTGGACTTTTAATAAACACAAAAAGTAGTACATATATGCAATAGACAACTAATACTCTCCTCGTTGTATAAAGAATGCTCTACTGTAGGTATAAAAATCCTGCGTAATTGACAAACCAATGGTCTGTGGTACAGAACACTGACTTTTCAAAGGATAAAGTAGTCATTAATAAAAACAAATGCTACAATAAACTAGAAATTTATTACTTTGTGATTACAGTAGCATCAATAATTTTCAGTTGAACTGCATCATATCCATGTAGATGAAAGTTTGATACTGATAAGATTGTTACAATGGAAAAACCTAAACATTTTGACATTGATATTTGTATAATGCACATTGATGTATGTTAGTTTATAAGTACTGTGTATTTTAGTTTTATTGAATAAAAGTTTGAAGCTTCATAAACTAGTCCACTTTACTTAGCATTACAGTAACGGACCTTGTATGTGAAAGATGAACTATACAAACATTTCCTGCCTTCTTCTTAAAAGCATGAGATTTATATAAAACGTATTATTTATATAAAACTTTTATTACATATATAATTTATATAGGTGCTCAGATATTACAATGCTAAACACTATAGCAAGCCTGTAAATAAAACAAATGATCAATCAACAAAACCTCTGAAATGTATATTTTTGTGTTATTTACATATGACTATTAGACGAGCTCTTCAGTATCAAGTGAAGAAAGTATTTGTGTCATTAAACAGTGCTGTGTGACAGCAGAGATTGACATTATATTTGTTGTACTTGGGAACCAAATGACCAAGCTCTAAAATATACTGTGACAGGATAGTTAGAAAGCACCCATATAAAGAGTGCAGTCCATCTTCCTGGCTCAGATAAAACATATAAAAGATGGCTCCAGGGGAGGACAAATATTTAACCTCCTCAAGAAAAAGAAATTTATCAAGTTGCCTTCCCCTTTGATTCTAAAACCTTGTCAGTCTGCAGTTAAATAGAAATACTTTTGATTCACCAACATCTAAGTTCCCTATTTGGCACTCAGATATTCATATCTAAATATCTACAGTATGCTTTATTAGCTGTACTTTATTTAGCACTCTTCATCTGTAGCTCTAAGTGTTACAGAAAGGAGGCCAAGTATCATCATCCCCATTTTACATGTGGGGAAACCGAGGCACAGAAATGAAGTGACTTGTTGGAGATCACAAAGCAGGTTAGTGGGAGAGATGGAAACAGAACCCAGACACTTTGACGCCCAATGTAGTTCCCTGTCCACTGAAACATACTTTCGTCTCATTATTAATATAGATGAATTTGTAGAAAACTTTAATAGGCAGAAGACTGGGAACTGCTGAACTAAGTGAATGCATGCAAATAAAAGTACAGGAGAAATTTGTTAATTTGAATTTAACTAGCCTGGAAACCCCCCTACTTCCCCCAGTGATCCACTCCCTGCTTCTCAGCAGAGATTTAATAGGAGAGTGTTATAACAGTCAAATTACAAAACACATCATTTACAGACAAAGTACATTTATGTTGTATTATTCTTACTTACTAAGTTGCAAAATTCAGTAATCCACTATCAGTGTCCCAGTTAGTATAATTTAGTGAGGTCTATTGTATGAAAGAATATAATTTAGATAATGCTTCAGTCTCACATCTTCAATGTATAGCATATCCTGCATTAATACTACATGCATTGTACATGGAATTAAATTGCAGTACACTTTGAAATAAGACATAGAGCTGTGATATTTATCTTCACACTGAGCAGAATTTTTTATTGAACTCTCCACAGTGACACCCTGGTCTTTTTTTCTCAGTGACTGTAGTTAATTTAGATGCCAAACATATGTATGAGTTCATATAATTTCTTCTGATGTGTATTAGCTTGAATTTGTCAACACAGAATCTTATCTGCCATTTTGCTGCCCATTAACCTACCTGTGATAGGAACTTTAGAAAAACTTTAGAAAGTTTTCTCTAGTGTTCACTATCCTAAATAATTTTGTGTCATCTGCAAATATTTCACATTTTTCAGATCATTAAACTTATGTTAACTAAATCATCCTGGTCCTAGGATGTAGCCTTAGCTACTCAGATTCTTTAATAGGCTGTGAGGAATTGTGTCAAAGACACTTTGGGAAAGTCCAAATAAAATTGTCAGCTGGTTCTCCATCTATTATTCTGTTGATGTACTCAAAGAATTCTATCACATTAGAGAGGCACAATCCTAAAATTAAAAATAATTACCCATCCCCGCCCCTGCGACTCGCTCTCCAGACGCGTCCCCACCGGGGCTCGCGCCTGCACCAGTATCTGTCCGCACTCAACGATCTCGCGCTGCCGCTTGCTTGGACCGTTGGGCTTTAGCCCCGCCCCCCGCGCTGCCTTGAGGGAGCCGCCGCAGCCTTGCGGACGGGGCTTGCCGGAAGGGTTCTCTTTCCGGTCCGCCACAGCGGTTCTCTTCCGGTTCGGTATCCCCCATCATGGCGGCGGCCCCTGCGCCGAGCGGGCTCTGAGCTCCGCGGAGGCTCCTGGCGCCGCCTTCTCTCCCCGTCCCCTGCTGCCGGAGCTCGGCGGCTCGCGCCGGGTAGCGGGGAGCCGCCGCGGGGTCCCTGCGGCTGGTCGGGTCCCGGGGGGAGCCGGGGCCTCGCGCGCTTCCTGCCCAGGCTGCCGCCCCCATGGCGCCGGTACAGCTGGAGAGTAACCAGCTGGTCCCGGCCGGCGGCGGCTCGGCCCCGGCCCCCCCGGCCCCGGGCACCGCCACGGCGGCCAGCCCCGGCTACCGGCTCAGCACCCTCATCGACTTCCTGCTGCACCGGACCTACGCGGAGCTGACGGTGCTGGCGGACCTGTGAGTGCCGCGCTCGGCGCCCCGTTCCCTGCCCCTGGGGAGGGTGCCGGGTGCCCAGAGCTGCCCCTGCCCGAAGCCTGCACCCCGGGGGAGCTAGACCTTGTGCGGCTTTGTACCTGCTCCCGGTTCATCCCATCCCTGCTAAATTGTGGGGCTCCGTCAAATGACCTAAAAGATGGAAAACAGAGAAAAAGCTTGAACGTAGTTTGTTTTGTTCGGAAAGCATTTACATTTGTCTCTAAATTAATTTTAATGACATTGGAACTTGCAAGTTTTTAAATTAATTACATTAGTAATATGTTACACTATGAGAGATTCTTAAAGTTCTGATGTCTCACACTGAAGTGCTTTAAAATAAAAAATAGCTTGGATAATGAGAATAAGCTAGTCCATCTTTGTCTTATTTGCTCTTCTTATTGGTTGCTGCAATGCTTGATGTGAAAACAAACAAGGAGTGAACTTAAATCTGAACAATTTGTTTAATTTAGCGTCTAAACTAACTCTCATCTATTAAATTATTATGATTAACTTCACAGGGTAGTGTAGGGGGTATAGGGAAAGGAGTAATTTATTGGGCCAATGGGAAAGTACCTGTAGGTCTGTGCAGAACAAGAACTACTGAATCTGATCATGTAAACTGTATTTCCATGGACTAGCTTACTCTCATGACATGCCCAGCCACTTTAGAATTTCAGCAGGTTTTGGAGATGCACATTTATGGGTGCACTGATATTTTATAAATCCTATCTACAGGTGATCTGTAAAGAAAACAATCTTGGTTCAGTGTCTAGTGTGTGTTAATTTGAGGTTTAGGGTTTTCACAGTAAAATGCACTGAATGTAAGTGCTACTGACTTCTTGCATTCTCACATTCAGTTAGCTCTATGTATTAAAATATTTGCGTTAGGCACACTGTGTACTATAATATGATACCAAACATTGCAACTTCATGTAATTAATACAAAATAAAACTGTCAGGGTTAACAGTGCTTGAAGAATATGTTGGACAATTGATCCACTATTGAATTATAGACTGTCCAGGATCTCAACCAAATGTGAATGTCCTAGATTTTCAATGCATGCCACATGTTCTGTGCATTTGGCTAGCAGAGGGGCTCCTTATCTCTATAAAATATTCTTATTTTTGCATGATGATCTCCCTTGCTTACAATTAACTGTCCAACACAAAGTACTGATGTGTCCAGATCTGTGACCAAAAATGTAGCTTCCAAGTATAGAACAAAGAACACTTTCTGCCCGTGAAGTTTACAATCTAAGCATGACAAGACACAACAGACTATTATAAATAGATGGGGGGAGTTCAACAGAGAGAAATTAGTCAGCATGGTAGACAGTGGTCTGTGCACACTAGTGGCTTAACCATTGCAAAGCTTTTTCTAGGCATCATGACAAAAAAGAGTTTTGAGGAGGAATTTGGAGGTGGATAATGAGATAGGTTTGTGGATATTTATGGGCAGCGCTTCCCAATCCACCTCCTATCATTTGGGCCAAAAGTTGTACTTGTCTACTAAGTCTACATGAAATGAGCTAGTTGGTCTTTGTCCTGTTTTCTGGAGGGTTATCAATGAGGTACAGTGATTGGGGGCCTTATAAGTACTTATGGATATCCATATTGGCTAGCTCAGCAGAGAGGCTAAAGTCTTCCATCTTTCAAGTTGATTCTTCTAATTCCAGTTTTAGGCAGGATGGTAGGGCATAATGGTGGATCTAATGCTGATGCTGTCTATTTTGCACCTGTTGTATGTATAAATAGACAACTCTTATTTCTAAAGCTAGTAAACCAGCACCTTTTTTCAACAGTAAAACTTGTCAAATTTAGTTTCATGAATATGGAGAAATACTACGCAACTTCTTGAAACACACTTTCCAAAGTGTGTGATGTATTCATGTTAGAGTAGTGCTAACTCTTAAATGTAATCATTACATAATGATAAGAGCTCCTCACTGGATGCAAATGAATGTATAGCTAAAGATCTAAATGATTGAAATGTAATAATATAACATTAAATAATGCTTTTATGTTTTTAATAGACTACCAAGAAAGACTGACATGGAAAGGTGAGTCACAACAAGAGTGGGCTATTAATGCATGCTTAAATTTAACATTTAACATTGAGGTGAGTGTGGGATCATTGAAATAAAATATTTTTTCTTAATTCAAGACTTGCCTGAATAAAAGAACCTTTAAAAATGATTTCTTTATTGGATTGTCCTTGTGTTACTGTACAGAAGTAACATTTTTGTGACAGCAATAGCAATGTTAATTTGAAACTGCCTAGGATTGTTGGATTCTGTTGCTAATGTGCTTCTGAACAGTTCTTTCCCCAGCAAGAAGTGCAGTTCATCTTAGGGCATTTCCCTTTTGTGTGGGAAGTGATAGGACATTAAAACTTGGAGGATGGGAGTGCCTGACCTGATATTTAATCTAGTTGGAAAGAGAATAAGAACCTAAACAAATACAGATGTGTTGAGAAGGAATTTCTACCAATACAGGACTAGTGGCTGAAAAATGTACATAGAATAAAACCTCTTATTTGCCCCTCCTATATAATAGGAGATCCACATTTCCCTTAGACAACAGTGAAGAAAGCTTTGTTTTTTTGACTTGGGAACCTGTTTTCTAGACTTCAGAAATATATCCCTCTTTTTACTGAGCTCAAAGTACTTAATGTGCTTATTTTGGAGGTTTGAGTACTTCTATAGAACCTGCCAGAAAATGTAATGTTGGCTTCTGTGCTATCTGTGTTACTCTTCCTTATTGATCTAGTTTAGTTTAAAGATACACGCAGATCACACAATCCCAATAATTCTAATGACAATTATATGTAAAATGCTATGTATCGAGTCAAGCATGTACTTTGCATAATATGGCATAGCTTGCAATTGTCCAAAATTATTTTTTAACAGGGTTTAATCCAGCGGTGAGCAAACTTTTTGGCCTGAGGGCCGCATATGGGTATGGAAATTGTACGGCGGACCTTGAATGCCCAGTGGGGGAGGGGGACTCTATGGGGTGTACCATGGGGGGGCTCTATAAGGGATGTTACTGAGGTGGAGAGAGGGGGGAACTCATGGGGTGTGGTGCGGCGGGGGGGGGGGCTCTACGGGGCAGTACCGGGAACTCCTAGGGGCCCTTCCGGCAGTGACACCAAGGTGGCCGTACCCGGCACCGCCACGGGTGGAGGCACCCTAGCTGAGATGGGTGCGGCCCCTGGGCGTTTTGGAGGTTCTTGAGGGTGAGGTTGTAGGAGGCGAGGAGGGGATTGGGCATGCTGCTGCGTAGGGGCGGGGTTCTGATCCCAGAAACAGCGTGGTGAAGTCGTGCCTGTGCAGTGTGGTTCTGTGTGCCAGAAGATGGTGCTCATCAAGGGAATTGTGAGTGGGGGGCTGGGGAGCGCTGGGTGGAGTGGGGCAAGCCCCTGCCCCTTCTCCCCGGCAGGAGCTCATGGGCTGGATCTAAACGTCTGACAGGCCAAAAGTGGCCCACGGGCCAGAGTTTGCCCACCCCTGGTTTAATCTTTTCCACTACCAGATCCTGGTTTGGGGGAATCAAAAATTGGGACGTTTTCTTGAGACTTCTTTTCTCCTCTTCTCTTGAAGAGATGCTGCATGCCCAATATTCCCTCCTCCTCTCATTTTTAATGTTCCATGTTTCTTACAATTGTTACTCCATTTGCTACAGGCAGTGGCATTCAACTTGTATGTTTAGTCCCTGTGGCTGTTCAGTGGGGGTGGAGTGGCATACATGGTGGTTGTGGCATTTGTGAATTTAATGGGAACTTGCTTTGTGAGGCTCACGCGGTCAAGCTGGTCAATGGACTGAATCAGCTTGGATCTCTTTCACTAGGTGGGAGAGGGGTAGGAGAAAGGAAAGACAATGTTGAATGGTTACATAGAGGCACAAGCAATCTGTGGTGTCTGAAATAGAATTGTGATATTTGGATCAGTATGTTGTAAGCTACAGTGTGATATTAGGATGTGTTGTTGTCTGACGCCATTTGGTGAAATGGTTCTCTAGCTCTTTAAGGTTGCCTACAATTGCTGTAAGGGATGTTGCTTAATTAATCAACTTACTTTGTTGCTCCTGCATATGAGAGCTACCATAGCAGCAGTAATGATGCAGAGAAATTTAATAGCATCAGACTCCTGAACCACCTCTTAAAGCTTGCAGGATGCTGTCTTGGTGACCGGCAGTATACGCCCATCAGTGATGGAGGTGTGATACCTGGCAGTTTTAAACTTAACATGGATTTTAATTAGAGCTTAAGTCCCTTACTAGGGTATTCTTCTTGAGGACCTCTCGATAAGCAAAGCGTGTAGGAAATTATGGATCCTGTTATTTTAGGATCTTTTTGAAAGATATGCAATTTTATTATATACAAAGGACACCACTAATATTAGATTCTAATTGCTCCGCATAGATAAGAGTAAATTACTTTCAGTATTACATGCAATAATACAAAATAGCAGTTGGACAGGAAACTACCTTGATAATATGGTGCAGTGGTACTGAGAACTCATTTGTAACGCAGGGAGGGGGTTGGCTTTTGATAACAGGTAACTTGTGCATTCTCACTGTTCATAATTCCTGTTTCCTTCCTTGCTCTCTAGTGACATATAAAGTAGTGTATATTTTCGATCTAAGTGGATTAATGACTGTTATATTATACATATTTTTAAATGGAACTTGCATTACATCAACTCTGAAGGGTCCTGCTTTCCAATGTAAACAAATAGGAGTTGAATTCTCATTTCTGCTTTACATCAGCAAAGAGCTCCTGCTGGGAAGTATTAAAAGAAAACTCTTGTTCAGATTCTTTGAATAGCTATATAAACTTTGTTTTCCAAAATAATCTCTCTGTATTTTTAGTCAGTGAATGAGGTGTTGTGTCTCAACAACAGTAGATGTCATTTTAATTTGCAATAAGCAAACTTATGAAGTTGTTTTAAGGTAAGGTTTTAGTAATTAAAAATAAATATTAAGTTACAGTAATAGCTCTGAAACATTGATTGACTTTTCCTCCTAATGGCAAGACCGTTATTTACTCCTACTTCACTCTTAATCTACTTTCTGGACATTTTTTTTATACTTGCTAAATATCCATTAATACAGAGGAGCAGGCTTTTTAGTGATCTCTTGTGTAGTAATCAGAAAATCTGTTATACTCTTATTTATATTTACGTGTTTTATACAGGCTTTACACTAGCTTTTTGAAGCGCCAGCTTTATCAAACAATATGTCTTTTAATACAACCAAATGCAAGTTCATACATCAAAGAACAAAGAGTGTAGGTCACATTTATATGATGGGGGACTATATCCTGGAATGCAGTGGCTCTATAAAAGGCTTTTAAGAATAGTGATGGATAACCAGTTGAATTTGAGCTCACTGTTCAATGCTCTAGCTAATGGGATCTGTGATAAACTGGGGACTATCTACTACTACTAGTAGTAATAGTAGCAGGAGGGTGGTATTACTTATGTATAGGACATTAGTGAGACCATTATTAGAATACGATGTCCTGTTCTGGTGCTAATGCTTCAAAGAGTATGTTGGAGAAGGTTCAGAAAAGAGCTACAAAAAGGATTTGCATTCTGGAAAATAACACTATAGTATGATTTAAGGGGCTCAACCTTCTCTAGCATAGACTAAATTGATTATGAGGTGTCTAGATCATGGCTAGAAATACCTACATGAGCCAGAGATTTCTGATAATAGAAGACTCTTTAATCTACTAGGAAGGTACAATGAGAACCTGTGGTTGGAAACTGAAGCTAGAAAATTTCAGATTAAAAACAAGATGCAAATTTTTAAATGTAACTGTTAGAACAACTTGCCTACGGATGTGGTGGTTTCTCCATCACTTGAAGTCTTACAAGACAGGATATATTTCTAAAACATATGCTTTAGTACCAACAGAATTTTTTGGCTTGATGCAGAAATTATTGGATGAGGTTCTGTGTCCTGTGTTTTGCAGGAGGCCAGACTAGGTTATCATAATGGTCCCTTCTGACCTTAATTTATGTATCTTTATTGACTACAAATAATTTTTTTTTTGTAAATTGCTTAATGTAGCTTAAACCTTGTTCTTGCAGCAGCATTTACAGCAAAAAATTGTGTAAATTCAAAGTAACTCCTTGGAAGTCAATAGGTTCTGACCAAATTATTAGAGATCAGAAGCTTCCCATACTGTAGATGGTGTCTCAGAGACTGGAATGAAAGTGTGAATTGAGATCCAAGCATGACTCTCTGTCTTTCTTATCTGGTATAGACAGGCTTCTGCTGTGGTGACGAGTACACATGGGGCTGTGGATATAGGCTGTGGCATTCAACCAGTAGCAAATAGAGTAATTGTTAAAAATGGTGGTGGGAGGAGGGAGGAAGACTGGATATGTAGCATTTCTGCAAGTAAAGAGGAAAAAAACAAGTGTCTCAGGAAGACATCCTGAATTTTCACTCCTTCAGCACCATGCCCTAATGTATGAAAAGATTAAAGCATGTTGGGGGGAAAAAAATTGTACTGAAATTGATGCTACATTATGCAAAGTATTAACTTTACTTGATGCATGGCATTTTCTATGTAATTGTTTTTAGCAAACTGCACTGCAGCTGAACTGCATCTTTGTGAGATGTTTCAGTACTGACTTACTCTTTTTTTTTAACAGAAAAATAGAAATAGTGCAATTTGCAAGCCGCACACGTCAACTGTTTGTTCGATTATTAGCCTTAGTAAAATGGGCTAACAATGCTGGGAAAGTGGAAAAATGTGCGGTAAGTTAGCAACTTAACTTGGTGTAAAATGACCTAATACTTGTCGGTGGGCTTTTTAGTACCCTCTGAATAGATTCTAAAATGCTCACATTAAAAAAGCCAGATTCCATATGCTGATGTACATGAAATTATACATTATTAAATGACATGCTCTTCTCATTCTGTTCAATAATTGTAAGTTATAATTTGTATAGTAGTAATGCGTCACTTCTTCTCTTTTTAAGAGACAGTTAAACTGTTGCAGTAAACCCCAAAAACTCATGAATAGGGAAAGCAAAAGGCATGACTGCATATTGTCTTCAATATTATTTTATCAGGAGTGAGAACATTTGGAGGTTAGGAGATGGGGGGAGGGGAGGGCAGGGGCATTGATCTCAGCATTAGTTCTTATTGTTACACTTGCTTGCATTATATAGGCACTGTGAGATAGTCAAGTCCTGCTCTTGGATAAATAAGTTCAAAGTCCAGGATGTTGCAAAAAGTCAGTTTATTGGCAGAATATAAATAAGGATGGTGGTAATCCAGTAACAGTCTGCAAATGAACTGCCGCAAATGAACTGCCACAAATATACCAGAGTATATAGGAGTGGAAACCTCTGCTGTGGAGTACGAACTGAAACCAAATGATTCTCCTTAACCTTCCATCCAAAATACTAGACACACAAGGTGGATGAGAGATTTTTTTATGGGACCAATGAGTACATTTCCCAGACCTGAAGAAGAGCTCTGTGTAAGCTCAAAAGCTTGTCTCTCTCACCAATGGAAGTTGGTTCAAGAAAAGATATTACCTCACCCACCTTGTCTCTAAAATATCCTGGGACTGTACAGCAACACTGCCTCCAAAATACTCGTATTCTCATAATTCTGGTGATGGATATCCCACAGATGAAGCATTTGTGAAATTACTTAAAAAAATAAATAAAAAACCCCAAGGTCTCATTCACATTTTCCACATGCTCTGTGAAGAGAAGTAAAGAGAGCTGCCACCCACTAATGGAAGCTCTGTTCTCAGGGAATTTTAAATTGTCGTGCAAAGGCAGGGAGCTAGGACTGTTCCTACTAAGCTCCCTGAACTTGTCTTCCTTCCCCAGGAGTTTCTTAAATTCAGACTTGACCCTCCCTGTAGTAGAAGTGAAATGAGGTACTTACTTTTTATTAAAAAGTGGGAATCTGGTATTTTTATCTGTAAATGGTTTGGTGATGGGAGAAATAAAATGTATAAATGTCCTTGAGTAAGTATTTATTTAAGAAACTACCAAAATATTCCTTCCACCTCACCCCAAAGATAGGCTTTCTTGAATTGTGTGGGATGGAGGGGGAGAGAAGGGGGAAATATTATTTAGAGATACTTTGGGCAAGGGATTGACTTCAGCAGTCAATTTTTTTTTTCTCTTTTATAGATGATATCAAGTTTTCTAGATCAACAAGCTATCCTATTTGTGGACACTGCTGATCGTCTAGCATCACTAGCTAGAGATGCTTTGGTTCATGCTCGCCTGCCCAGTTTTGCTATACCATATGCTATTGATGTGTTGACAACTGGGTCATATCCACGTCTCCCAACATGTATAAGGGTAAATGTCTTTACAGTATAGCTGAAAAAGATCCCTCCTAAAATATCTTATCAGGTAACAAACACAAATTAGTGAAACTAACAGTGTCAAACATCTTTCTCCTCCTGTAATTACTGCAGATCAAGTACATATTTCTCTTTAAAGTGCATGCTAATACAGAACCAATTACAAAATGTGCCAAATTCTAACTTGTTTATATTTAGAATATTTCTTATCAGTAAGCTAACTTTTCCCTATCAGGGTTGCTAGACTACATCTGCTCTAGGGCCAACATAATAACAAACCTTTTCCCTTTTTATTAGTCATTTATTGGTATTTGTACACACTAAACTAAAACCCCAGAAAAATATACAACTAACCTAAAATGAGATTGAAATCGCTGCTCACACTGTGTCTGGTTGTAGCTATGATCCTCTTAATACATGCTATTATAGTATCCCTCCAGAATTAAACAGCTGCCTTTTTTGTATCTAGAGATCCATGGAAACACGTTCAGCTATCTTTAATACTGCTTTGTAATTTCCTTGTTTAGCTTGCATTCTGGTTAAGCAAGCTTTTCCAAAGTCATGTAAAATCGTCGAACTCTAGATTATTTTTCTTATAAATATAAAAATCTGGCTATCAACCTTAATTTTTGTAGCAATATCATTTAAGAATACTAAGGCAACTTGATGTACAAGGTCTGGAATAGTCTGAAGTGAGCTGAGTTTAGTGATTTCTTCCTAAATATAAGGTGGTCTGTCTAGGGCACAATCCAGTTCACTGAAAGGCAAATTCAAGAGACTATAGAATGCATGTTTTAAAACTGCCTGCTTAAATATAAATACTGCATCCTATTCTACTTTCAGACTTCTAGTGTTAGTCTTCTATATCATTTATGAAAGTTAATTTATTTAGTAGTGGTTTTCTTCAGTCTGAGAGCTATAGACATGTTGATACTTACTTTAACAGGATAAAATAATTCCTCCTGACCCAATAACAAAAAATGAAAAGCAAACCACACTTCATCAGCTAAACCAGATTCTTCAACATCGACTAGTGACTACAGATCTTCCTCCACAGTTGGCGAATCTTACAGTTGGTAAGGACCTGAAGTTACTTTTAAAGACTCAATTGTTTCAGGCTATTTAAAATAGTGATTTTAGACTTTTAACTAAAACATGACTGGGAAAAAGTTTCTAAGCATCTAAAAAGATTGAAACCCTGTCCCTATGTGACATTAGTGTACATACTTCCCACAGCCTGAAAGAACTGGGAGTTGTATAATCTTATTTAAACCCACCGTAAAATCTCCAAAAAACCTTACTCTGACAACAGAAGAAAAGGTTGCTCTTCTGTTCTGACTGTAGCATTGGTCTTCATGAGCCATTGTTTCTTATATTTCTGCACACAGTTTCGACTGCTCAGGGGACTGCTCCTACTCCATGTCCTCCCCTACTGATGTTTGGCAGACAAGGTGGCCTCTCCTTTCTGTTTCTCCCCACCCTCATTTCCTGTGGCTCATCTTCCCATTGGCGTTAGCTAATAACCCGATTTTATAAACTAGGTTTTTGCATATAAAATTGTCCATTAGTGCATGTAATGGCAAATATGAAGTCATTGAAACTTCAATAGTGAATCCATTTTTCTCTAGGCAGGGTAACTGACTTTGGGCTTTTAATCTTTGAATTTTCTGGATTTGTCAGTTATTCTGTCTAAATGTGTAGTATTGGGTAAAAATGTCAAAAGTACTTAAGTGACTCTGTTACTTTTGAAAATTTTACCCATTGTGGTCTTTGTAAAAGAATGGTAAGTTTTATATAATCATATGGCATACTTAGTCACATAATTGCAGTGGCCCTTGAGTGGAAGGATTGTCCAGTGGCTATGGTGCTAACCTGAGATGTGGGTTCAATTCCCTGTTCCTTCATGGGCTTACTTTGGACCTTGGACAAGTCAGTCTTCTGTGCCTTGTTTCCCTATCTAAAGGAGAGATAATACTGCTCACAAGGCTGTTCTTGGGATAAATATCTAAGATAGTAGATGGTCTAAATAGCCTTGCTTGTGTGTGTATCAGAATCTCTCACACCTGAGGATGGAACTATAAAAGGTCAAACTTGGTATAGGTAGCCTTCATCAAGGTGCCTTGTTCACAAATTTGTAAATGCTTGAACTGTCACTTGGGTGCACGCACAAGGCACTTTGAACACTTGTGTGCATCAAAGAATAAAAAGATGAGGCTAGACATTTCAGGCTTGGTATACAGTGAAAGGTTATATTGGCATAGCTATGTCAGTCAGGGTGTGAAAAAACCACACCACTGACTGGGCAGAACAACTATGTTACTCAGGGAAGTGGTATTCCTGCACTGACAGGAAAAACTTCTTCTGTCAGTGTAGGCTGCATCTACAGTAGAGGGCTGTGCTGGTATAGTCTCTTTAAGTGCAGATGCACTCTTAGTGATTGGTGAAGTAGGTTCATTAGCCTTTCATCTCTGGAAATGTTAAACTACCAGTTAAATATTTTTTCATGTGATTCAGTGTCTGCAAGCTGCTCAGGAGATAATCTATACTGAACTGGTAGATGTGTTAGAAGTCCTGACTAAAGTAATACTGTTTAAGGAAATTTACATGGGATGTGCCCACGCTGTGCTGGCTGGTATTTCCTCTTTCACAAACATTAATAGTTGACTAAATTTTTGTAGAAATGCATGTAGCAGACTAGGGATCATAGAAGATTAATTTTGTTTTATATTGGAAGCCCTCTTGCACTCTAAAGCCTGTTTAGCATGCTGAGCATAAAAAAAAGAAGTTCATGATTTCTCCTAGCTAATGGCCGTGTGAAATTTCGAGTTGAGGGGGAGTTTGAAGCTACCTTGACAGTGATGGGAGATGACCCTGATGTTCCATGGCGCCTCCTCAAACTGGAAATTCTGGTTGAGGACAAAGAGACTGGAGGTAACATCAGAAGTCTTTTATTTTTATGTTCTTAATATTGATCTGGGGTTCTGCTCTCAAAATGGTAATGTTTTATTAATCAGCATTAAAACTAATCGTACAGCCTATATTTGCACGCCACCAACTTGATATGGATAAATCATACCTAATGTCCTGTTTTTCACCACCTTGCTCTGTGTACTTTGTACCTTTAGGGGTACAGTCTCAATGGCATTTCTCCAAATATACTGAGAGATCTGTTACTTTTTAGTAGAACCCAAGTTGCTAAATACCTTTTAACCTTTTGGAAGCTATTCAGTGTGGTAGTCCTTTTTCTTAAAATGATTTGATGTCTAGATCTCTAATGTGAACTATTTTTAATTCATGGAAGATGGTCGAGCTTTGGTTCATAGTATGCAGATCAGCTTCATTCATCAGTTGGTCCAGTCTCGACTCTTTGCTGATGAGAAACCGCTTCAGGACATGTACAGCTGCCTACGTATCCTTCCAAAGATTGCTTTTTAATAGAATGACATAATAGCCTCACACTCTAGTGGTTAGAGCTTAAAAGAGAACATAAATGCTGTTAAGCTCAAGGATAATGCCCATTAGTGTAGTGGAAATGGCCTTTGAGGTTATTCTCATGGTCCAGCAGGAAAGATTCATTGCAAGAAGCAGTATCCAATACTTACCTGGATTGCATCATTCACTTGATTGTTCAAGTCACCTGGAAGCAAACCGGATGGGTAGCTTTGTGTACTAAACTGTTTACCCCTACAACACTTGGGTAGCTGCATGTGGCAAATGATATAGAATAAAATGCTGACTTTGAAGGTGCAGTAGCCAACAATCTTTATTGACTAATAGAATGGCAGTGTTTGTAGACTTCTGTTGCACCTGTGGGCAGTCAAGTGGAAAATAATTTATGCACAAGTCATTAAGTTGACTTTGTGCACAGAAGGGATCAATTAATATTTGGGTAATGTGAAATACTTTTCAATGAAACAAGTGATTCTATGCAAAAATAAAAACATTCTTAAGATAAGCTTGTAGTGTAACAGAATGTGTTTTTTTTTTTCTACCAACTTCATTATGAACTGCATTTCTTGTAATATTCTCCTTTCACCAAAAGGCAATCTGATTTCAAATATCTGAAGCAGTTAGAAAAGAGTACCCTAGAAGTTTAAGACAGGATGCTGTGCAAGAAGTTAGATAAAGACAGCTTTGAAAAATACTTGACACTGTACAAAATAAACTACCATCAAGTATTTATCTGTTTTGGGGAAGCAATGCGTATGTATAAAGGACCATAGAAAAGATTTATGATGTTCTGTTGTCTTACTGTGAATCGGTATAGCATACAGAGGTTGTTTGTATTTGCTTAACTCCATTCCTTAGACTCTTTCTGCTTATCGCTTCAACTAGAAGTTTTGCATTCACAAACACTAATGCTGATTCGGGAACGTTGGGGTGACCTTGTGCAAGTGGAACGATATCATGCAGGGAAGTGTCTCTCACTCTCTGTTTGGAAGTAAGTTAAATAATTTCCAAGGACTTATTTATGCTGACAGACATGCAAGAAGACTCTTAAATGTTGGTGTATTTGTAATTAATAAACTTAGGCCAGAATTTTCAAACCTGAATTTTGAAAGCTAGGTCTCCTCAACTACCATATTTAATCACCTAAATATGTGGTCTGAATTTCAGAAATGCTGAGCACCTTCACATCATGTTGACTTAGGTGGGGATGGTGGGTGGTGAGTACCTCAGAAAATTGAACCACGTTTATTTAGGTGCCATATATTAGCTAGCATAACTGTGATGCTGTTTTGATTCATATATCTAATATGCTTTGATCTGACATTTTATTTGATATCCTGCAAATAGTGAGCCTCGTAAACTAATTATGTGCTCCAGTTTAAATATTTCATTTTGTCACTGTATTTTTCTAATCACTTTTAATGTAGCACAACTGGCTTAATGTTTTCTGTGCGGTGCTTTCGCAATCAGATATTGACTACTGAAGAAACGTCTTCCTACTCACTATGATTACACTAGCTGTAATATCACCACATGGCTTGGAGTGCTTCAGCAAGAATAACTTTTAGACTATTGTTTTAAAATATAAAGTTATTTAATACTTCATTTTTTTATTTTAAGCCAACAGGTGGTTGGGAGAAAAACCGGGACTGCATCTCTTCACAAGGTCACGATTAAAATTGATGAGAGTGATGTCTCAAAACCCTTACAAATTTCCCATGAACCTCCCCTGCCAGCTTGTGACTCCAAATTAATGGAAAGAGCCATGAAGGTAAGGCTCTCCAGCTGCAGCAGGCATTTAGTTTTCTAAATCAAGCATTTATAACTATATTGAGTTGATACATAGTCTCACTACCAGATTCTATTTGAAGAGTTCAGACTCTAGTTCAGCATCAAATTCTGTTGTTTTAGGTTAGGTGCCATTTCTCTTGTGACCTCCACAAATTGCTGATCTAGAGGATATTTCAAAGATAACTATAAAATTTCTGAATGCCTCACTTACTGCATCACAAAGGGGTGGTGGGAAACTATGGCAAAGAGTTTAAAAAGTATCTAGTGATTGTGGGTGGCCAGCTTGAGACATCTTGAAAGGCCTAATTGTCAGGAGTTCCCACATACTCGCCCTCTGAAAATAGGCCTCTTCAGAGTGTCTGAAGTTGGCCACCCAAAACTACTAGTCATGTTTGAAAACCTTGGCCTATAGGTATAAGTATTATACTAAAAGATTAATATATATTCAATTTGTAGAAATGTAAGACTTAATTCTGCATGGTAACTGTAGATAATCTCACTGGTCTGTTTTATTGAATCTTTAATCTACTAATGCCCCAATCTTAAACTAAGAAAATACGTGGGGATAGTCAGTGTGATCTGAAATAAAGAACTATAACCTCCATTCCTATTTGGGTGCGATTTTTATTTTGGTAACTTCCATTGACATGATACTAGTTAAGTTTGGCAAAACAAACCTCTATTGCCCTGAATTTTTAAATAATTAAGTCTCTTGTAATTTCCTTGTCAAGTCAGATTGTGACATGCTGATACCAGTACTTACCATAAAAAGTAAGCAATAGAAATAGTTAACTAAGGTTAGTTATATGATTCTCCATCATGAACCATCATGAACTTTCTTACAGTGGGAAATCTTTACAGCACAAAACAAACCTTAACTCTGCCCCTCTAGTAACACTAGAAGTAACACTAGCCCCTGATCTTCCATTCTTTGTTCTCTTCATACCTAAGACTTGATCCTGTCAACCCTTTCATTGTAAGGATGAAGGACTCTGCACCCCCCAGCGTTTTAAGAAGCTTGGACAATAGTACAATAGTTGGCTGATAGCCACTGATATAGTAACGGTACCATGACCTTCCTCCCACTTTCCGGCTTACTTCATAACAGATGTAAGGCGTTTACAGTGAAATTATACAGGCCACAAGTCAGAAAAGCACATGCTTAACTTTCAACATGTGTGTAAGTCCCACTGACGTCAGTGGGACTCAAGCATGTGTTTGAGCACCTTTCCTAAAGCAGGACTGCAGTTTGTAGAGGTATGTGTGGAGCCATTCTCAGTGTATGACTCATCACACATTGGCTCACTTCATCTCACTGTTATAACTCGGTGATCTGAGCCTAGAGAACTTGTATGCATAGTTGCACATTCCCTCTGTATTTACTGTTAATTGCATAATAATCACATTGGGTAGATTGACAGTAGGACATCATAGTAATAAGGGCCTAAACAAAAATAAATAAATAAAAATAGATGACTCTATGGAGTCTTAATGGAGAACGATGACTTGAAGTAAGCTGTTTGTCTAAGCAGGCTATTGTACAATATTTGTTGTGGTTTTTGTATGGTTATAGAAGAAACTGGAGTCATCCAATATGTGATTATGAGGAAGGAGTTCCACTGCTATTGGTCACTGAGTTGAAACCCTTTGTTATGGATGGGTAAGATTTGTTTCTGAGAGCTTGTCTTACATGCTGTAGTATTAGCAAAAGTGTGAATTTAAACTACTATGGTTATATTGATGTAACCCTGAGTGTAGACACTTTTATTCTCGTATAAAGAGGGCATTTTTCAGGTTAGCTTCTGTCTCTTTGGAAATGGTTTAAGCTAAGCCAAAAAAAGCCACTCTTACTCCGAAATAAAGTGTTTCCACATGGGCAGTTATACCAGTATAACTTGTGAATCTTTTCTCTGCAGACAAGCCGTAAGTTCTTCTAGTTGTCTCTCCCCCAATTATCCTTCCAGTGTTAAGTTGCTGCACTAGGGGCAGAGCTAAGGTTATTTTGATGTTGTCCAGACATTTCAATTGTGGGTACAAATTTATGGTATATTAAGGTTCACTGAGAATTGTACAGTGAACCAATCTAAAATGTTCACTTGTAAAGTTCGGAAGTCTTATTCAAATGTATTGCATGTTCCTCTCATAGTACCTTGATTTTATTTTAAACTGGCTCTTGTAATTTTGTTTCTACAGATTGACCACTTATCAATAGAAAAACTCTTAATAGACAGCGTGCATGCGAGATCTCATCAGAAACTTCAGGAGCTGAAAGCCATCCTTAAGAGCTACAATGTTAATGACAATTGTATGTGTGTTTGTTATGACTTTTACATTTAATCTTATTTCTTTTATTGTGCATGTAAATGGTTTTGTCATCTTTGTCCCCCTCACTTCTCAGTTCCTTGTTTCTCTGTGCTTCTTGCAGCTTAATGACAAGTTTAAAAAAAAGTAAAATGTAATCACAAGCTGCAAGATATGGTTTCAAGTCATCATACATTGATAACTGCTTCGGAAAGTTTACGTACTTAATGTGTTCCCAGCAGATAATATCTAATTTTACATATAGTACAGAAGCTAAAGTTTGTAGTGCATTATGTTTTGGCTGGGGGGGCTGAAGTCTTCTGAAACTTGTTATAGTCAAAAAGAAATAGAAGTCCTTTCACTGACTTCAGTAGCCTTTGGATTGAGTACTTAGGCCTGATCCAACTCCTATTGAAACTGATAGTAGTTGGATAGGGTCTTCAGTGTTCTTGGTGCTTTCTGTTATTAGTAGGTGTTAGGGATTTGACGATTCTCCCTTAACTATAAATTGCTTTTCTGGCTGCTATTCCAACGTTAACCTTGTTTCAACATAGGGGCCTTTATCTTGTAACTCCTTACTTGCATGAGAAATGTGGTAATGTGCAAATAGTCCTGCTGAATTTGATGGGACTACTTACAAGTGAGGATTACTGATGTGCATATGGATTGGCAGGATTAAGACCCTAGTTTTGGTTCACTGTGATGGGCCATTGTTTAATTAAGTGGATCAGAATGTCATACGCAATGTAGTAATTTTAATTTTTATTTAGCATTCATTGAGACGGCTCTTCCAACTCTTGTTGTTCCAATTTTGGAGCCATGTGGTCGATCAGAATGTCTTCACATTTTTGTAGATCTTCATTCTGGAATGTTCCAACTAATGCTTTATGGAATCGGTAAGTAGGTGAAATAGGCCATACTTAATACTTTATAAAGGCTCTAATCTTGCTTCCTTTATGTGAGTGATTCCACTGACTCCATGGAACTGTGTAGATGAATAAGGCTTACATGAGTGAATGTTGCAGTCTTGGTCTAAAATTAGGTTTATAAATTTACAAATCCTTAATGTGACTGGATTTGCAATTAATTTAAGATATTCTGAATACTTTATTGTAGAAGGATTAACACTAAATAGTTAGGCTTTGTTTAAATAGCATGTTTTGTATGATTCATCATGATTGGGTGGTGCTTTTATTGGATGGAGTGATTTAATGCACCTTTTATTTAGAGCTCTATGTAAACACCTGGTGTGATCAGACAGGTTTTAAGATTCTGCTCCTGTATGTGTGTATTCAGCACAGTATGCCTAACAGGTTCGGTGACTTAAGTTTCAAATTGTATGAGAAAAGAGAAAATAGATGAGTTTTTCTGAACAGTATAACAATTTTTTTGTGCTGGGGTAGTATTTCAAAAGAGTTATTGCTCACTTTTAAGTATATATACAAAAATGTGGGTATGTGTATCAAATTAGACAGAAATACAAGAAGTTGTTTCTTACTCAGAGGTCCGAATTTCACTATTTACGAAGTAGATGTTAGACTTTTTGCTTACTTAAATAATTACATTTTTATAGACCAGTTGACACTGGATGACATAGAGAAGTCGGTCAATGATGACATGAAACGCATTATCCCTTGGCTTCAACAGCTCAAGTAAGTGATCTTGGAATTATTCATTTGACTTACATATTATGAATTTTAACATACAAGAATAAGTTCCTTAGCATTGTGGGAGACATATCCTTTCCCTATCCCAAGTAAGTTAGGGTGCTGGCTATCTCCTCTTCCCTCTGCTGGAGTAGACTCCATAGCCCTTTCCTAGCCTGCCTTTATCCCACTCTGTCTGAAAATCTCTTCCCATGTGTGTTTGCACAGGGAGCTCCTTTGTAGTTGGCCTTCGCAACACCATGTGGGTGAAATCTTGTCCCAACTGAAGTCCATGCCAACTCCTATTGACTTCATTAGGGTCAAAATTTCACCGTGCGTGCACACATGCACAGCTTCCCCAAACCCTATTTCCCTCCTCCCACGTTCTTACACAGTTGAATGTTACTAGTTCTGCTGCAAAAAAACCCTCCCCTTTGTAGCAGCAGAGGAAGGAACAGGAGTTGCCCATTGTCAGCATAATGCATTCCACTTCTTATCCAGTTATTTTAGCACTTCAGTTTTGATCAGTTTATACCATTAAGGTATGTTCTAACTTATAGATTTAGATGTCCTCTGAAGCCCTAAGATTGAGGCACCTAATAATTTTAAGCAAATAATATATTAACTCAATAAAATATACGCCCTTATGTCCCTAGAGCCTCCCAAACCTGACTGTAACAAGTAATACAAATACAATTTAAAGCCATGTGAAAACAAAATCCCGTCTTCTGTCATCCTGATGCCCCCTGCCCTGCAGCTCCCCAAACTCCCAGCACACTTTTGTAAGAGTCATACTCTATTGGCATCCTGGGAAATTATCAACATTCCTGTGTTATAAATTGTGGTCTGTAACTGAAGGCCAAGATAGCGTTGCAAACCTTGAGGCAGCTATTCTCTATTCTATAACAGCCATTAGGACATGGCAGGCTTACTTTTGGGCATTATTGTCCTGACTTGCAGAGGTTCCAAGCACCCAAAATTCCAGCTGGAGACCACAGAAACTGGATGCTCAGTACATCTGAAAATCAAACTATATATCTCTGGCTCATTCTCAGACCTAGCTGTCACTTGTAGTCTTGCCTGTGTGATCAGAATCCTGTTGTAAATATCTCAAATATTCTGACTCTGATTCAGCTTTATATTAGGATAAATGTGCTGTAATATCTTCGATATAGGTCATCCCTTCTTCATCCCTGAAATTTCAGGTTCATATAGTTATGCTAGAAAATAGCAGAAACCCAGAAAGTAACAGAATAGTGCAGTGTCAGTGTCTGTTTAAAAAATTGTGACATGGCTTGCCAGAACACTGAAATAAGAAAAATTTTTCTCCTGTAAATTTTTTTAATGGGTCACGGTAAAGTTGGAAGGGGCCACATTGTGAACTCACTAAAACCTGCAAGGTTTTCTAAGGGTAGGTCTACACTTACCCGGTAGTTCGGCGGCGAGCGATCGAACTACTGGGTTCGACTATCGCGTCTTGTCTGGACGCGATAAGTCGAACCCGGAAGTGCTCGCCGTCGACTGCGGTACTCCTGCTTGGCGAGAGGAGTACCGCGGAGTCGACGGGGGAGCCTGCCTGCCGCGTGTGGACCGAGGTAAGTTCGAACTAAGGTACTTCGAACTTCAGCTACGTTATTCACGTAGCTGAAGTTGCGTACCTTAGTTCGAATTGGGGGGTTAGTGTAGACCTGGCCTAAGGTATTCTCTAATTCTGTAATCCTGCAGAAATATTTCCAGCAATGTCTTTTAAAATCTCACTGAATAGAGTTCTTAAATGAAAGAACACATCCCTGTAGTCTCTGAAATCCAAGTGTTGCAGCAGTAAGAATCTAAAAGTGAAATAGACTATAAATAAATGAAATTGAATTATCATTACCCAAGCTGATGGAGACAAAATATAAACATAAATAGTGACAAGTAAATCTAATTTTTAAAATTCTATTGGTCTAGGGTAATTAACTTTGCATCAACTTCACTCTGTATATAACTTTTAATTTGATAGTGACCCTGTATGACTTATTGTTTTGGAGCATTTTAATACGTAAAAACTCAAAGCACTAATGTTTCTTTCTTTTTTTAATGCAAGGTTTTGGCTTGGACAGCAGCGATGCAAACAGTCTATAAAACATCTGCCTACAGTAACCAGTGAAACATTGCAGCTAGCTAATTATGCTAGCCATCCTGTTGGAAACCTTTCCAAGCACAAACTGTTTATCAAACTCACTCGCCTTCCACAGTACTACATTGTAAGTAATTGGAAAACACTTTTCTGAACCTGGAGACAGTTCTGGTGCTTGGAGACAAAAGCATAACAAACACTTTATAAAAAAAAAAAAAAAAAAAAAAAAAAAGGTAAATACAGCATGATAGACCGGCTACCAGTGATGATTGCTTTAAACGTCTAGTCCCCATTTCTCTAGCTCCCAGGGTCTGTCTATTAATATGGTTTGTATGAACATAATCTGTTTTTGTTACTCCATGAGCCTTCTAGCTTTCTTTTTATTTCCTAGCAGGCTGGTCTCCCTTCTCTTCCTGAGTTCTTTTCCCTACTATAATACAGTGTTTTTAGAAAGAGACAAAATAGTTTTTGGAAGAGGGAAACAAAAACTAATGTAATTTTAATTAATGGAGATATCCCATCTCCTAGAACTGGAAGGGACCTTGAAAGGTCATCGAGTCCAGCCCCCTGCCTTCACTAGCAGGACCAATTTTGATTTTGCCCCAGATCCCTAAGTGGCCCCCTCAAGGATTGAACTCACAACCCTGGGTTTAGCAGGCCAATGCTCAAACCACTGAGCTATCCCTCCCCCGCCCGTAGTTTAATTATTATTATTTTTTTTTATTTTGTCAAGGTTCTTCTCAAAATGAATGTTTTGTTTTAAACATAGGTGGTAGAGATGTTTGAAGTTCCTGGCAACCCCACAGAACTGGAGTACAAGAATCATTTTCTCTCTGTGAGCTGTCCTGAAGGAGATGACAGCCCTGCTACTGCACTTTTACTACAGCAATTCAAACCAAACATCGAGGAGTTGGTACTAGACACAAAAAGTGGGAAACAAGCAAAAGGCGGTGCCAAGCGCAAGGTTTGTACTTCCATATGGAAGCAGACATTAAACCTGTGTTTGCCCTAAGATTATGAATAGTGTCTGGTTGTAGGTGAATTATAAGTACCTGAAAGATTAATTTGTCCCAGTTCAAAGCTAGATGCAGCTTGTGGGGATAACTGGCAGCTTTAGTAATGGCATATTTGAAATGTTGCGTAGCTTACCTCTGTAACCGTGTCTTAGGCCTGGTCTACACTACCCGCCTGAATCGGCGGGTAGAAATCGACCTCTCGGGGATCGATTTATCGCGTCCCGTCAGGACGCGACAATCTATCCCCGAATCGACGCTCTTACTCCACCAGCAAAGGTGGGAGTAAGAGCCGTCGACGGGAAGCCGCGGCGGTCGATTTTGCCGCCGTCCTCACAACGGGGTAAGTCGGCTTCGATACGTCGAATTCAGCTACGCTATTCGCGTAGCTGAATTTGCGTATCTTAAATCGACCCCCCCCCTGTAGTGTAGATGTAGCCTTAGTGGGTCATAACTGAGAGTGCCAAATTCAGGACAAACCCCTGAGAAATAGGGCAAACACAACCCAAAACTGGTGGTTATTCTTTTATAAGATATACCAAACCAGCCACAAAAATAAATTCCTATTTCACCACACTGGCTAACAAGAAAACATAAAGGCAGTCTCCTTAGGCATTCCAGTTCTTAATCATAGAATATCAGGGTTGGAAGGGTTCTCAGGAGATCATCTAGTCCAACCCACTGCTCAAAGCAGGATCCATCCCCAGACAGATTTTTACCCCAGTTCCCTAAATGGCCCCCTCAAGGATTGAACTTACAACCCTGGGGTTAGTAGGCCAATGCTCAAACCACTGAGCTATCCCTCCCTCTTATATCACCACCATTCAGAGATGAGTGGTTCTTTACAACCGGTCTAATCAAATAGGTTCTGATCCCAAAGGACCAGCCACACATCCAGGTCAATATATAACTTCGATCTTACCCCAAAATCACGCTGATGCCAGTCCTTTAGTATCTAAAATCTAAAGGTTTATTCATAGAAAGAAAGAAAGGCGAGAGTTAAAATTGGTTAAAGGAATCAATTACATACAGTAATGGCAAAGTTCTTGGTTCAGGCTTGTAGTAGTGATGGAATAAATTGCTGGCTTAAGTCAAGTCTCTGGAGTACATCCACAGCTTAGATGGGTCATTCAGTCCTTTGTTCAGAGCTTCAATTTGTAGCAAAGTTCCTCCAGAGGTAAGAAGCAGGATTGACGATCAAATGGAGGTGTTTCCAGGGCCTTTTATAGCTTTTGCCATGTGGAAGACATCCCATTGTTCTTACTGTGGAAAATCACAGCAACAAGATGGAGTTTGGAGTCACATGGGCAAGTCACATGTCCATGCATTTTGCCTAGTCACAGCAGGAAATTTCATTTAAGTGTAGATGGGTGTCTCCCATGGTCCATTGTTAGTTAAATGTTCTTTTGATGGGTTACTCAATTTGAATAGTCCCTCCAAGATGTGTTGGCTAATTACTTCATGGGCGTTACCCTAGGAGCAAATGTTTGAAATCCAAGTATAGAGCCAATACTTATAACTTCGCATACAAAAATGATACATGCATACAGATAGCATAATCAGAACCAGCAAATCATAACCTTTTCATAGACCCCCTCACTCGACAACCATTGTACAAGATTTGCTACAAATATATAACTGGTTGCAACAATGATCTATACGGTCATATTTTAATCAGATAACGTCACAACATCTCTTCTACATGGGGAAATGAAGCAGAATTACTATTGTGTAATAAGCTACTCTGCAATAGCTATTCCAGAAAAGTTATTGCGCTTTAAACACACACCCTGCCTTATTCCATAATAAGTTCCATTTGTAGATGAGACCGTAGTCAAATACCCTTTCACTGTGTATGGTCTTCCCTTGTTTTAGCAGCTATACAAACAAATTAGGGGTCTTGAGTCATTCTGACTTTATTACACCTCTACCCGGATATAACGCTGTCCTCGGGAGCCAAAAAATCTTACCGCATTATAGGTGAAACTGCGTTATATCTAACTTGCTTTGATCTGCCGGAGCGCACAGCCCCGCCCCTCCGGAGCGCTGCTTTACCGCGTTATATCCGAACTCGTGTTATATCGTGGTAGAAGTGTACTACTAGTTTTGACAACCTGGGCTTACATATTTATTTTAAATCAAGTATATTTTAGATAAAGGCAACATTAATTTGTTAATATTAGAATAGTAATAGTAACTTAATTAAACTTGACTCTGATACTCAAATAGTTGATCTGTTTTTAATCACTAGAGTCTAGTAACCGTGAAATTTTGCTTTTAAATGTATACAATTTTAACTATTTACCCTTTTAAGTATATATACTTGTTCATAAGCCGATTTTTTTTTTTTAGTAAAAAAAGGGAAGCACCAGAGAAGGGGGTTGGCTTATGAATGGGTATAGAGAGGGAGAGGTGGGACGCAGCCCTTCCCCCCCCCCAACAGAGGAAGCAAGGAGAGGCAGCACAGCCAGAAGGGAAGAGGCGGGGCCAGAGTCTCTCTGCTTCTGGCCACGCTGCTCTCCCCCCAGCCTCCAAAGCAGCTGCAGCTCCGGGGGCTGGCAGGCTGAAGCCGTGCCGCTCTGCCCCACGCCCCAGAGCACGTTCCGGCCGTGCCGCCTGGCCCGGCCCGCCGGAACACACTGCGGCCACGCCGCCCGGCCTGGTCCGCCGGAGCATGCTGCGGCCAAGCCAGAGACATCCTCCGCTGGCCCTCCCCAGAGAAGGTGGGAAGGGATGGGATGGGGAGAGTATGGGGGTCCCGGGCTAGAGGTGGGGTCATGTGGGGAGTGGTCACAAGGGTTACTCCCCTGACTCCCAGCTTCTTCCCCCCGCAAAAAAATTTCCCCACCAATTGCTGTCCCGGCCTGTCAGGGTAAGCAGCTGGCGCGGTGGGACACTTTGTTTACTTAGGTTTACCTCCGTGCCTGCAGACGCTCAAGGTAAACAAACCATCTCGGCCCACCTGCGGCTTACCCTGATCGCTCGGGAGCCAAAGTTTGCTGATCCCTGAATTATAGGGTCGGCTTATGAATGGGTTATAAAAATTTTCTATTTTTACTTATCCATCTTGGGGGGAGGGGGGTCGGCTTATAAACGAACCTGCTTATGATTGAGTATATACGGTAGTCTTTGCCTATGCTGCCTGGTGTCATCATGGATTGAATATATGTAGAAGGTTTTTTAGGGAGGTATTCTACAAGAAGTTGTGAATAGATGGAAAGAACTTTGAGTTCATGGGATGGAGTGTTATAGTGTAAATTTTCTAATTAAAAACGTGATGA
Source organism: Emys orbicularis (assembly GCF_028017835.1). Classification (NCBI taxonomy): domain Eukaryota; kingdom Metazoa; phylum Chordata; order Testudines; family Emydidae; genus Emys; species Emys orbicularis. Next base: position 213,964,795 of record NC_088683.1, read on the forward strand.
ATGTATGAAAGGTAATAAACTTAAAGGCTCTTGGTATGGAAACTTTAAAACTTTAATCCTACAATGAGAGCTGCATGGCAAAGTCCTGCTGAAGTCATTACTGAGACCCCTGCAAAGAGCCTGTCTGTGTTGTGCTCACTGCAGGGGCACGATCTACAAAATTAATTTTCAGCTTCCGGTCCTATGGGTATGTCTACACTGCAGTTAGACACCTGTGGCTGGCCTGTGCCAGCTGACTTGGGCTCAGGCTGTAGGGCTGTTTAATTGTGGTATAGATGTTTGGGCTGCAGCTGGAGCTCTGGGACCCTCCCACCTCAGAGTCCTAGAGCCCGGGCTCCGGCCTGAGCATCTACACTTCAATTAAACAACCTCTTAGCTTGAGCCCGCTAGCCTGAGTCAGCTGGCAAGGACCAGCTGCAGGTGCCTAATTGTAGTGTAGACATACCCTAAGTGTGGAGTGTTCTTGGACCTAATGTTTAAAGATGTGTAAAGATACACTTTTAACTGTGACTTTGTATTTCATTAAAAAATAAACAGAATTATTGTGATAATTCTTGCTTATTTCAGTTGTGTTTAAGTAACTCTTGTTTGTGCGGAGGGTTCTTTTTATTTTTTTCTTAACTAGACCCTTGTCTAAGCTACATAATTTTGGCAGTTCTGGAGCCTTTCTAGTTTCCAAAATATCAGATATGTTTATGCATTATCGGTGTCCTGTTTTACAAAAATATGCCATTTTATATATTTGAAAGTGCTTGTTTGTAGGATTGTTCTTTACATTTTTGCTCCAGTTCCCTAGTGTCATCTGCTGATGGGGTTTACAAACTACTTCAGATATAATGCAATGAGGAGGCTGACTGGACAGTGAGAAGGGATAGGGGAAAGGATGAGGCATCATCAATCAAATGCTGTGATTATTGAGCAAAAGCTAGTGTATTTCAAATATATTTCAATGATACAGTGAATATGTAAAAGGTGTAAGTAGGAGGTTTCTTGAAGTCTTGTGGCTTAAGTGAATATTCAGAGGAAATTTAAAGGATTGTAAGGTAATGTAGATTGCAACTCCCAAACCCCCTAATTTGAGGAGTTGGTCTAGTCACTATGTGGAAAGGTATTTCAGGAGACCCATAATATTTTGGGGGGAGTGCTGTGTGTGGACTCAGTAAACTTGTTTACGCAACGAAGGTTTGCAAGTGTGTTAAACACTAACTTGTTTTGTGAGAAAATTATAGAATGCTTTTAAATAAACCCGATTGAGTCCTCTAACCCTTAAGAGTAACCATATGTGCCCAGAGAGTATTTCATTTCAAACATAACAGCTGATCAAGCTTTTCTTCTGCATTATGACCTCTTTGAAGGGTGACTGTTTTTATTCCAAATGGGCTAGTAGATATCGTCTTTCTCTGTTTGAATTCTAGTTGTCTGGTGATCCATGTTCTGTAGAATCTAAGAAACCAAAACGATCTGGAGAAATGAGTGCCTTCAATAAAGTCCTAGCTCATCTTGTAGCAATGTGTGATACAAATATGCCATTTATAGGACTTCGTATGGAGGTAAGTATTATGAGATTAACATTTTCCTAGAATTTCTTTGTATAAACTGATTTATCTATATTTGGGGGTGTGGCGGGGCGACGACTCACCGGCCCGGCGCCTCCTGCTGATTGTCCAGGGAATTAGCTCTTTTCCAGCTCTGGAGCGCCCTCTGCTGGCTGATGTCCCACCTGCCGCTGGCCCCCCCGTGTCCCTCCCGGACCCCGGTGCCTTTTACAATCAGGGTTTTGCCCCCTAGTAGCAACCCACAATCTGGGTCTCCCCACCCAGGGGAACCCCCAACCCCATCCCCAGTGTGCCTCAGTGGCTAATGCCAGTCATCATCTAGCTCCCGCTCCCTGGGGCAGACTGCGGTCTATAAACCACTCATCATTGGCAAGGGGGGTTGGACCTGCTGCCTCTGCCTATATCAGGGTTCCCCCTCTGCAGCCCCAGTACCTTTGTTGGCCCTTAACTCGGCCTGCAGCCTGGGGCTTTGCTAGGCCAGAGCTTCCCAGCTCCCTCTGCCCTTCCCCAGCACTGCTCCACCCTAGATACCCTTCTCAGCTTCCCAGGCAGCCAGGTCCTTCTCTCTCAAGTAAGCTAGAGAGAGTGTCTGTTCATCCTTCTGGCCCACCGCCCTCTTATAAGGGCCAGCTAGGCCCTGATTGCACTGGCTACAGCTGTGGCTGCTTTCCCAATCAGCCCAGCTTTTCTCCTGCCACAGCCCTCTCCCAGGACTGTTTTAAGCCCTTCAGGGCAGGAGCGGGGTAACCACCCTGCTTCAGGGGGCATGTGCTAACATGTCTTCAGACATGCCTGCATACTGTTCCTTCTCTAGTCCTCTCTGCCTTCCATTCTAAATGCGCGGCTGGCCAATGTCAGGAATCTGTTTGCATGGGCCAACTGAGTGCTTTAGAGCTCGGTCCTCCTACTCCAGCTGCAGCTGTGACTCCCTGCCACCGCTGATGCTTGGGAGAGGGAAGGGCGGGGTAGGGGACAGGATAAAGTGAAGAGAGAGAAGGGGAGATAGTGGGATGTCGAGGGGAGACAAGAGTGTAGCGTGGCCCCCCATGTTCTCAATTTTCCATGCTCAGAATGTGAAACTGTCACTTGTAGCAAGACGCAAACTTTGAGAGAGTGTACACCTCCCCCCCTTAAGTTTGTTTGTTATAACTTAATGAAATCTTCCTTTTTCTTTAGTTGTCTAATATGGAGATTCCACACCAAGGAGTACAGGTAGAAGGAGATGGCTTCAGCCATGCTATACGTTTATTAAAGTAAGATATTGTTATACACTTCATTTTATCAAGTACATGAACAGTATTAGGAAAAAGGAGCATTTGAAGAGTTTGACACCTTGCAACACTAAACTTTGAAAAGCATTTTTGTTTTAAACAATGGCTTATTTTACATCCCCAGTCATTTAAGGTAATGTGGCCTGCGGTGGGGAGGGGAAGACTAGGACAAGAATGTATTGCCCTTTATTGTTGGAACAGCCAGTCCTGGTGTCTGTTCATAGGTGAGAATTGACCAGCTAAGGGGCATGGTCTCTGTCTCTTCCAAACATGACAAATGCACAGCAACTATAAGTAAGGCTGAGATTCTGTCATGCATATTTTTAGTAAAAGTCATGAGAAATAAAGAAAACTTCACAGAAGCCCATGACCTATCCCTGACTTTTAAAGCAAAATGGGGAGCTGCGGAGTCCCCACACCACCCCAGGGACCCTGGCTCAGAACTGTTGGGTTCCTCCACCTCCGGTGGGGGCACCTCTGCCCTCCGCAGCGGCCCAGAGCTCCAGAGCACTCCTGCGACGGCCCAGAGCTCGCGGTGCGGCCCCGCAATTGCCAGCCACCAGAGGTGGCAGAGGGACCCTGTAGCTCCCTGCCGCTGCAGGCTCAAGTCATGGAGGTCTCTGGAAGTCAAGGATTCCGTGACCTCTGTGACAAAATTGTAGCCTTCCTTGTTCCAGCCAAAGATGGCTTTCTAACCTAGCATCTCCTGCTACCGTCCTTGGCAGGAATTGCCATTCTGCTACTAGCCTGTATTTCTTAGCAATCAGGTTCCCTGTGTATTTCTTAGCAATCAGGAGGTTAGAACCTTGGCCTGGGAGGTTTCACAGTACCTCTCTCCAGGAATGTGAATTATACTAATGCATCCAGCCCATAGTTCTTCTTCTTTGAGTGATTGCTCATGTGTATTCCACAATAGGTGTGCGTGCTCACCATGTGCACCGGTGCTGTAAGTCGTCCGTCCGTCTTGTGTCGTGTCCGTCCGTCCCCCCCCCCCAGTATCCGTGGGGGAGCGCCCCAGCGACCCCTAGAGTGGCACCTCTATGGCGCGGTATAAGGGGCACTGCGCGCTCTCCCCACCCTTAGTTCCTTCTTGCCACCAGCAAAGGTGCTTCGGAACTGCTCTGCTCCAGCTTGTCTGCAGCTTTCCTCCAGAACTCTTGTTTGTTCAGTGTAATAGTACCTGTAGTTGAAGTAGTAAGTGTAACTTAGTTTAGTTTAGTGCACCCAGGCCGGGGCATGCCCCGTGCCCCGGGTTTTAAGTCATGCAACAGTTATAGGTGACCAGTGCCAGTGAGTGATTCGCACATGGACTGTTTACGCTGTCTGGGTGAAACCCATCTCCGCGATTGCTGCAAAATTTGCAGGTCTTTCAAGCCTCGGACCAAGAGAGAAAGAGACATTCGGCTCCGGGCTATTCTGATGGAGTCGGTGTTGACCCTGACTCTGGCGTGCCGCTCTGAGTTGGCACTGGGCACCGCGGTGACCCCTCAGTGCCATCTACCAGTCGGCACCGCTCCCCGTCCGCAGGGCACACCAAGAAGGCTAAGAAGAGGCCTTCTCCGCCGTGACCTCGGAGCAAGACTGGGGGAGAGGCTAGACCTATGTTGGGCAGTCCTCGGTCCCCTTCGGCCTCCGTCTCGGGTTGAGCAGAGTAGTCAGGCCCATTCGGAGGCCCTGAATGTCTGGATGCCCTCCACGCCGGAGGACCTGCAAGCGGCCTGGGACGTTATGTCCATGCTGGTACCAGGGGCACTGCCAACGCTGGCTCCACGGTCCAGAGGCAAGCCACTGCTAGGATCTCCACAGTCGCCCCTGGCTTGGTACCGTTCGCGGTCAAGGGAATGTTCCCGACACAGTTCGCCGCTCAGCGACCGTCCCATGCGTAGTCCATGCTAGTCACCATCGACCCCCACCAGGTGGTCTGGCTGAGTTCCGACTGACAGGGGCTCCAGGCAGCGCTCCGCCTTGTGGAGCGTGCCCCATCGAGACCGAGACAGACGACACCGAAGGTCTTCGTCTCCGAGGGGCTACCGTAGCCAGTTGTGACACGAACGTCGATGTCATATCCATTCGTCATCTCGCTCCAGGACCCGGCCACGGCACCACTTCCGCAGTTCTGGGCTTCCATCGCCGGCGGCTCGCCAGCACGGATCCGCCCACCACAGCCGATTGCGGAGCAGCTGCTACCGGCGGTACCGTTCCTCCACGTTGGGATCGTGGTCTCGTGGTCGACACCGTTGCCAACGCTCCTCCCAGTCCAGGGACAGCGGCAGGTAGTACGCCAGCCCGGCCTCCCTTCGTAGTCATCGATCAATGGGACAGGCCAGTCAGGCTGAACAGCCTGCTCCGCCGGTGCCGCAGCAGGTGCAGTGGCATCGGGCTCTGTGGCCAGCACAGTGGTACCAATGGGCCCCGTGACCCCCAACGCAGCCCCCAGTGGGGGCTCGCTTGGTGGCCGGAGCCTTGGACCGGCCATCAGCCTCCCTGTCCCAGCCTCCAAGAAAGGATTCGGTGGGACGTGCATCTTTGGTGCTGTGCCTGGAGGGCCACCAAGTGGTGGGTCCTCCAGTACTGGCGGACATGCAAAGTACTGCGCCTGCCTCCTCACCCTCCCCTGATGAGGCGATTACGGCCCCTCCTCCCTCTGTCCTGCAGGGGGACTCTAAAGCCCACCAGGAACTATTGAAAAGGATGACATCAAGCCTCAACCTTCAGGCTGAGGAGGTGGAGGAGCCCTCGGACTCCCTCTTCAACGTCCTATCCGCCTCGTTGCCGGGCAGGGTGGCTCTCCCACTCGATGAAGGGGTGGCAAAAATTTCAAACGCCTTGTGGCAAACCCCGGCTTCCTTGCCCCCCATCTCTAAGAGGGCTGAACGGAAGTACTTTGTGCCCGCCAAGGCGCATGAATATTTTTACACCCACCCTGCCCCCTACTCCCTGGTGGTCGAGTCGGTCAACCACAGGGAGCAGCAGGGCCAACCAGCCCCTCCTCCGAAAAATAAAGACTCAAGGAGGCTGGACTCATTTGGGAGAAAGGTTTATTCGTCCTCAGGCTTCCAGTTAAGGGTGGCGAACCATCAGGCTCTCCTGGATTGGTATGTGTTCAATTTGTGGGGCTGTCTTCCCAAATTTGAGAACTCCCTCCAGGAGCGTGATAGGAAGGAGTTCAAAGCTCTGGTGGAGAAGGGTACAGCGGCTGCCAGGGAAACCCTGCAGGCAGCATCAGATGTGGCAGATACGGCTGCACGGTCGATGGCCTCCGCGGTGTCCATGAGGAGGGTGTTGTGGCTCCTGCTGTCTGGACTGTCTAGTGAGGCGCAGAACTCTTTGCAGGACCTCCCATTTGATGGCAAGGCTCCGTTTGCGGAACAGACGGACGTGAAGCTGCACGGCCTGAAAGATTCCCGCACTACGCTTAAGACACTTGGCCTCTATGTCCTGGCTCCAGCTATAACAAAGTTTAAGCTGCAGCAGGATCCCACCCAGGCCACCCACTCTAAATACGAGCCCACTTATAAAAAGTCGCGGGACTATAAGAAACGCCCGCAGAGGCAGTCCCAGTCTGCTCCCCAACCGGGGTCCTCCAAGGGCAAACAGGCAGGGAAACGGCAGTTTTGACGGAATGCCCGGGGGTGACCTACCAGTTCACATCAGGGATCCACACGCAGTAAAGCTACCCTTCTCCAACCGGTTGTGTGCTTTTCTCCCGGAGTGGTCACGGCTGACCTCGGACCGGTGGGTCCTCAACACCATCTCCCGGGGCAACACCCTCCAGTTGGCAAAGTGGTCTTGGTTTTCCCGATGGGCGGCTGAGCGGGGCGTTTTCCCCCATGGCTACCCTGATCCATCTAATTTTAGATTATCTCCTTCACCTTAGATCTCATTTTAGACTATCTCCTCCAGGTGTCACCATTTCGGCCTTCCACCTGCCGGTGCAGGGGCACACAGTATTCTCCCATGCTATGACTGGCTGATTCCTTAAGGGATTGGATCATCTCTTCCTGTACGTTAGGCCCCCAGTCCCGGGGTGGGACCTGAGCTTGGTGCTGGCCCGGTTGACGGGTCCCTGCTTTGAGCCGTTAGCTACATGCTCCTGGTTGCACCTCTCGTGGAAGATAGCCTTCCTGGTGGCGATCGTGTCTGCTAGACGGGTCTCGGAACTCAGGGCCCTGACCTCCAAGCCCCCGTACACACTGTTCCATAAGGATATGGTCCAGCTCCGCCCACATCCTTCGTTCCTCCCAAAGGTGGTCTCCACCTACCATATGGGTCAGGATATTTTCCTGACGGTCCTCTGCCCCAAACCCCATGCGTCCAGTGAGGAGTGCCGCCTCCACACGCTGGATGTGAGATGGGCTCTGGCCTTTTACCCTGGAGCAGACTAAGCCGTTCAGGAAGTCTTCGCAGCTGTTCATTACCTCGGCCGAACGCATGAGGGGTCTGCTGATCTCCACTCAGCGGCTCTCCAAATGGACCACCTCGTGCATCTGTACCTGTTATGACCTGGCGGGAATCCCTCCCCCGTCAATTGTGAGGGCACACTCAACTAGGACGAAAGCCTCATTGGGTGCCTTTTTAGCCCATGTCCCATTCAGGACATTTGCAGGGCTGCCACATGGTCTTCAGTTCACACATTCACCTCGCATTATGCGATCGTCTCCCAGACCAGGGAAGACTCCGGGTTTGGCAGGGCTGTGCTGTGACCCGAGAGTTTGTGAACTCCTACCAACCTCCAACAAATATAGCTTGGAATCACCTATTGTGGAATACACATGAGCAATCACTTGAAGAAAAGACAGTTACCTTTTCCGTAACTGGCGTTCTTCGAGATGTGTTGCTCATGTCTATTCCACATCCCGCCCTCCTTCCCCTCTGTTGGAGTTGTCTGGCAAGAAGGAACTGAGGCGCCACTCCAGGGGTGGCTAGGGGCACTCCCCTACGGGTACTGCTAGGTGAAAAACTTCTGGCACCAGTGCACGTGGTGAGCACGTATCAGAGGGGTAGCCGTGTTAGTCTGAATCTGTAAAAAGCAACAGAGGGTCCTGTGGCACCTTTAAGACTAACAGAAGTATTGGGAGCATAAGCTTTCGTGGGTAAGAACCTCACTTCTTCAGATGCAAGTGGTGAGCACGTACACCTATTGTGGAATAGACATGAGCAACACATCTTGAAGAACACTAGTTACGGAAAAGGTAACTGTTTTTTCTTACCAGCTTCCTTCTCATCCTTCTGCCAGGTGAAGGCTTTAATATAGCAGTATATGGTTCTCTTGAACTGTACTTCCTTCTTCATTTATTTTTGTAGATTTGAACAGTGTGCCCTTTCTTGTATCTTGGGACACCCAAAATTAACATAATTTTACCTTTTTCAATAAGTGAAAGAAAGGGGATGTTCTGTGGAAGCCAGCAATTTTTATTTCCCCCACAGCTCAAATCACTTGTCCTCAAGCAAAAGCTTGAATGCTTTAACAAAAGTCCCTGGCATTGCGCCCTGAAGATCAATAGACTTGGGCTCTAATGGACCAGTGGAGGGAAACTCATTCCTAACCTGAGGGCTTTTCACTGAGAATACTCATCAGTAGCCCCAGATCCTAATATCTAGAGACAGCTGGTTCAGGCAACTCCAGGTGACCTCTGTAGTGATGGCTCATGAGGAGAGTTCTCTGATGTAGTCATGGCTTAAGCCATGAATGTAGGAATTGCCATGCTGGATCAGACCAGTGGTGGATGTGGTTCAGTGTTCTGTCTCCCACAGTGGCCAATATCAGCTGTTTTGGAGGAAGGTGCAAGGAATCCTGAAGAGAGAAACTGCTAGTAGAGGAAGTTTCTTCCTAAGCCCCTTCATTTATTGGCTAGCTTATACCCTGAAGCAAGAGGATTTATATCTATCCTAAAAAAAACCTCTTGTATAATATTATGTGACCTTTTCATATTTCTGTAATGAAAATAAACTATACTGATAAAGCACCTTTATACTGATATAACTGTCTACCCTAAAGTTGTGCTGCTTTAACTATTGATTTAGAAACAGCTATAGTTAAAGCAGTACACAACTGTGCATACAAGCCCTTATACTCCATATTCCATGTTTCAAAGTGATGTATGAAGTCTAAGCAAGTCTGAAAGAAGGTCTGTAGAGGGACTGTGAACTTGTAACAAGTTGAGGGTGTTGGAAAGAAGATGCAAGTTACATCAACTTAGAGTTCCTCTAGGAGAGGGGTTCCCAAACTTTTTGCCAGCATAATGCCATTTTAATGAAGTCTTTTTAGCTTGGGAGCCCAAAGAGCAAGGAGGACATCATTTTGAAGAGCAAAATGGTGTCCCCTTCACAGGGTGACCTTGCATACACCATGTGTGTGAGATAATGCCACGTGGAGAACGCCATTTTACTCTAAAATGATTTCCTCTGCACAGTGTGACCTAGTAGTATTGTGCATGTGAGGTCATGCTGTGCAGAGGATGCCATTTTGGAGAACAAAATGGCATCCTCCATGCATTGTGACCTCGCACGCACCTAGGGTTGCCAACTTTCTAATTGCACAAAACTGAACACCCTAGCCCTGCCCCTTATCAGGCCCCGCCCCCTAACTTGCCCCTTCCCTGAGGTTCCGCCTCCCCCCACTCACTACATTCCCCCTCCCTCGGTGGCTCGCTCTCTCCCACTCTCACTCACTTTCACTGGGCTGCAGTTGGGGTGTGGGCTACGGGGTGGGACCAGAAATGAGGGGTTCAGGGTGTGTGTGTGGGGGGGCTCAGGGCTGGGGCAAGGGGTTGGGGCGCAGGCTTACCTTGGGCAGCTCCCAGTCAGCGGCGCAGCAGGGCTAAGGCAGGCTCCCTGCCTGTCCTGGCTCCACGCTGCACTCCGGAAGCAGCCAGCAGGTCCAGCTCCTAAGCGGGGGGGTCCAGGAGGCTCTGCGCGCTGCTCTCGCCCACAGGCACTGCCCCCGCAGCTCCCATTGGCCGCGGTTCCTGGCCAATGGGAGTGCAGAGCCGGTGCTCGAGGCTTCATTTCTCCAGTCCCAGCTCTCTTCCATTCATTGTTTTGCAGAGCATCTTTTCTTTCAAGTAAAGAAAGTTATTTAAATGTCTTTCTGGAAAATATTTTAACATGTATTATGCACTTGTGGAACTGTAATGTGCACTCTTTTCTTCATGGACAGAATTCCTCCATGTAAAGGTACAAGTGAGGAAACCCAGAAGGCTCTGGACCGGTCTCTCCTTGATTGCACTTTCCGATTGCAAGGTAGAAATAACCGCACGTGGGTGGCTGAGCTGATATTTGCGAACTGTCCACTTAACAGCACATCTTCCAGGGAGCAAGGTTAGTTTTGCAGAAATATTTTGCAGATTTAACTCCTTTCTCTTTACCATGTTCTCTGTCAAATGTTAATCATTATTGACATTGCAGGACCAACACGTCATGTCTACCTGACTTACGAAAACCAATTGTCTGAACCAGTTGGAGGTCGAAAAGTTGTTGAGATGTTCCTCAATGATTGGAACAGCATTGCTCGACTATATGAATGTGTGCTGGAGTTTGCACGATCTTTGCCAGGTACAAAAATATTCTCTTGTCCTTTCTTTTACACTTTTGGTGCGTCTTATGTAAATATGTAAGCTTGCTCACTCTACCTTTTTATTTTTCCCTCTTCAAAAGAAATACCCAACCACCTAAATGTTTTCTCAGAGGTTCGTGTCTACAACTACCGCAAGCTTATCCTTTGTTATGGAACTACCAAGGGAAGCTCAGTAAGTAACTCTCTTAGTACACTTCTAAAGCTACATTTGAAAACAGAAACTATACAAGTTCAGAGCTTTTGGAATTTAAGCAAAAAGCCCTCCACCTTATTAAAATAACAGTAAAAAATTCATATTAACAAAAGCAAGGAAGCTATAAATAATAGATGTTAGACCATCATTAACTTGCTGGATGCTTAGATATTTGCATAATTGGTATGTTGTTAAATGCCAGGAGGATAGTTATGGATGGAATGCGGTCTTAAAAAAAAAAAAAAAAAATGAAGGCTCTGACAAAACTGCTGAAATTTAACATTTTTTCCACTTTTAATCTAAAAAGGAGTCTCATGAAACATATCCCCATTCTTCTGTGGATTGTTTCAATGCCACATGGAACTATCATGGTTCTCTTTAACGTGGGTTTTTTAGGAGCATTTTTTGTACATGTAGAACATGTTTTGTAATGGTTAGTTACTTTCCATAAATGGCATGAATAGCGCACTGGATTTTGCATGACATTGCCACCACACATTGGCCTGACCCATCATAGCGTCTCAGTGTGTTGTAGTTGAGACGCATCCAGCCTCACCAATACATCTGTTTTGTAGATATTGAAGTAATCAAGGACTCAAGTCCAGTTCCCTTATCTCATCCCTTTTTGGTCAAATGAGGCTTCTGGTTTCTGAGTAACACACTAAGGAAATAGCCTAATTTCTTTCTATAGTTTCCTTTCCCCACCTCTTTTGCTAATTATCCTCATGGGGATTTCCTAGATAAACTTCTTAACAAACAAACAAAAAGCAGCTCCCCTCCGCCCCCCGCCCCCCCCCCCCCGTAGAAAGTTAGCATAGCTTTCTACATGGCATTTTAGCTTCAGTTACTTTCATATTTATGTATGTTTAATTTTCAGTTTCTGGTTCACAACTTGCAATCTGATCTGGTTGTTTTATTCAGTTTCTAAGACTTCTTGTGTTCTTACTTGGTGTTATAGATCAGTATTCAATGGAATTCCATACATCAAAAATTCCACATTTCATTGGGAACTGTTGGCCCAAATTCAGGTTGCAGTAACTGTCACAATACCATCCTACACCAGCTCCAGGAGATGTTCAATAAAACACCAAATGTGGTCCAGTTATTACAGGTAACTATTTTATTTCTCTTCATGAAAAGATAGAATTTAGAGAAGTGTAAGATAATTAAGGCCCAGATTCTGATGGTTGAGGTTTTTTGTTTTTTGTTTTTTTCCTTCAAGGGTATCAGAATCTGGCCTTTAATAAATTACTGATGATTCTTTTTGATTGAGGAAGAGCAGGTAATGGTCGGGGCTCATTATCCTCCATGACTTGATTTTAATTCTGAGGCCGTGTCTACACTATAAACTTGGGTCAATGCAAGTTACACCGGCATGAAGCCATCGCAGTTAGCATATTGCATGTGCGTTCTTGGCTCCTTGCATCCATGCTGTGCATACTCACTAAGAGTGCTTATGTCGATGCACAGTGTGGTGCACCATGGGTAGGTATCCCAGTGTGCAACCTGCCACCATCCAGCACACACTCTTTTGGGTAGTTTTGGCAATGCCTGGTGGAGCAGAAACGAGTTATGCAGGGTGATTGGGAGCAAGAGGTCAACTTCCCAGTGTGCATCTGTTTCCATCCCATAATGTCATCTATAGCCCATAATTTTCACATATTTTTAAAAAAATCCTATGAATCCATGCAGTGCTCCTCGCTGTCTGCCTTCTCTGACAGAAGCACGGAGCTTGTACATCTCTGCACTATTGCCATAAGTGTTGCAAGCCCAGGACACTCAATCTGGTAGTTGTGGAGCCACAAGAAGAACTGAATCAGCGGGGAATGTGACAATTTCTTTGACAGATTGCTGTGGGATATAGTGAGAACCAACTCAGCGTTGGTGGTGCTGTTCATGGTGCAGCTGCAAATGGTGGAGTGCTGCTTTTGGGCCCGAGAAATGAGTGTTGACTGGTGGGATCACACTGTGATACAGGTTTGGGATGACGAGCAGCGGCTGCAGAACTTTCAGATGTGCAAGGCCACATTCCTGGCTCTGTGTTCTGAGCTCATCCACCCCTCCAGTGCAGAGACACCAAAATGAGAGCGGCACGGACAGTGGAGAAGGGAGTGGTGATGGCATTGTGGTAATGTGCAATGCCAGATTGCTACTGGTCAGTGGGAAATCATTTTGAAGTTGGAAAACCTGCTGTGGGGGCTGTTGTCATGCAAGTGTGCAGGGCTATTAATAGTCTCCTGCTGTGCAGGACGGTGACTCTCTGCAATCTGCAGGACATAATGAATGGATTTGCAGCAATGGAGTTCCTGAACTATGGTGGAGCAATAGACATCACACACATCCCTATTTTGGCATTGGACCACCTTGCCACAGAGTACGTCAACAGAAGGGGCTATTTTTTTTATGGTTATGCAAGCACTGATGGGTCACTGGAGACACTTCACCAACATCAATGTTGGCTGGTCAGGGAAGGTGCATGACGCTTCCATTTTTAAGAACACAGGGCCGTTCAGAAAGCTGCAAGCAGGGACTTTTCTTTCTCAATGGGTGGTTTACTGTTGATGATAAAATGCCAATAGTGATCCTGGGAGGCCCAGTTTACCCCGTGCTCCCCTGGCTCATGAAGCCATATGTTCCCCCTGGACAGCACAAGGAAAGATTCAGCTCTGGCTCAGCTGATGCCGAATGATAGTTGAATGCACTTTTGGTAGATTGAAGGGACGGATGCTGGTGGTGTTTCTTCACAACGTTGGATCTCAGTGAGAAAAGCATCCTATTGGTTATAGCTACCTGCTGTGTCCTGTGTAATAACTGTGAAGCAAAAGGGGAATGTTTCTGCCGGGATTGCGGGTAGAGGTGGAGTGGCTGTCTGCTGAGTTTGAACAGCCAGACACAAGGGCTGTTAGAGGTCAGGCGGAGCTATACTGCTCAGAGAGGGTTTTAAAGTGAACTTTAACAGTGAGCCACAGTAATGTATTGTGGTATACTGTGCTCTACCTGGCCTGCTGTTTTGGGGCTTGTTAGGAATTGTGTGATGTGTGGTGCACATCTATGAATATAACACTGTCAATGCACCTATTAATTTTGCAGTGCTAGTACATTTATGATTATTACACTGTTTGTCACTGATCCTATGACTTGTCACACTGTACAATAACAAATAAGTGGGTGATTTCATAACTGCTAGGCACTCTGCAGCATACGTTGGGAACTAATAATAAAGATGAATTATTTTCCAAATAGTTTTATTCATTAAGAAAACTAGTGCAAAAAATATTCTGTGGAATTTAAAAGTAAATACATTAAGAACTTAATAATGGAATAAAACTTAACAAAGGGAAAGAACATTCATGTCCATTTTACCTATGCATATGGCAACTGTGGATCTCACAGATTACTTAACTTGTGGTTGTCCTTAATGTCACTTGGGATGGAGTGATTAGGGGTAGGGATGCAGCCCCTGATGCCACATGAGAATGTTGGGGGGGGGGGGTATAGAGAGGTGCTGTAATGGAGTTCTTTATGTACTGCAAAGGGAAGTGAGCCTGTGATTGTTGAACCTGTAGGTCCACAAGAATCTGCAGCATCTGTGTTTGCTACTGGAGAAGCCCCACTATGTCCTGGTGCATCTCCCTCTTCTTTTCCTGCTGGGAGTCCTGGGTCTTTTGCCTGTCCACTCTTTCCTTTTACAGGCTGTTTGTTCATGGTCTGATGTAGCACTGGCTTGCAGGATCTCACTGAACATGTCATCCAAAGTCATCCCCTTTCTCCTCCTTATCTGGCTCAGGTGTTCCACGAGTCTAGAGGGTGAACCCCTCAAGGCCAGAATGGCAGCAGCTGTAGTTAAAACACGCAGCGGTACCATTGTTAGTATAGTCGCAACGGAAAGTGAAAGTTAAGATTCAGAATAAGGAGGGAATTGCTTGGTTGCATGAAATTGAGTATAGGGCAAAGGCACCATTTTCCACAGGCGGCAGTGATTTTGGCTGATATCTGACTCCTGAGGGAAACAAGCACAGAGAGCACAGCTGCTGCTGGTGTCTGAAGCCACTGGGGCCTGTATGTGCTAGCCTGTGTACTGCAACGGTGCTTGCTGAAGTTATTGCAGAATGGGGTGAGAGAATGCCCTACAGTGGAGAAAGAAATAAGGCTGCCATCCCTAGAAACCTTTGGGAGAGGATTGCGGAGTACCTCCATGAAAGTTTTTCATCAGGATCACTCAGGAAGATTCAAGGAACATCCCTGTATACATAAACAAACTGCTGTGCATGGCCCCTTTGCCTAACTCCACAGGGGAGTGAAAAGCAGATAGCACTACCTTCTATAGTTGTGCTGCTACCTCTTCTACTATGAGTAAATTAATGAAAAGTTGACAGCTGTGTCCTGCTGAGTTGGGATTGCCAAGACCATAATGGGAGATATATTTACAGACTTACCCAAGTATCCTTTCCCTTCATTGGGCTCACCCATGCTTGACTGCTGGGACTGACTGGAATGTGGTGGAGTCTCAAACAGGTCTTGGCTCATGGCATAACTGACCCCCCCGGTTTCATGACCTGCTTCTTCTTCGTCCTTCCTGTTCACAGCAGGGGTCTGTGTCTCGGGCTCTTCAGAGGTATCCATGGTGGAGTGTGGGGTGGTGATGGAATATCTGCCAAGTATGGCTTTGTAAAAGCATCAGGTCTGTGGCTCAGCACTGGATCGACTGTTGGCCTTCCTGGCCTTCTGATATGCCTGACGCAGTTCCTTCATTTTCATGCGGCCCTGCTGCTGGTCCTTGTTTACCCCTTTTCCTGCATCCCCCGTACAATCTGCTTGTAGATGTCCATGTTTCTGCTGCTGGTCTGTAGCTGTGCCTGCACAGTCTCTTCTCCCCACGGGCCTTGGAAATGCAATATCTCCTGTTGACTCCAAGCTGGAGCGTGGCTGGAATGTGTAGCTGGCATGGTGATCTAGGCAGTTGCACAGAACTGGAGAGCTGCCAAGATGGACAATCAGGAAACGGCATTTCAAAAATTCTCAGGGCTTTAAGGGAGGGGCCTCTGTGACCCCTGGGCAGTGGAGTTCACAACAGTGACCAGAGCGGTCAGTGTCAGGAATTGTGGGACAGCTGCTGGAGGACTGTTAGGGTCAACATAAATAACGCAGTGTCTACATTCTCACTGTGTTGATCTCAGTACATTGACTGTGACTTGGGGAGGTGGTATTACTGTGTCGCTGTAACAGGGCAGTTATGTCAGTGGGAGACAAATTTAAGTTAGACACATGCACAGCTAGGTCAATGCCAGGTGGCTTACCTTGACCTAACTTTGTAGTGTAGACTAGGCCTGGTTCCCTTAAAGATAGACTCTGTTTGTGATTGATTGTGGAAGCTAATTGATGTCTCAACATCTGTTCTCTTGCAGGTATTGTTTGATACTCAGGCTCCATTAGTTGCCATCAACAAACTTCCAACTGTGCCAATGCTGGGTCTGACTCAACGCATCAACATTGCTTATCAGTGTTTCTCAATCCTGCCGCAGTCACCCACGCACATCAGGCTGGCTTTTAGGAATATGTACTGCATTGACATCTACTGCCGGAGCCGTGGGGTGGTGGCAATACGTGATGGAGCATATAGTCTTTTTGACAATAGTAAAATAGTTGAAGGTTTTTACCCTGCACCAGGACTAAAGGTAACTGATCTTGTGTTTTCTGGCATCTTATGGAATCATCACTCATGGTTCCATTGTGCAGGTTGAGATGAGCTTTTCATTTAAAGCCAATTTTATGTATGAAGAATACACTGCATCTCCTCAAAATTACAGCACTTACTCTTTTTGAGGACAGAATTTTCTGGTTTACAAGTAAACTGGTTAATTAGTATAAATGTATTTAACTCAAAATGTGGCCAACAAGAAACTTAGCTCTCAATGTGAGATGTGGTTTTTTTTTTTTTTTTTTTTTTTTTTTTCCTCCTTCTGAATGATTTTAGTAATGAAATAATGCAGACACTTCAGGCTTCTTTCATAGTTAAACCGCACTGAAATCTTGTGCCAAAGCTACATTTAAAGACTTTTTTTAGGATTAATGGTAATTTTTCCCCATTCTTCATAATTGAACACTTCTTCAGCAGGGGCTGATGGATAATTTTCTATTTCAGAAAAGCCTATGTAGAACTGCCCTCTTTGAAAAGGCTGTAGTCTCCCATTGTTCTCAGTAGGATTGAAGCCAGGGGCTGCTCTTAAAGATGATGGCTGACTTGGCTCTCACTGGAAACAATAGGAGGCAGTGGCCCTTTTGAAAGAGGGCACCTATGCTTCAGTCCTACCTAGAAATGGGAATGGCAGCCATTTTTAAAGAGGGCAATTTCTGAATTTTCTGAAAGATTTTTTTATGCACCAGCCTCTGTCAGAAACTTTCAGTTATGAAAATTAATGGCAAAGAATCAACACTAGTGCTAAATATTTTTCTTCAGCATTTACCCTTGCTCCAGATCTACACAGACAGTTGGAGAGGAAATAGGGGTCTATAGTGGGGAAGGGGACAGAAAAGAGGGGGAAGACTGGTGTGCTTGTGTATAGGGGAATGTAGGAGGTGCAGGAGAGAGGGGGGGAAAACGGGTGTGCAGGAGGGAATGAGGAATTGGGGATGTGTGTAGGGTATACTGGGAGATGCAAGGGGGAATCAGGAGTATAAATTCCCAGTACTTTGTATTGCTCTGGCAATACAAAGCAGCTCAAAATGTAGTTTAACTGGTCAGTATGCTCTGCTCCAGAATAGCATAAAGCAGCGAGAGCAGACAAGTGAATATGGCAATTTAACGTTTTTAATGTTAAGGCTGATGCTTCATATCATTAGAAAGCTCTCATGGTACCATTCTCTTTGGGTTTATTTTTATACTGATCATGTAATTTTTTGGGGGGAGGGGAAAGGGAAATTCTTAGACAAGCTATGTTAAGATGGAGTTATGGTTGAAAGTACATATCAGTAAATAGTAAAATACGCCACAGGGATTTTGCCATTTTAAAATAAACCCAAACATGGTAAAGTATTGAATAGTTTGCATAGAGTTAAGGTTGTGTGAGTGCCATGTAGTGACATAAGTGTGGGGTAGAAAAGGGGTTGGGGGGAGAAAAAAATTGGACTGTAAAAATCAGTTTAGTATAATCCAGGACCAATAACACTAAAATACCTTAATCGTATGATTATTGCTTAGTGACACCGTAGGGCAGAGTTTAAAGTTCTCTGGATGCCTGCATTTCTGTAGGCTAACAAGTTTGGATTTATTTTTGATCAAATTAAGTAAGGTTCTGTGGCACTCAATGGTATTGTAGAGTCTTTCTTTAAAGAAGAGAAGAATCTCTTGAAATGACACTGGCTGATTTGATCATAATTCCTCCAAGTAAGTTGTATCTTCCAGAAGTCTGGTGGGTTTTTTTTGTTGCTGTTTTTTTTGTTTTTTGTTTTGTTTTGTTTTTTTAAAGAAACTTCCAGTGACTAGCTGTGCTCTTACCCTTTTTTTATACACCTCTATCTCGATATAACGCTGTCCTCGGGAGCCAAAAAATCTTACCACATTATAGGTGAAACCGCGTTATATCGAACTTGCTTTAATCCACCGGAGTGCGCAGCCCCGCTCCCCCGGAGCACCGCTTTACCGCGTTATATCCGAATTCGTGTTATATCGGGTCGCGTTATATCGGGGTAGAGGTGTACCTGTTTTTTATAAGCCATAGATTCTGGGAATTAGTGCTGTGCATAAATGTCCTTTAGTTGCACTAGAAACCTCTCTTCAGCTAAATATTTGATATCCTTAGTAGTCAAATTCATTGTCTTTCCTGTGCCCATTGACTAAAAAACAAAAATGTCAAAGCCTTCTAGGAAATTGACTGTTGGTCAGGGGACACTGGGAAAGCAGATGCCTTTCCAGTTTACTTGACTTTCTTCTTGAGGATACCTTCTAAGTAAAGGGTTCATTTCTATTTGAGGAGGTGAAAAAGGGAATTGTTACAAAGATGATTTTTACACTTGCAAACTTATAAGTACAACTACATCTCAACTGACAATCCTATCTAAATACAGAATCTTTATAAAATTATTTTTCAGTGACTAGTATGTGATGATTCCTATACATTTACTTCAAATTATTATGTCCTTATTTTATTTCTTGGTTAATGGTTACCTTCAAGTTTTAAACCTTTTGAGAGCTATATGGCTTCACAAATGTTCTAGATCTTCCTGAGTCTGATTTAACCAACATTGAGTCAGTTTTTTGTATTTGAGAGCCGGAGACTTAGATTTCCATCTTTTGATAATAAGTTCTACTGGCTTGTGCCAAACTAACAGGACGGGGGTTGTTTTGCCAAAACTTTTATGTGAATAAACTTGTACTGATCTAGAAAACTAGAGTCGCTTAAAACATTTACTACCTTTTTAATAGGAGATTGGTATGAAAGGCTACTGAATTTTGCAGGTGAACTTGCCAGAGTGGCAAACAGCAACAGTTTCTTAGTAACCAAATTGGTCTTTGACTTCCTGATCTTGTGAATTGTACTTCAAGTAATGGAATTTATATTTTAATCTAGGGATAACAGAATAAGTTATAAATAGCACACATACACTACTGCTATTGATACTTAGATCAATTATAAGTATAGAATTGCTGTTAGAGGCGTGTAATAAATTATAATATTCAAATATATCCACAGACATTCCTGAACATGTTTGTTGACAGCAATCAGGATGCACGAAGACGATCTGTAAATGAGGATGATAATCCGCCTTCTCCTATTGGGGGGGACATGATGGATTCATTGATATCACAACTTCAACCCCAACAATCACAGCAACAGGTAAAATGTAGGCAAAATAATAAAACCACAGGTTACACTGTATCTCTATTGTTCTCCGCAATTATATCTACCTTTTTAGAAAAATGTATGTTGTGTCTTCCTCGAGAGGGGTGGCAATAGCAGATGAGAGGTGAGTATAAACTATACTGCTTTGGAATAGCCATTGGAAGATTTATTCATGTTTTAAAATGTATGTTTACGTTGAGATAGCATCATAGATAGCACATAGCATGTTTACTGCCATTCAGGAGAACCATTCAACATGTCTTATTTAAAACAGAAAAGGAGCATGTGATCGAGGGGAGACAATGTGGTCCTAAAATACAAGATTTTTTTTGGTAACCTGAGGGCCTGTATTGGATTTTTGGTCTTTGGAGGGTGGAAGTGAAGAAGAGGGTTAGATGTGTTTATGTGGTTTGAAGGAAGGGCGTGAAGACTTCTTCAAAAATTGTGGAACAAAGCAGCAAGCCCTGAATAAGGAGGTGTGAAGACTTGGATGCTATGGTGTTAAGTTGCTTAGACAGATCTGATATCAAACTACCATCAGTTTTTTGCTGATTCTATTAACATTAGTACTTAGTAGATTCAGCGTGAAATCACTGAAGACTTCCATTTTACTGTGTTGACACTTTCAGCCATTTGCAAAACAGGCAGGAGCATCAGGAGCTTACCCTCTTACTTCACCACCCACATCCTATCACAACACAGTGACCCCCTCTCCTTCCATGATGCATACACAGTCACCAGGTAAGATGGCTCTCAATTCTGTGTTGGCAATAGATGTTATGGA
Organism: Emys orbicularis; assembly: GCF_028017835.1. NCBI lineage: Eukaryota > Metazoa > Chordata > Testudines > Emydidae > Emys > Emys orbicularis. The sequence goes on from NC_088683.1 coordinate 213,985,015, forward strand.
ATGTACGCTTTTTTATATTCTAAAGAATAGTATGATTTACGACATACTTCTCTCATAAAGTGACCTTATGTTACTTATGAGGCATGCGCAGCGTGGTTGGTCTTAGCTATGCTGCATGTGAGCTCTGCATGAACGTCAGCCATGGTTCCGTAATTGGCATTTACTGTGCTTGCATAACATGTAATTATTTTTACAGGCTCCTAAATTCGTCAAATCAAACATCTTCACTTAGAGGTCCTTTTCTGAAAAGGCTATTTCCGCTTTCTACTCCCAGACGTTTACACTTGGATGGAGACCAAAACTAAGTGTAAACTTCAAAAAGTTATGAGCACCTGAGAACAGAGCTTAAATTGGAAATAGTTATGCAACCTCAACTGTAGTTATGTTGATGCGCCTGCTGTAACAAGGAAAAACATTATACCTATTACCTAAGAATATCATGTATTGTACATGTAGAATGTACCATAGAATTTCTAGTTCACATTTGCCTTTGAAGAAGGATTGGTTACTGTATAAATTAGTATCCTGTCTGCTCAGTAAGAGTTCATGGTTGCTGGTTCATGTCCAAGATGCAGCTTCTGGGGGTAAAGGTAACTCCGACAAGTCTAGTATGACATGTCTCTAAAAAAGAGAGACCACTTTTTTCTGATTTTCTTTGCTATTGGTTTACTCAAGCTTTTGAAAGAAAAGTCGGAAACGTAATGAATTGCTGTTTGTGTCTGGATGTCTTTATTAGGAAATCTGCATGCTGCAAGCTCCCCTAGTGGTGCTTTGAGAGCTCCATCACCAGCATCATTTGGTCCAACTCCTTCACCTTCCTCCCTTGGAATAACAATGGGACAAACAGCTAATTTTACCAGCCCACATGGTGAGTTCTTGTACTAGTAATCTCTATAGTGACATGAAGAGTAAACTGTTCCTTAAAATTAAGCCCTGTCTGTGCAGACTTAGGGACAAGGTAGGTGAGGTAATATCTTTTATTGGACCAACTTCTGTTGGTGGAAGAGACCAGCTTTTGAGCTACACACAAAGCTCTTCTTCAGGTCTGGAGATTTATACTGTTTGGAATAATGAGTGTTCAGCAATTGTCTTGAAATAGCAGTTTGTACGGATGTGGATTTTCTTGGTAATTATAGCCATACAGATGCTTTCAACAACTTTGAGGTGTTGCTAGTCTATTGAAAATTAAGTACAGTAACTCCTTGCTTAACGTTGTAGTGATGGTCTTGAAAAATGCGACTTTAAGCGAAACAATGTTAAGCGAATTCAGTTTCCCCATAAGAATTAATGTAAAGGGGGAGGGAGGTTTTAGGTTCCAGGGAATTTTTTTTCGCCAGACAAAAGACATTATATACATATACAGCATAAGTTTTGAACAATTTTAAACAAACATTTTAATACTGTACTCAGCAATGATGATTGTGAAGCTTGGTTGAGGTGGTATAGTCAGAGCGTGAAAGACGCTGGATTGTCCAGTTGCTCCTCTTGCTGTTCTTTCCAAAGTGCCGGGGGGTGCTCCAACCCCTCTCCCTGAGCATGCTACGTCCTCTCCCCTCCCCCCCAGCCTCCTGAATGCCACGAAACCCCTCCCACCCGCAACAATTAGCTGTTTTGGGGTGTTTTGGAGGGTCGGGGGGAAGGCTGCGCATGGAGTCCTCACTCCTCCCCCCTCTCCCCCAGAGCCTCTTGAATGCTGGGAATCAGCTGATTGCTGCAGGCGGGAGGCGTGGGGAGGGAGGGGGGAGTTGCTGATCCGTGGGGCTGCCGGCGGGCGGGAGGCGCTGTGGGGGTGGAGGGGAGCTGATGGGGAGGCTGCTGGCCCACCCTGGTTCCAGGCCCCCAAGGCCAAACAATGTTATAAGCAAACTTTCTGCTACTTTAAATGAGTATGTTCTCTAATAGATCAGTAACATAACAACAAAACAACGTTAACCAGGACGATGTTAAGTGAGCAGTTACTGTACCAATCACTCACTTCCCCCTACTAATGTGGGAAAAATTGACCTAGACTATCATGCAGTATCACTGAGGCCATGGTTTCAGCTGAATTTAATTTTACTTTACCCTGTATCTTTAAATGTAAAACAACTTCTGTTAATTACCTTCACATGCAGCTTAAATCAAAAAGGGAAGTAATTGAGAACAGGCTAAAGAGATTCAGTAACTTAAAACTTGAAAATTGTTGACTGTCGTCTTGTTTTACAGTGCACAAAAAAGTGCAACTGATCCTTCCCCCCTACTTCAGTTATTGAATTACTTGGAAAACTCTATTCAAATTACTCCACCTATAATTACAGTACATTAGATTCTGCTCTCTATAGCACCACTACTACTTAAATCACCAAAAATTAAGAGTGGATTTTATTTTTCAGCATATCAGTCAAGTAACTGAGAAACAGTCTGTTGTAGACACTACAGTCTGATTTGTTCTTAGGAGCATACATGAATGGATTTTATTATGGAACTTTACTGCAGTGAAGTGAAGTTACTGAGGCATTTTCCTGAGTAAACTACACCCTTTGTCTTTCACTATGTCCAGCTTTCATACAGCTAGTGAGAGGTAGAGACCTGCTGTAGTCAGTGGGACTCTGTATGGAAGGATCCCTTTGCAGAATCTAGTCCATAACTAATAGAATTTAAAGGCAAAGTAATAAATGTGTAAACTTCTATTTTAAATTTAATTCTTTAAAATGCTTACATCTTACATACAGCTACAGATGGAGTATGAGATAAAAGGAAGTGGATGCTGTGTGTCATATTGGTATTTTACACTGAGTTTTTGAATACTTTGTTTGAACTCACTGTGTGTGACCATATTTTCTGCGACTTAAGAAAAGCTTTAATTAAAAAAATAACCTTGAGAATTTCACAGGTACCATAGACCCTAGTTCACCCTACACAATGATGTCGCCCAGTCAGCGTGCAGGGAATTGGCCAGGATCTCCTCAAGTGTCTGGTCCCTCACCGGCTGCACGCATGCCTGGAATGTCACCAGCCAATCCTTCTCTCCATTCTCCAGTCCCAGATGCCTCTCATTCCCCACGAGCTGGAACAAGTTAGTTATATTTAACAGTATTATAATTGTGAAGCACTTAAAGTTAATATTTCTAGTTCCATCTCTTTTGTAGCATTTCTTATTTTTATCTGCTACCCTTTTGTAGTAAAATAATACTCTGCTACATATATGCATTTATTCTGGCCCAGTGTGAGTCTTAAATAATTAATAAAAAATGGAAAGCAAGTCAAATCATGGTTAACACTGGATCTATTTTTATCTAGTTCTGAAGGTTTTTTATTTACTGAGCTGTTGAAATTGAATATTTGTGTTTAAGCCTTTGATACCTCCAAGGTGAGGAGAAGTCCAGATGAATAGCAGCAGTGTGAAGAAGATCTGAAAGTACATATGAGTACAAGAATAGTAAAATGTCACACTTCAGCACTGTAAAATGGTCTTGGCAAGACTGATTTAACTAAACTTCTTGATCACTTCTGCCAACTGATTGAGTACAAAGTTGCCATTTGCTGGCCCTAACCTCTGATGCTTGGGAGAGAAAAAAGGGCCAATATACTAGTTGCTAACATTACTGAGATTCTCTGCATGGGTTGAGTATAATGGTCGTAACTACTTGACTTTGTTGCTATAGCTGGGCCTATGTTGTATGGCAACTAGTGCTGTAAATCCCCTTGAGGAGGAGCTACCTGGGAAGATTGGCGTATTGTGTCCAGTTTTGGTCCCCTCACTACAGAAGGGATGTGGACAAATTGGAGAGAGTCCAGCGGAGGGCAACAAAAATGATTAGGGGGCTGGGGCATATGATTTACGAGGAGAGGCTGAGAGAACTTGGGTAATTTAGTCTGCAGAAGAGTGAGGGGGGAGTTGATAGCCTTCAACTACCTGAAGGGGGGTTCCAAAGAGGATGGAGCTCGGCTGTTCTCAGTGGTGGCAGATGGCAGAACAAGAAGCAATGGTCTCAAGTTACAGTGTGAGAGGTCTAGGTTGGATGTTAGGAAACACTGTTTCACTAGGAGGGTGGTGAAGCACTGGAATGGGTACGTAAGGCGGTGATGGAGTCTCCATCCTTAGAGGTTTTTAAGGCCCGGCTTGACAAAGCCCTGGCTGGGATGATTTAGTTGGTGTTGGTCCTGCTTTGAGCAGGGGATTGAACTAGATGACCTCTTCCAACCTTAATATTCTATGATTCTATAAGATAAAGCAAAGATTAGTCATTAAATATATGAAGTTGGCAGGATGAAACTTCTGCTTTCATGGTAATGCTATTAGTCTTGTTGTTACCTCTTCCTCCAAGCCCATCCCCATTTACTTCTGGGTTTTGTCCATTATTTCCATCTTGTCTGACACAGTCCTTGCCCCAGAGAGCGCGCACGGTCATCTTTGTTACTTTTTTGTACAGTGTCTTCCAAAAATTTGAAAACATAACGTGCAGTCAAACTCTGTACACTTTCAGTAAGTGAGAATTTTTCTATTTCCATCAGGTTCCCAAACAATGCCAACTAATATGCCTCCACCTCGTAAACTACCTCAGCGCTCCTGGGCTGCATCTATCCCCACGATCCTCACTCACAGTGCCTTGAATATTCTACTGCTGCCCTCTCCTACTCCTGGGCTTGTACCAGGACTAGCCGGCAGCTATCTTTGCTCCCCTCTAGAGCGATTTCTTGGATCAGTTATTATGAGGCGACACCTTCAGAGGATCATCCAGCAAGAAACGGTACTTAAATGATTAATTTGTAACTCCCTAACTATTGACTTTCAAGTGTAACTTTCTAAATAGTAGTTTGTCACATGCTTGCATTGTAGGTCTGCTTCATAATAAATCACAAACTATTCTGTCTGAATTGTAATTGCTTTCAGCATCTCAGAAAAAGAGAAAGTAAGAACAGATATCCAGAATGTTGCCACTAATAAATGTTTCCAACTTCCTAGTTGGAACACCATACACCTTCAACATCTATTTTGAAGAACTGTGTAAAATAGATCTAGAATAAATGAAGTCCAGTGATTAGAGTAGGGATTTGAAGAGTCAGAATTCCTTTGTGTTCTATTCCTGGCTCTCTCACTGACTCAAGCATGAACTTAGGAAAAAGTACTGAATCTCCCTACCTCAGTTCTTTTCATCAGTACAATGGGCGTAATACTTGCCTAACCCTCACATCTGGGATGTGAGGGCTTAATTAATGCTAGTAAATCTCTATATAAATATAGAGGATCTCAAACTTACATTTTAACTTTCTTGCTTATGCTATTCATGCTGTTGGCAAAGTGAAACAATAGTGTATCAGTCTATTAATACAGTTTAACACAATTTAATCCCCTCCAAATTTAGGCTGACCATATTCTGAAGTCCTTAACTTCAGGGAAACCCACACTTCTAGATGTGGAGTCTCCTACTTATCTGACTACAGTAAATATCTGGTCCCTCTGTGTAGGCACTTAAGTGTCCCCATCACAGTAGTATCTGAGTTCTTGATAAATTACCTTTCCTAGCTGTATGCAAAATATTGTGTGATTTCTCCTCCCTTTCCTTGCCCTCTCCCCCCTCCCCCAAAAAGGGAAAAATTGTGCAGCCATATAACGTGATAGCTGTTCTTTTAAAAAATGAATAAATAAAAGATGATGACTGGGGCCCAGATCCTCTGATACCCAGTCCCCACTAGGTGCAGCAGTGTGGGGTGGAGAGCCATGGTGCCAGATTATGGACCCCTGATTTTGGGGGTGGTTATACTCTAAGTGGTGCATGGAGCAGGCTTGGGGCTGCTCTCAACTTTTCCAGCTGGCTGTACATTCCAAGGAGTCACACCCATCTGGAAATGACCAGAACTCAGCATGCTCCAGCCATACCTTCACCCCTAGGGATGGGGAGGAAGTGCTGAAGATTCCTTCCATGCTGAAGTAATCAACAGCTGTGGAGAGGAGGTCAGTTTCTACTCCTTTATGCTTCCAGACCAATGTAAAAGGAGCAAAGTCGGGGCTGGGATCTAGCACTGTTATTCCTGAACGTGATGTTTTTATATGGCCAAAACTTAAGTGGTGCTCTTGTTAAAAGAAACAGCCTTCAAAATTGGGGGGGGGAGGGGTCTGAGGAGTGAGTTTGTTCTTTTATTGTTCCATGAAGTACTAATTAGATGCATTGTTTCTGTTCGTACAGCTACAGCTAATAAACTCCAACGAACCAGGTGTAATAATGTTTAAGACAGATGCACTGAAGTGCAGGGTTGCCCTTAATCCGAAAACCAACCAGACTTTGCAGCTAAAAGTAACACCTGAAAATGCAGGACAATGGAAGCCAGAGGAACTACAAGTTTTGGAGAAATTCTTTGAAACAAGAGTATGTACTTAAACAACTAACATTCAGTGTCTTGTTTTGTATGTCATCTTAATATTGGCCTATTCTGCAGCTTTTATTCATGAGTAATTCTCTTGATATCAGTGGAACTAGTGATGAGAGTAAGGGCTGCGGGATAAGAGTAGCGATTAACAGCTATGCACAGTTGTGGTGCTATGTAAATAGCAAATGGACCATTTTTGATCTAGATGGACAGTACTAATTGGTGTATTGTATTACTGTAGGTTGCAGGACCACCATTTAAAGCAAACACGCTAATAGCCTTTACAAAACTACTAGGAGCTCCTACGCATATCCTCAGGGACTGTGTACACATCATGAAACTGGAGTTGGTAAGTTACTTTTTTTTTTAATTTTATTGACAACATTTAGTCTGCTGAACTCCAAAGTCTGCACTTGAAATAATAAAAATCTGTTTGTGGTGACTGCAGAATGAATTCCACCCTGTAGTGTAAATGAAGATACAGAATCTAATATTAAATACATAAATTCAATAAAGATGTGTTCACTGTGCTTCTTACTAAGAGGTCAACAAAAACTTGTCCTCTCCCTAGACTTGAAGCATTTGATGAAAATCACACAACTGGGTGTTTATATAGTATCTTTTCATTGCTATCTCAGTGTAGATTCACAGAACCATTCTCATAGCAAGAGGAGATTAGTTAACTCTTAATTATATGTATATTAAATGTGAAATAATCTGAAAGCTTGAAGAGTCTAGCTCAAGTGTCATTTAACAGTACCAACATGCTACAATAGTCAAACACATATGTTACCTTAATATGCCTTGCTTTATCATGTTTTCTGTGGCATGTTTTTAAAACAGTTCCCTGATCAAGCAAGCCAATTGAAATGGAATGTGCAGTTTTGTTTAACGATTCCTCCCAGTGCCCCACCAATTGCACCTCCAGGAACACCTGCTGTTGTGCTGAAATCCAAAATGTTGTTTTTCGTAAGTATAATAGCTGTCTTTATTAAAAGCTGCAGCGTGGACAGGGTCTGAAAGAAGAGCAGTGTTACTAACCAGCTAGTAGAAGGGTCAGTTCCGTAAACCTGGCTTCTGTCTGCACATGGCATGGTTACTCTTGGCTAGTTACCATGGTAGCTAAAAATGTTGCTGTTGCAAGAGGCCTAGGGTTGCATACTGTTTTTCTATAATGCGTTCGGCACACTTTTTTCCTTTCTGTGGCTATAAACCCCATAACTATTCCTGCGTACCTTGTTTGGCTAGTCTTCCTTCTTGCTCTCTGGAGATGCTGTGATAAAGTATCATAAAATTAATTGCTTCATGCACTGCTGGTGCCATTCTGTATGTGTCCCCTCTGGTCTTTCTGTTCTTTGCTGAAACACTATGGGATTGTTGCTTGCATTTTTCCAGAATGTTGTGATACAAATGCGGTCTGATGGCAGGAAAGCCACTGTGTGGACACAAACTGAACTGTGTTAATCGTCAGGTTTAGATGATGGTGCCTTTAACTAGTTACAAAATCAGTTGTACTGGTAGTGCGAATGTGTCCTTAGGAGTTTATCTCAACTATAGTGTCTTGAGACTGGATGTAGATTATTCCTAATTATTGAGCTGTTATCTATGAAATATGAGATGTGTATAAAATATAGGCCTAGAAATGTTTAGAAGTTTTGCTACAATGAGCAGTTCTGTTTTGGACAGTGGGCTCATATAAAATGTGAAGAATTTATTGTGTATGAAGACAATGTGGAAAGCTATGGCCACAATTAGTTTTACTTCAGTACCTTTTCTTAGGTATAGAATCTTTGTGACACCTAGTTTTTGTATGTTACTGTATTGAAGGTGTTCCCCACATAGAGATAATGTAAAAGGAAATGAAATAAAAAAGGACCTGACTACAAGCTAGGGCTTCAAGTAGCAAGGCAACTATCCTAACATTATGTGTTTGTCTGAAATATACGGTTTCATCTTAATGCACTCTTTATCGTTTTTGTTTTACTCACAGCTTCAGTTAACACAGAAAACTACAGTCCCACAGGAAGCCGTTAGCATTATTGTCCCAATCATTTATGATATGGCTTCGGGCACAACGCAACAGGCAGACATTCCCAGGCAGCAGAACTCTTCCGTTGCTGCTCCCATGTTGGTTAGCAGTATTCTAAAGAGGTTTGCAGAACTGAATTCTCCACGACCAGGTACTGTACATATCCAGTAGACAGAACTCAAGAAGTATTCAGACTTAAAAATAAGTGGGATTTAGTTTTAGTGATTTGTAATGCATGTCTTTGTGGAGAGAGGATCGATCAGCCTTTCTTAAGGTGATTTGCAGGTCCTGATAGGGTTAATTTATGTGTTATTGATTACTATTGAGACCATACCAGTCATTTGTGCCAGAGGGTTGTATTAATGGCACAAGCTAGTTTACTGTTTGTCTAGGAGGTAGAATGCATGTATTTTGACATGGCTTATGCTACTGCAGTCACAGCAACATAGTGTTCATGAGTGGATTCAGTGTAAATAACAATTGCAATGCTGTGGTAAAACATCTGATTTCATGGTTTACCATAGATTAATAAACCATTTCAGTAGAATAGCATAAAGATATATTAAAGCACTGATCAAACCCTGTCCCTGTATCATGAAGAATGAAAAAGGATCTGAGTGATTGTTTGCTGCATGTACGCTCTACCAGTGTTGTAATGGGTGCAGTGAATACTTTCACTTTCTACCAAATGTGCTGTGAAGCTCTTGCATGTATGTTGTTCGTAAGAATGAGAATTGTTTCAATTTTGCTGCAACGTTTTTATTTAACCACTTAAAAAAAAAGTGTGTTTTTAAAACATACCCCGATAAGGTTTAAATGATGAACTCAAAGGCTGAATTCTGCTTCTGTTCTAAGTACACCTCTACCCCGATATAACGCGACCCCATATAACACGAGTTCGGATATAACGCGGTAAAGCAGTGTTCCGGGGGGGCGGGGCTGCGCAGTCTGGCGGATCAAAGCAAATTCGATATAACGCAGTTTCACCTATAACGCGGTAAGATTTTTTGGCTCCCAAGGACAGCATTATATCGGGGTAGAGGTGTATTTATGTATCTTAATCTAATTCACAATACTTTTGTTGTGCTTGATGCTTTATTTGGAGTGACAGAATTTTAGAATGTTACCATTGTAAATTGGTAGGGATGTACCTATTTTTATGAAAATCATGCCACATTCACATTAATATTGCATTTTCTGTTATATTAAACTTATTAGCAACGTAGATGAGTGGTGGGGGGAAACAAACAAGGCTTGGGCAAGGCTTCCCAGACCTCATAGGGTCCTCTACTTTAATTCCTTCTGTGGCTGGACTCTTATCCTGTGTTAGACCCTTTCTGAGAACTAGCAGGATGAGGAAGAGGGAAATTGAACTCACAGAAATAACTTGAACTTGCACTTTCATTTTTCCAAGGGTCATGTGTGAGAGATCTCAGTCCTACACCACCTCCCCATTTGTAGATTTAAAGATAAATAGGTTTGGGCACTGTATTACTGAGCATGATGTTACATATAACAGGATATGTTGGTTCCACTTGACTAACCAAACATAATTGTTTGTTTAAAATTAATAGGTGATAATCTTGATGTTTTGGAATAACATCTTACACAGTGATAAATATTTTTTTACAAGGAGTTTTACCCACAGTATTTCTGTACACAATAGATTGGAATGCTCAGCTGGGTAAATAGCACTCCTTCAAAAAACAAAGTTCACTGAATGTATCAGAAGAGCAAGTTCTCTCTTGTTGAGTACTAGTGGGGAAAAATATAGATATTTCTCTGAGCCTAACTGTAGTACCTCAGTTCCTGAAGTTATGATTAAATGAAATCCACAGTAAAATATTGTAGGAATGCCACAGCATAGGGAACAATCTTCAAAGCTACTTGGTATGTCCAAAATTGAGATATCTGTTCTTTGGTAAATTGATCAAGATAGGAAGGTGGAGCTCACCAGTTTTTGTAGCTGTGACCATAGATCTTGATGAAATGAGATGGAACACAGCCCACGGAACAGAATGGGGACAAGAAAAAAGTGTATCTGAAAGGAGCTCATGTCTTCGAGTAGGATCCTAGCCAGTCAAGGAAATATGTGGAGTAGGGTAGGGGACATCCCTGTGTACTTGAGCCCCAATTTTACCAGGATATAGTGTCTGTATTGATGTGGTTTAAACAAAAAAAAAAAAAAAAGGGGGGGGGGTGTGTCCCTCTGCTGGAAACTTTTGAAATGCTTGGTGCAATTTGCTGCCATTGTAAAGGTTTAAGACCTTTGGAAAGATGTATAGCTGGGTGGAGAGGGTTCTCCTTTTGTCTCTTTGGAGGGGTAGGAAAGGTTATACCTGTCCCCAGTGAAGGAGAGGGATAGCTAGCTGGGGACAGATCTCTTTTTTACAGGAGGTGTGAATAGGGGTTTCCTTGCTGGGACATCACTTTTGACAAATGCTATTGCAGCTCCACCCACTAGTTGGAAGGATCCGGAGACCCAGAAACTTCCCAGCAAGGCACTAGCTCCTTCTGCTGGTCTCACTTCAAATTCCCCTGCTTGGTGAATTTTCACCACACCAGCCAGAGTGGAACGGGGACTCCCCATGTCAGGGAAAAGAGGGAGAGCTTCCTGTCTGGTTTTAGCCAAGGATGGAGAATTGCACTCCCTGTATTCTAACACCTACTTCCGATCCATTGTCAGAAAACTATAGTTGTTGCAAGAATGTATCCATAAATATGGTTTAGGAAAATGCCTCAAATTGTTTAATTTCAACAAAGACAAATACCTATTGTCTGAATGATTGTGACTATAGCTGATAAATGTTCCATCTTTGTGGTTACAAAAACATACCCACTGTAGGAATGTGATTTGCAGCAATAAAAATGACAGGAAATGGAAAGATTGACTTACCTGTGTTATGCTCACAACTGAAATATTTGAGGAAGGGTGAGACAAATGAGATGAACTGATTAAAAATCCATGAAGTAACACTTATGGTACTATTTACACTTACTGTATACTATAATCAGTGTTGCCTCATTTTGGCTGTATCTTTTACCTTGCTCTCTCTTTTTGTGAGAGAGTATTTTGTACTCAACTTCATTTTCCTTTTAATAAAATACTAGTAACTGAAAAGTGACTTTTTTGGCAGAGTTTTATTTTCAGGTACCTATTGTTAAACACTGCCTAAATCTTTGTTTCCCTGAAACATTAACTCCTAGTGAATACACAGTGAATCTCTTCCAGGAAAGACTTCCACCACCACCTCCCCAAAAGGAAATCAAATACCAATTGTTCAATAAAAGATTAACCTTGCATTGAAAAAAGGCAGAAAATCCCAAGAGAAACCGTATTTTGTGGACCAATGTGGTTAAGCTTGTGCCTCGGTCTTGCAAGCTGCTCTGCGCAGGTGGACCCTGTGGGGATGCCAGAGTTTGCCTATGTGGAGGAGCTTGTAGGACCAAGGCCTTCAAACATTTCAATTTTTTTGTTACACTTCACCTGAGCTAACCTTTTCTAAATATCTGTTTTTCACTGAGGTACTTCATTTTATTTAGCCAATTTTTGCAGCTGGGTGTACGGTGCAAGGAGATAATGACGTGTCCAAAGTCATGCTGTGACTGTTTGGTTCAGCAGTTGGGATTAATGGCTCCCAGTGCACTCTGCTCTAATCACTTAGATCACGCCATCGTCCCTCAGCAGCAGAACATAACAGATCTTAATTGACACTGCTTAAAAAGCCCAAAGTTAAGTGGAGAGGAAGAATGTATCCCAAAGAACCTGACTAGGCAAAAACTTGTTGTTTTAAACTCTTTATTTTTTAAATTGTACCATACCCTTTGCTGTACATTTCCTGATGGAAAGGAATTAGAGAACTGTGTGGCCTGAGATCTGGAGTCTTGCTGGAATAAAAATTAAAATTTCTTGACCTTGGCTTGTGGTGGTTATATATTTTTATATTTTTGTCAAATTCTTCTAAAACAACTGTTGGGGTCATTGAAACTGATCTGCATAAGAGGTTTCAAATAGGGACATTTTGGGGAACTTGTTGCTGGACTTGTTGAAACTGTTCATGAGCAGGGGTTGATTTTGAAGAATTTCCCATTTCAAAAAAATTTTGAGAAATTTTGAACTTGTCCATGTCCCACTTTGACATTTTTGAAACAATAATTTCATGTTTTGTGTTAAATTTTGAAGTGAAAAGTCATTTCAAGTTAACTTAAGTTGACCCCATCTAAAACTTTTTTGCATTTCGATTTTGCCTTTTTATCCTGATTTTTAGGATGGGAATTTTTTTGACATCTTAAATTCTTGTGGGACAGGAAACCATTTCCCACCCAGCACTAGTTTTAAACTTCTTGATTTTTTGTAGATGTTTAGTTGCTGCTCGTAATCAGCTACTATATGTAAACTTCTGTCAATTTCTTGGAAGTTTTTATGAAACCAAATCTGATAAGGTGCAGCACTCGTAAGCTTTTTATGAACAGATTACAGAAGAACTAGAAATTCCTTGTATGATAAATCATCCCATGGATTCATGAGACTCAAAAGGTATTAAAGCCTTAATACTAGCTGCCACTAGTTTCTGGCAGATTTATGGCTGGCCAGACACTGCTGAGAAATTCAAGCTGAAATTACTTTACCTGACACATTCACGAATTCTAACTCTGTTGGAGTGAATGGGTTTGGAAACTTGAACCAGAGATACAAAAACAACATTCCTGAAATGACATATTCATGCAGGCTAAGTCCCTGAGGTCAGTGGAATTTGCAAGTCTTAATTAGCACTGTCTTTAAGGCTCTTTCCCTTCTAAGGCTAAAACCATAGTCTAAACAATCCTTTAACACTGGTAAACCTGCCAGTGTGGGTCAATTATAGTTGTTTAGACTATGTTAAAGTATTACATAGTATTTAAAAATCAGAAAGCACTATGTGAGCCCCAGAGTGGAGCGAGCTTGAGTAGCATACTTTGCTTGTTACAAATTAAATTGAATTAACCCCTGATTGTTTAATTCATTTTTTTCTCTGTCATGCTAACTTGTATTTTTTTCCTTTTCCAGGTGAATGCACAATATTTGGAGCTGTTCGTGATTTAATGGTTAATCTTGCCCTAACCCCTGGTGGGCGCCCATAGACACTTTTAAAACAAGGCTGAAAAACAAGAGACTCAGCAGCAAAAATATCAATCTCTGAAGTAAAGCCTTCAATTAAAAAAAGGAGAAAAGGACATTTTGACATGTCATGTTTTTTTTAAAGAGCTAAATATATTAAACTGGGAAACTTTCAGGGATGCACTTTCATCAAATGATCATCAACCCATAACTTTTATATAGTGCTCTTGTATAGTGTGTTTTAAGGGATACATTTCAGACTAGGTAATAGATTAAAGTGTCAGCTTGCCGCTAATAGATTTAATATTCTGTTTTATACTAAGATTATGGAAAATGCCAAACTTGTTTGTTTTTGTTTTTTCTTACGTTTTGGTGTAATAGAATTGGGTTGTTTGTTTGTTTTTTTTAAGGCAGATCTGTCATTTTGAATACTGTAAAACTGTGACAAACTTTATATTGAAACTGTATTTTAATATTACTGCTTTGAATCTTTAAACAAATTATTTGGGCTTGTTGTAAACATGACCCCCAAAAAGCAATATTTAATAAACTAGATAAAAAACCTTAAACTAAGATTGTATGATTTCCATGAACTTCTCCTCCTCTCTCTATTTTATCACTTTAGGAAGTGAATCGCTGTAAAATGTTTGACTAAAATTTGATATACATGTTATTGTCTTAGATGTGACACATTTTATAATTAAAAATACTATCAGGTTTTTTTCAGCCACTTCAGATCATTTGCCTTATCTCCTACATGGCTGTTTGCGTTTTTGGCCCCATCCTTTCTCTGCCCCCAACCCTGTGGAAGAAATAATTTTGCATCCCAACAATGACTTCTTCACTCTACCAATAATTCTGATTATTTTTAAATCTTAAGGAAACTGTACTTACATAGTGTATCAATTCTAGTTTATAAACACTATTTAAAATATAAATTTAGTTTGTTTTTATCAAAGTGAAAAGAAACCAAATATACATAGCAAAGGCCATGTGATATAGTGCGAGTAGGCATTTTTTCTCAGTGCTCCTGCATTTTTGTTCTGCCTTTCATTTTAAAGACTCCACCCACCCACCCATACTGCAGTTACTATTGAAATCCTTAATTTTGCATAGAATGTTGGAATAGGGGTCAGATGGTGGAGGGAGGAGAAGTAGAAGAATTACGAAGCAATCTTATTTTCAAATTGTGTTCAGTGAAGTTGGACAAACTGATTCAGGAGAGCTGAAGTTGACTAAGAAAAGTGAAGAAATAACTTCATGTTTAACTTCTCAACTTGGACACTACATTGGGAAATTGGCAAGTAAAAGGAAGGTATGAAAAAGTTTGTCAGTCTTAATGAAGATTCTCAAATAGTTCTATTGACTACCCATTCATCTTAAGAATCAATTCCAAACTAATTTTAAAATTCCTCCATGGGTTTACTCTTGCCTGCTTTATGGACTTTGTGTTTCTACTCCTCTCTCTTTAGCAGCTGCTTCCTGGGCTTTCTACATGCATCTGTCCTTTTTGGTGGAAGAGCCATCTCCTCTGAAGTTCCTGCTATCTGGAACATCCTTCACGTTGGTCTCTGCTTCAAATTTCAGCTATTTTTTTTTTCTTCTGTGTATATTGGTCCCTTTCTCTTGTATTTATCTATTATGTAAAAGATGGTTAAACTCTCTACACTTGAAACTTTTAACCTAGTTTATTCATTCAACTCCTGCCTTCACATCCAGGTTGAAATTAGAAACTAGATGGGGGATGCACTAAAGATGTCTGCAGTAGAACAGAACTCCTGGAGCTGAACAAGTATTACATCATATACTAGACTGGGTTACTATTCATGGTGTGATAATTCCCATATTCACTAGCTGCCTGCCCTAAGGAACCAGCTTCTGGAGAAGGGGGTGTGATCACTGTTTTACTAATGTTCAGGGACACGAGTGCTGTAAGACAGGGCTTTGGACGGGTCGAGCACTTTAGAAAGACACTTACACCCACTTGCCACACTGAATTATTCCCAGAACATTATGGTTATGGAAAGTTTTGGCGGTCCATTTGAGTAACTGAGAATATTGCCTTGGAGCACAGCACTTTCTGGTACTTTCTGACTCTGTTTCAGACAAAGCTGCCTACTGACACAAGAATGAGATTGACAATGGAAACATAGGGGGCTGAATTAAGGTTGCACAGGCAACCTTAATTCTGGTATTTCCTAACTTCTGAGTGCTTTTCTTGGCAATCTTAACAGTGGGTTTCACAGATATTTGCTGACAGCAGAGGAATCATGAGATTCAGGTATCCATTCCATGTTCTGGAGGGGAATGTGCTCTAGTGGGCAGACTCTGCTCATTTACCCCAGGCTTGACTCCTGGCCCATCCTCTCCAATCTGTTTTTCTCCTCTCTATGCCCCACCACTGGCCACTCGTCCAAGTCCCCAGTCTCTACTCCTTAGGCTTCTGATCCTGGTCCAATCTCCTTGCCAGTAAATCCTAGTCTTGCTCCTCCGAATGTCTCGTCCCAGTCTCCTTGCCTAGCCTGTGCCAGTTCACTCTCCAATCCCCCAGTCTATCTCTCCCTTCTCCACCCATGATCCCTGTACCTTCTGGTTCCCAGTCTCCTCCTCCAGCTTCTCATCTAATCTGTGTCCTCACTTCTCCTGGATCCTTGTCCCAGTCTCTGCCCAGCCAGCCAGTCTCTGCCCAGTTCTCCCCCCACATCCCAGCTTGTCACCTCTCTCTCCTTGCTCCATTAGTTACCAGTAGTCCTGTCAGCCTCAAGTCCCAGTCTCTATTGCCCAGACTTCTTGTCCCAATCTACTCCCCCACTGCCCCTCCCTCACAACACCCTAGGTCTGAATCTTGTTGTCTGCATTTGAATCAGGAAGCTTCATCCTCCATGATGCTTTGGTGCCAGCAGGAGGTCATTGTGAGCACAGGAAGGACGGGCTCCCTGCTCTCAGTTCTGATACCCTACCCCAACCTTAAGCAGCAATGATAGTGAAAGTGTGGCTTTGCTCCAGTAGCCTGGGGCTGGAGCAAGCCTAGTTGCTCTATGGAGATGTTGCAGGTGTAAGAGTTGTGAGGAGATGGCGCATGCTCATAGAGTTTCTGTTAAGCTCCAGCAAGTCTCCACTGAGCACATGCAAACTGCTGTTCTTCTTTGAGCAGTGTCCCTGTGGGCGCTCCACTTTAGGTGAATCTGCGCCCGTGCACTTGTAATTGCTACTAAAATTCTCCAGTGCCTGCTTGGGTCGCACATGTTCTGTCCCTGTCTCGTGCTGTCTCAGGCGGTTACATAGTGCTGTGTGACCAACCCTCCCTCAGTTTCTTCTCCACCGCCCTGGGCTTGAGATGTAACAATTGGTAGCGCCCCTGAGCTAATCTTAGTCTATCTTTAATTTTAGAATACTAGTTAGTTAATCAATAGCTAATAGTTTAGTTTATTACCCTATGCCTTCCCCGTTCATTCTTATTTTTTTTGTTTTTATTCTTAGGAATTTAAGTTTCAGATATTAGGATACACCTTAATATAGTACAGTTAGCCTCCCTCATGCCTGGCTCTCTGGGTTTTAAATTGCCTCATTTGCCAGTCCTCAATCCTGGTGTCTGACGGGCACTCACAATGTGTCTGCTGCCTTGGGGAGCAAGACATACCATAGAAGTGCTCACGCTGGCACAATCTCAAGGCTCGTGCCAGGAAAGCTAGGGATCTACAGCTAAAATTCCTCATGATGGAGAAGTCTCTGCGTCTAGCGTCTGAAATCACAGACACCTCCTGGGCACCAATGGCGGCATCTGACAGAGGTTCCCCACCACCCTCTCATAGGAACACTCTGCCAAAAAGACGACAAATAAGTGGTCTCCGACCTCCTGTCCTCAGGAATCCGCCAAAAAAAGACATTCCCGAACTCGTCGGACCCCATCGGTACTGACCGCACCAACACCATTCATTTCTGAGGTAGCTGGACCATCCAGTACAATGGGTACCATGCAAGGCAAAGACCCTAAGCAGGCTGGCTGGGAAAAAGGCACTAAAGGGAAACTATCATCCCTGCCTTGGTACTGCTGGAGCTGCTCAAACATGCAGCACCGAGCAGCTTGGCAGTGCTACAGTCTGTGGTGCCACCTTCTGCCTCTACAGCACATAGTGCATGACCCTCGTCACCGACAACCGCAGTAAAGGCATCGGTATGGCTGACAACACCCTCCTTGGTACTGATGCTCTTGGTACCGCAGCGATTTCTTCTCCGTTACGATATTCTAGTCTCCTTGGCACGGGAATCTCCACTCCTTGGTTCCGACCTTACTCCACCACGCTCGGTATTGTGCCATCTTACCACACCACCCAGATCAGCTCCTCCTTCATCTAGCAATGAGGATGATGATATGATGATGAAGGGGAAATCTACTCGTCCCATCACTCCTCACCTATCCTCACAGCTACAAGACCAGGTCCACCAGAGCACCATAAATACCAGACCTGAAACTCAAGGATGGTACAGACACCCATGGATACCGCCACGTATGCCATTTCCACCACAGTGGCCTTACTGGGACCCATGAGCAGCGTACTGCCAATGCTACCCTAAGCCTCCCAGTCCACTCAGGGAGAGGTCAAGGCATTTTTCATCACCCTCTGTACCTGGGCCCTCTGGACCTCTGGAAAAGGCAGTCGAGGAACTGGAGGAGACTTCAGATTAGGAAGTCATGCCGCCAGATGCCAATTTTACATCCTCCTCTCCGGATGAAGCTATCATGCCCCCACCACCCATGACAGGGGTTGACTTTAAACAGTTCCAGGAAAACTTTGAGGATTGCAGATTCCCTGGAGATACTGTTGGAAGAAGTTGCAGAGGCCCAACATAAGTTGTTGGACATCCTCCAGACTTCAACCTCCTCCAAGATTGCCCTCCCAATAAACAAGGCTCTTGTGGACCCAGCCAAGACCATCTGGCAGATCCCAGCAACAATTCCGCCCGCCTGCAAAAGAGCAGATAAAAAATACTATGTCCCTTCCAAGGGGATGGAATTTCTATTTTTACACCCCACATCAAACTCTCTGATGGTAGAGGGCGTGAACAAGTGGGGCAGACAACACCATTCCAGATCCAGCCCATATGACAGGGACTGGAAAAGGTTGGACTTTTTTGGACGTAAAGCTTACTCTTAAGCAGCCCTACAGTTTAGGGTCGCAAACTATGAAGCACTAATGGCCAAATACAGTCACTCAGATTACTCAATGTCTCTCTTTATTGAACACATACCTGAGGACAAAAAAGAACAATTTAAAGCATTTATATCCGAGGATCAACTCCTAGTTTGCACAACTTTACAAACTTCATTGGACTCTGCAGACATGGTGGCACATTCCAGTGCCATCCTCATAGTAATGCAACAAGCTTCCTGGCTCCACCTCTCTGGTTTTCCGAAAGAGGTACAACCAACTGTGTCCTGTTGGAAGGCCCCAAGCTGTTTGCAGCCAAAACACGAGTCCCTTCACACTTCGAAGGACTCCTGAGCGACACTCAAGTCTTTGGACACACACACACACACACACACACACAAAATCGGGCAAGTATTACTTGATGCAAAGATCTAGATCTGCGACCTACACATCCCCTCAGAGGCAATGTGACCCGCAGAGGCAGAGACCTGCAAGACGGAGACCACTCCCTTCCCAGCCCTCGACATCCCAATAACTTACCTCTAAACAACAATATTGAGGGTTTGGTCAAGGACCAGAGACACCTGCCACTTTTTCTATTGCTGGACCCATCCAACACAATCCATCCATTCATTTCTCCACCTCTCGATTGAAGGTGGCCTTTCTCATCACTATCACATCCGCCCGATGAGTAGAAGAACAGGGCCCTCATGCCACACCCCCTACACAATATTTTTCAAAAACAAAGTTACCCTAAGACCAGATCCAAATTCTTAGTTAAAGTAGTTTCCTCATTCCATTTGAATCAACCCATCCATCTCCCTATCGTTCTTCCCAAAACCTCATGGGAATAAACAAGAAGCAATGCTTCACATCCTGGACATCCGAAGAGCGCTAGCATTTTACATTGAGAGGCCAAAGTCTTTCAAAAAGTCACTAAAGTTATTTCTTTCCATCACAGAATGATCTAAGGGGGATGCCATATCCAAACAGAGGCTGTCTAAATGGATCTCCAGATGCTTTTACCTTTGCTATCGCCATCAACAGCTACAGCCCCCACCAGGGACCCGAGCGCACTCTGTCTTGATAGCCTTCCTCAACAATGTACCAATTATGCACGTTTTCAAAGCAGCAATCTGGGCATCAGTCCATATGTTCACACAGCATTATGCCATAGAGCAGCACTTGTTGTCAGATTCTTTACTGGTAATTGTGGTTTTATCATCTGCCACGACTGCAACTCTGAAGCCCCTTTCTTCCATAGAGAGGCACTGTTCTACAGTCACCTAAAGTGGAGCACCCACAGGGACACTCCTTGAAGAAGAGAAGGTTACTCACCTTGTGCAGTAACTGAGGTTCTTTGAGAGAGTTGTCCATGTGGGTGCTCCACTACCTTCCTTCTTCCCCTCTACTTCAGAATTTTTTTGCACCATAGACTGTAATAGAGAGGAAACTGAGGGAGAGTTGATTGCACAGCGCTATGTAACCATGTGAGATGGCACAAGATGAGGACAGTGCATGTGTGACCCAACCAGGCACTGTTGTTAAAAATCTCTGATTACAAGTGCAGGGGTGCAAATTCACCTAAAGTGAAGCACCCACGGGGACAACCATCTCGAAGAACCTCAGTTACTGCACAGGGTGAGACACCTTCTGCCCCCTCCCCTCCCCAAGTCTTATAACATGGTCAAATTTGGGGATGTTTTCACAGGGATGATAAAAGGCACATCCCTGACTCAAAGGTTCATCCCCTGCCAAATTTCAAGTCCCTGCTCCAAAGCTTGGGAACACGGGTTTTTCAAAGAAAAGATTGCCAGCATTTTTTTAAAATGGGCAATACATCATTCCCAACCCTCCTTTTTTTGACATTGCTGAAGCATTTTGGCTGAAATTTTTTATTTTTAGAAATTGAGGCAGACACCTAGCATGGAAAATTTCATTCCAAATACTTATAACGTTGCCAGACTTTAACTAACTTTAAAACAGTATCTTATAGTGGAAACTACATTGAGATCATTCTTCTGCTGTTGCACAAATACTAAGGAAGACCATTATGCAAAGTGTGGATAATTATTTTCAAAAGCAGATGAGTGAAACTTCTTAATGCTCTGTTTACTTTTATTTCCCTCGTACTATGTGAGTAGCGTAGATTCCACCTGACGGATGGTAGGATACATATTTTTATCAAAATACATGTATCAGAGTGATCTCTCTCCTTGGCTGTAGTATTGACATGCTGCATTCTGATTGGCTTAGAGCATTTTTAGTTTCTAGCATATGTAATGAATCTGTCAGAAATAAGCTCATCTATCAAAGCAGAAAATGTTTAACTACACTGCATGCTGATGGATAAACTTGGCTTTTGACAGGGTGAAGGGTTTTTGCAATATGTTGGTGAATGGTCTGTCAGCCATTCAGCAATCTGAGTGGCTACCAGGAGTTCCACTGTAATTACATTTCAGTAGGATATTTTTAAATCATCACAGGGATTTGTGCATAGAACCTTTCTGAAGTATACTACGCTAACGGACTTCTCTAGTTGGACAAAATGAATTTGGCTGGACTTACATAAAGATAAAAGGTTTGGTTCTCTTCATAAATGTCTAAGCCTGAGCTGTAAAATGTACTGCTTTACTTATGCTTTTCCTAACTTCTGGTGGCCTTAAGTGTTCAGGGTTCTGCTAAGGGTTTTCTGTCATGGGGTTGTGACTTTGCAATGTTTTGGGAATGTGGCACCTTATGCTTGGGCTGTGTTCTTTATTGTCCTAGTCTTTCCTTCAAAGTAGCAATATCATTAAATCCACCTTTAACATGCATGCATCATAATCCAAATTACCATCCTTTGCTGTGCTATCAGAGCGGTTCGGGACATGGTGTTCCCCATCCTCACAATGCAGGGTAATCTGGGTGTAGAGTATAGCAGATACAAGTCCTGAGCCCTCCTCCTTCCAGGCAGGGGCGTGACAACACTCAGGACTAGGGTTCCAACCCCACGTGCTGAAAAACCAGGTTAAACACCTGTATTTAAAATAAAACGCATGATTGTTTCCACACTGAAGCCTGGCCCTGCTATTTCGCCTCGCTGCAGGGGAAGGTAAGGACGGGCCGCGCTAAGGGACTTTGCAATGCCCACCGGCTCCTCTCTCCTTGGGGTGCGCGTGGCTCTCAGCGGCCTCTGCTGGACGCCGGACGCCGCTTGGCCTCCCGCCGGGCTGAGCTGCAGGGCGGAGCCGGGGCGGGGCCAGCCCGGCCTCCACCTCCCCGGCAGGCGGCGCGGGCCATGGCGCTGGCGGAGCTGGCCGCGCGGCTGAACTGCGCCGAGTACAAGAACTGGGTGAAGGCCGGGCACTGCCTGGTGCTGCTGCGGGACGCGCTGCAGCGCTTCGCCGGGGAGCAGCTCCGCGCCTTCCACCGCCAGCTGCTCGCCCGCAGCCCCGCCCGCCTGGCGCCCCCGGGCCGCCTCTGCTGCGGCCGCTGCCTTCCCCGGGGCAGGCAGGTGAGAGCCGGAGCCCGCAGCGCGCTCAGTGGGAGGGGAGGTGGCTCTTGATGGGCTGCAGGCAGCGCCCAAGTGCTGGGGGTCCATCGGGGGGAGCGGGTCCTTACAGCCCATCAGACCCTCCCCGCCGCTCAGGGGCGCGAGGCTCAGCCTGTGCACTTTGTTACCCCAGTGTGTAGCCAGCCTGCCCCAGCCCCCTGCTAGGGTTGGATGTCGTCCTGGAGACTTCGTCACATGACAGTCTGCCATTAAAGATTAATCTTGAATTCCTGGAGACTCCAGGACACTCCTGCAAGGTTGGCAAGCCTGTGCCGCGTGGAGAGCACCACCCTTGCACTGCCGATAGGAAGTCAGCATGGCCAGCTCTGGTGATGTCATTGTGCGTCTGGTGAGAACAGTTTTCTTAAAGCTCCAGTTTCTGCAGTGTGGTGATGATGAGAGATTCTGGACTGTCATTTGACCTAAGTTTTTAGTCCTCTTGGTTGCAGAGAAAACCTTGAAAACATGATCTGAGAGCAGCCTGAAGGCTCGAGAACCAGCAGGCAACACCCTCCCCCTCCCCCAGCATGTTACTTTTTAAAATTCTAATGATTTTTAGAGGGCTGATTCGTGAATTTTGAACACTTGGCATCAGCAATGTTATGCATGGCACTGCTGCTTAAATCAGCACCAACAAATAGAGGAACTGGGCTGATTTTGGGAGGAGGTGTTGGAGTTTAGGAGCAGAGCACAGGGTTGTGAGTACTGTGTTGTTAGACCATTATCCTTTTCTCCTTGTCTAGTCCACTCATTTTTTGAGTACCTTAGTTCTTAAAGTGTGTGTGGGGGGTGCTTCTCTTCCAGACCTACATGAGAGACTTCGCAGTGCTACCTGCACAACTTCATTTACTTAATTACCGACTACAGTCCCAGGAAGGCTGCAGGATTGGGCCCTCCCTCCTTCCTTCACATCGGGGTTCCTAATGGTTAGCCCAGAAAAGAAGTTCTAGGTGGGATGTTAGACAAGAAATTCAGAGATGGAGAATTTCTTTGCTTTCTAATTCAGTTTTATGGTCCATTATTATCCCAGCCATTCAATTTCTGAGTCCAATATTGGCTCAGCAGAGAGTGCTATGGGACTGACTGGGTCTCTACCCTGCTCCTTCTGCGGCTTACTGTGCTCTCATCTACTAGGCACTTAACTGCCTAAAGCCTTGTTGACCCTTGTATTTGCTCTCAAACTCCTGTCTCTTTGCATGGCATACATAGCCGTTATACAGAGCTAGATATCTTTTTGTTGTTGTTTGAAGATCAGTTGTGATTAGGGCTGTTGATTAATTACAGTTAATTTGCAATTAACTCAAAAAAATTAATCGCTATTAAAAAATTTTATCACGATTAATCACAGTTTTAATGGCACTGTTACACAATAGAATACCAATTGAAATTTATTAAATATTTTTGGATGTTTTTCTACATTTTCAAATATATTGGTTTCAATTACAACACAGAATACAAAGTGTACAGTGTTCACTTTATATTTTTTTACAAATATTTTCACTGTAAAAATGATAAGAAATAGTATTTTTCAATTCGCAACATACAAGTACTGTAGTGCAATCTCTATTGTGAAAGTGCAATTTATAAATATAGGGTATGTTTGTTTTTTGTTACATAACTGCACTCAAAAACAAAACAATGTAAAACTTCAGCACCTATAAGTCCACTCAATCCTACTTCTTGTTCAGCCAATCACTAAGAAAACAAGTTTGTTTACATTTACGGGAGATAATGCTACCCGCTTCTTATTTACATCACCTGAAAGTGAGAACAGGTGTTCGCATGGCACTTTTGTAGCCGGCACTGCAAGGTATTTACATGCCAGATATGCTAAACACTCATATGCCTCTTCATGCTTTGGCCATCATTCCAGAGGACATGCTTCCATGCTGATGATGGTCGTTAAAAAAATAATGCGTTAATTAAATTTATGATTCAAGTCCTTAGGGGAGAATTGTATGTCTCCTGCTCTGTTTTACCCACATTCTGCCATATATTTCATGTTATAGCAGTCTTGGATGATGACCCAGCACGTGTTCATTTTAAGGACACTTTCACTGCAGATTTGACAAAACGCAAGAAGGTACCAATGTGAGATTTCTAAAGATAGCTACAGCACTTGACCCAAGGTTTAAGAATCTGAAGTGCCTTCCAAAATCTGAGCGGGACGAGGCGTGGAGCATGCTTTCAGAAGTCTTAAAAGAGTAACGCTCCGATGCGGAAACTACAGAACTAAACCACCAAAAAGAAAATCAACCTTCTGCTGGTGGCATGAGAGTCAGATGATAAAAATGAACATGTGTTAGTCCACACTGCTTTGGATTCTTATTGAGCAGAACCCATCATTAGCATGGACACATGTCCTCTGGAATGGTGGTTGAAGCATGAAGGGGCATGTGAGTGTTTAGCATATCTGGCATGTAAATATGTTGTGAAGCCGGCTACAAAAGTGCCACGTGAACCCTCGTTCTCGCTTTCAGGTAACATTGTAAACAAGAAGCAGGCAGCATTATCTCCTGCAAATGTAAACAAACTTGTTTGTCTGACCGATTGGCTGAACAAGAAGTAGGACTGAGCGGACATGTAGGCTCTAAATCAGGGGTCAGCAGCCGTTCAGAAGTGGTGTGCCAAGTCTTCATTTATTCACTGTAATTTAAGGTTTTGCGTGCCAGTAATACATTTTACATTTACAGGGGCCAGCGGATGGAACCTCAGACTGGCAGTGGGCTGAGTGAGGCCGGCATCGGGCTGAGTGGCTCAGCCCGCTGCCGGTCTGGGGTTCCAGCCCCTGCCAGCCGGGGTCCTGACTGCTGGCCCCACTCAGCCCGCTGCTGGCCTGGGGTTCTGTCCATCCAGGCCGGCAGTGGGCTGAGCAGGGCCGGCAGCAGGGACCCCAGGCGGGCAGCAGCATGCAACAGTAAATCAGCTTGCATGCCGCCTTTGGCGCGCGTGCCATAGGTTGCCGACCCCTGCTCTAAACTTTTACATTGTTTTGTTTTTGAATTGCAGGTTTTTTTGTACCTAATTCTACATTTGTAAGTTCAACTTTCATGATAAAGAGATTTCACTACAGTACTTGTATTAGATGAATTGAAAAATACTATTTCTTTTATTTTTACTATGCAAATATTTGTAATCAAAAGTAAAAAAGTGAGCATTGTACACTTTGTATTCTGTGGTGTAATTCAAACCAATATATTTGAAAATGTAGAGAACATCCAAAAATATTTAACTAAATGGTATTCTATTATTGTTTAACAGTGCGATCAATCACGATTAATTTTTTTAATCGCTTGACAGCGATAAAACTTTTGTTTTTCGTTTCCAGCAAAGAGAAAGAAGGGTGAATACAATAGAACTTCAGAGTTATGAACTGACCAGTCAATTACAAACCTCATTTGGAAGTGGAAGTACGCAATCAGGCAGCAGCAGAGATGACCCCCTCCTCCCAAAAAGCAAATACAGTACAGTACTGTGTTAAATGTAAACTACTAAAAAAAATTGAGAAAGGAGCATTTTTCTTTTGCATTGTAAAGTTTCAAAACTGTGTTAAGTCAATGTTCAGTTGTAAACTTTTGAAGAACAACCATAATGTTTTGTTCAGAGTTACAGAACATGTCAGAGTTACGAACAACCTCCATTCCCGAGGTGTCTGTAACTCTGAGGGTCTACTGTAGTAAGTGTTAGTGCACATGAAAGTGAAGGTTTAGTAGTACTGGCTAGGGTTGGGCATAGTGGAAGCTTCTCACATAGCTTCTTTAGTACTCTTCTGAGGAAAAACT
Organism: Emys orbicularis; assembly: GCF_028017835.1. Classification (NCBI taxonomy): domain Eukaryota; kingdom Metazoa; phylum Chordata; order Testudines; family Emydidae; genus Emys; species Emys orbicularis. Next base: position 214,010,957 of record NC_088683.1, read on the forward strand.
GATGCTTGTGCCAATCTATGTAGGGTAGTTTAATGTTGTGAAGAAAGCTTCCCCTAAGCACCATAATGAGATTCCTCATCTACTTTTCACTCATGTTAATTTATTGTAACAGTAACGTGGAAGTATGAACATTGTGTTAGATACCACTTGTGGATATTGTAATTATCTAAAAACAAGCATTATCAACCCAGGAAATTCAGAGTTATGCTTAGATATAAAAGAAATCCAAACAAATTAAGGTATAGAAATGCAGTAAGGGCACCCAAACTAGCTTGACTGCTCTATAGTAACACCATGAAGAAATTAAATAAATAAAATGTCTTTTAAAAATCTGTTTAGTCTAATGTGGGACTACATTCTCAAATGCCTTAATCATGATCCTATTGTTGTTATGATGGTGTCCGCATACTCCATTATTAAGCTCATAGGGCCAAAAAGGACTAAGACAGGATGAATATTTTAAAGTATCTATTTTAATTAATAGAAACTAATGAATGAGTTTACTTGTGCATGCTCAGAAAATTCATTCTGTGCTCAGAGTAAATTCCATAGTCTTGTAGAGGATATACAGTGTTTTTCATACATAACAAAGAGGTTGAATTTCTGCGTTAAGTGCAAAATTAAATTCAACTTCAACTGTGGAAGCATGACCTGTGACTCCATAATATCCAGTAATAATAATCACTATTATTACATACCAGAAACAATGTATTGAGAGCTGGCAGTTCACTGATCCTCTCTGTTAGAGTACATTTAAAAAACAAACAAACTCTGTAACATAATTCAAGATAACAAACATTCACTTTAGTGTTCTTCAGTGCCACCCACAATTATTTATTTGTGCAGCCCTATAAGAGTGCTGAGTACTATATTAGACCTACAAATAAAACAAAGTTTCTGCCCTGGGGAGTTTACAGTCTAATTCACATACACATTTAATCCCTCTGCCCCACAAGTTAATGACAAAGGTGGAGGAGGGTTTGTATGTGCGTGCACATGGAGAAAGAACAATCGGAAAAGTTAAATTGGAATAAACTGTTATACGCTTTAGCTGTTAGGACATCCTTCCCAGTTGAAAATTCCCTAAGGATTCAACCATGTTCAGATATGTCTTTTATTAACCCTAATGTAAATTGTAAGGAAAAAATGCATAACTTCAAATTCTGCTGTTAAAGCATTCTTCTCTTTCACCAAGGGGTTTGTCACGCAACCCTCATTTGAGACATCTGGTTAGCATTGGCCTTAACCTTGGATAGGAGAAGCTTCAGACTCATTTCCAGTTGAGTCCTGACTCTCGTTGAACCCAGGTCTCTAGAGGTGAGAGGCTACTGCCCTAACCTACTGTATTTATTATACCGAAATTCTCAATTACATCTCTGCGTAACAGTTCAGCGCTCTGCATATGAGAATCTGTGCATTTGATCAAATTTCTGAATGAACATTCCTTGAATCCTTTTTCTAGCCTCTGCTGCAATGTAGTAATAACCCTGTGCACTTTTTAAAGTGTAATTTAAAGGGTGCAAGTACTAAGGTAAATTACATTGGTTTCTTTCCTATTTTTTTTCTTTTTAGTTTCAGTCCAGCTGTTCACTGTGCACAGAGTGGAAAAAGGAGATTTTGAAGCATCACACCAACAGGAATGGAGAAGTTCACTGGGGAAACTGCAAACCTTGGCTTTGGCCTTCTAACTCATGGGAACTTGCAAAGGTAGCATAATTAAATTCATTGTTTAGAAGAATCACACTTGGGGTCAGCTCATGTCCTCACTTTCATCCACGTGTGGTTCCATAATGAATTCAGTTTGGCTGGATAGGAGTCTGTCAGGGCAGGATTTGGACGTATGGTGCAATCCTGGCCCTGTAGAAGACAATGGCAAAACTCCCATTGTCTTCAGTGGGGGCAGGATTTCATCCCTGGAGAACAAACTGTTGCACATGTATTTTCCTTTTTTCTTGCTAATAGTAGACAAAAGGAAAGGTTTCAGTGGCTAACCTTGTGTTTTTCCATGTTCTGAGCATCCAAGTCACTACCCTTTTCGGCTTAACCAACTTGATTTCATTTTTATTTCATCCTGGATTTGAAAACACATTGACTAGGCTTAAATCCAAGCCAGGGTATAGCAATATTTCTTAGTTCAGCCCAAAGAAATATAATGAAAAGGTATTAGGAATAGTATTTGGTAATATTTACAGTGTTGTAAAGTTCAATGGTACCATGCAAAATTGTTGGCATTTCTGCTCTGCTTCCTGATTTGCTGAACATCCTCTAAAATAATCACTGACTGAAACATGGTCTGTAAAGTACTCAGTAATGTATCTAAATTCTCAATGGAATAAATACTTGTAGTCTCACAGATCTCTTTAAAGAAATCCTTTAAAAGTGAAGCTTGTGCATCAAAAGATGAAGTTCAGTTTAAACTATTTAATTAAAAAAGGAAACCCCTTAAAAGTAGCAAAATAACACACAAACTTTTATACTAACTAGGCTACTTCATCTGTCTGAACCAATGTGTTGGTGGTGGTGGTCTGTGCAGGCAGGCAGTTAACCCAGGGTAAAGTCCCCATATAATCCCAGTGCTTCATTCTAGAGGATATTGTAGCTGGGTAGTGTTCTGGGAACAGGGGTGGTATGATGTGCTGGTACACATGAACAACAAAGCATCTGAAGTGAAAAGTAATATTCCCCCTCCCCACCAAAAAAAACACGTCCTGGTTTTGTCTGCTATTGCAGATATGTGTATTTAAAATATCGTTTTCCCTTCACTCACTAATCTCCCACCCGAATGGCTGAACTTGCACAGCTCTGTGCTCAACTCGATGGGATACATCTGTTTGTCTGTAAGGCGATAACTTTTCAGTGCTACATCAGATCAATTGCAAAATTTCAAGGAATGTTCCAGGCATTGGTGGGGAGAATATCAATTTTTTTGGTGAAAATCACAAAAGCAAAAGGGTGAAATAGGGGACACATGATGCCCTGGCATCTGGTTAGCAGACCTAGCAACTTTTTAATCAGATCTGTTATGGTCTATTGCTATGGTTCTCAACATTTCCAGACTACTGTACCTCTTTCAGGAGTCTGATTTGTCTTGTGTACCCCAAGTTTCACCTCACTTAAAAACTACAACTTCAACCTCATTAACATTCTTGTACGCATCAGTAAATGACATACACAATGTATTCGACATGCATTTTATCTGCACATCACGCTACCGTAAAATACAGTATATAGAGCAGTATAAACAAATCATTGTATGAAACTTTAGTTTGTACTGACTTCACTAGTGCTTTTTATGTAGCCTGTTGTAAGACTAGGCAAATATCTAGATCAGTTTATGTACCCCCTGGAAGATCTCGGCGTACCCCCAGGAGTACACCTACCCCTGGTTGAGAACCATAGATCAAAGAACTGGTTGATGGCAGCCATTAACTCCTTCCATTGTAACAATACCCCCCCATCTCAGTTCTGCCCAGCCTCTCAATACAGTTTAAGATGTTGACATCCTGAATGACTTGTCTCCTACTCCATGGGGGAGCGGGGTGCAGGGGCAATGGATTCTTCCTAAAAGTGGTGGAGCTACGAGGCCCTGCCCCCTCCATGGCCCCTGGCCAAGCTGGAGCCGAGTTGGGGAGCCCGGGCCCCTCCATCTGCCTGGGGTGGGGACACAGGCTTGGGGCTGCTCTCGAGCTCCCCAACCCCAGGCAGGTGGAGGGGTGGGTCCCCACAGCTGCCTGGGCTCCCTGGACCAGGCTCCAGCTTCTGATCTGGCCTGGGGGTTGGGCCTTGGGGGGGAAGAGGAGGGACAGGGATCCAGACCCGTGGTGAAAAGTGGAAGACTTTCAAAAGTTAGAGGGCCATGGCCCTTGGGCCCCCTCTGTTCCGCCCCTGAAGGGGGGCACAGAGCACCTGGTGGGGGGCAGGGGATTTGGATGCATAGATGGTGGGAGGGAACACAGAGCCCCTGGCATGAAGGAGGGAGTTGGAGGTGCGGGGTGTCCCTGAAATAGAGGGGGATAGGAGGGTGGCACAAAAGAAGCTCATGCGGGGAATGGAGGGAAGAGCTGAGCCGACACAAGCTTTAAAGTGTGCAACTCCCTAGTGATGCAGGGAAGTCATGAGTGTGTATAACTTATACAATATGTTATAGTGTTCATTTAGCATTGTGACTTCATTGCAGAATCAAATAATCAAGTAGGGAAAGATTTAAGGGTTGTGAAGGAAATAACCATTTGCTTGAACACATTGTTAATTGGCAAATGTAGCAAGTGGAGTTGTAGAGATTGTGTTCTAGTTTATTGCATTTACTTTAGGCAATATCATTTTGAAACATAAACAGCGCTTATAGGCAGATAAGGAAATCACACATTTGTGTACTTCCTGAAACCAAAAATGACATTGGTATTGTGCACTTTTGTTATGTAGGCTTATATGCCTCGTGGGCAGATGGATATTTCTGGACCAGACAAGTGTGATGCAGCTGCTCTTCTAAACCTTTTCAACTTTTGTGATCACTTCAGTGGTATTGACCAGAAGAAAGTCAGAGAGGTAAAATCTACCAGACTATTTCCAAGAACTATTTTTAATTAATATATATTCTGTAAAATACTGTAGCTTGTGTGGTGGGATGGGTATGACCGTCATGTGGCAGTGCTGTTTTTCTTCATTCTCCTGTTTAGGTGATTAAGTGCCGCAATGAATTAATGCATTCTTCAGAAATGAAAGTTTCTTCTTTATGGTTGGAAGAGTTTGAAAAGAAGATTCAGAATTTATTAAAGGAACTCCAGAATGTTCCAGAAGTTATGACTGCTAGTACAAGGATAGAAAAGGTAAAAGAAATAATTCTGATCTGTAGTTTTTTGTTATAAATTGTAGGTATAATCCAGTACATTAGAAATCTGCAAGGACTTTTAAAAGTCTCTGAAATTTCACTGGGGGTTTATATTTTTCTACTCTGTTTATTTAAATGTCCAGTCTCATTGTACATTACAAAAAGAGTCAAATACCTTCCGTCAATGGGACTGTTCATCATAGGAAGCACTACACTCCAGTGTTTGCAGGTTCTGGGTCAATGGTAACTCACCACTGTAAATCAAATATTTGTGAGGCTGAGCGGGAAACAGCCCTTTTCTACCAGATGTTTTGGCCCGGATCCTACCGTCCATCCAAGCTCTGTTTGGCGCAAGACCTGATTGGTGTGGCAGAGGTAGCTGTATGCCACCTTTGAGCTTCCCCAGTCCCTGGACTGCTGGGCCATTTGTTCCTCCAATGCAACAATCCATGCTCCTTCCTCCAATGTACGCTCCCTCTATGAGGGAGCTACGCTAACCTGCGTGTCTCGTCATATTCATATACAGATCAGAGACTTATCTCGCCCTCCCCTCTGTACTGAAGAGATAGCATCTTCCTAACTTGCCCTCTGAATGCAATCCTCTATCTACTACTGTAAGCAACAGAGCTGAGTCTGCCCCATCCATCTATCTTGTACCCAGTCTAGAAGTAGTTATTTATCTAATCCTCCTCCTGATGTTGGGTGAGACCACACTACTCACAGCGCAGATATCCCTCTCGACTCTGTCTTCTACACAAGTACCAGCTCCATGCCCCAGAGTATCTCATTCTTCTACACATACTCTTGTCCTACCTGTTTATATCTAGAGATCATAGGGGAGTTGGCATGTTCATCCAACTTATTACTTCTTCCAATATTAAATATTACAGCTGCTTTTCAGGAGTTTAAGAGGTTATATAGACCTGTATTTACTTTTATATGTGGCTGCTGCACAATGTGGTGGGATGAGGGGATAAAATGAAAGGTTTCCTGCGCCACGCCACCTATTTGCCAACAGGTTTAAGCGGCAGTTGGGAAGGTGGTTTTAAGGGAATATTCATTTGAGGAATTGGTCTGTGCAGAAAAGAAATGAAATTGATCATGTTGCCTGATAAGTGGAAATGTTGGTAGGGTTTTCTGGGCTTAAGTCACTGTTAATATTGCTTAGGCCTTGTCTACACTACGAGAGTACTTCGATTTTAGTTAATTCGACTATGTGGAATCGATATTACTAAGTCGAACGTGTGTGTCCACACTAAGGACAGTAATTCGACTTTGTGAGACTTTGTGAGTCCACACTAACGGGGCAAGCGTCGACATTGGAAGCGGTGCACTGTGGGCAGCTATCCCACAGTTCCCGCAGTCCCCCCTGCCCATTGGAATTCTGGGTCGAGCCCCAAATGCCTTCTGGGTAAAAAAATGTGTCGAGGGTGCTTTTGGGCGCCTGTCGTCATCCGTCCGTCACTCAAGCCCTCCCTCCCTCCCTCCCTGAAAGCGCCGGCGGGAAATCAGTTCGCGCGCTTTTCTGATTACTGACAGCGCGGACGCCACAGCAGTGCGAGCATGGATCCCGCTGCGACCATCGCTGCAGTTGTGGCAGTTCTCAACGCCTCGCAGCTTCTCCTCCACCTGTACCAGAGGCAGCTGCAGATCAATCATGAGAGGAGGCTACGGCACTACCGTGACGGCATGAAGTCGGACACTAGCTCCGACCTCTCTGAGAACATGAGACCCCGCGCCCAGGACATCTCGCTGTCACTGGGTCTTGTTGATACTGTTGAACGGCGATTCTGGGCCCGTGAAACCAGCACGGAATGGTGGGACCGCATAGTGCTGCAGGTCTGGGATGAATCCCAGTGGCTGCGCAACTTTCGCATGCGGAAGGGGACTTTCCTCGAACTGTGTGAGTTGCTGTCCCCTGCCCTGAAGCGAAAGGACACCCGGATGCGGGCAGCCCTGACTGTCCAGAAGCGAGTGGCCATAGCCCTCTGGAAGCTCGCAACGCCAGACAGCTACCGGTCCGTCGCTAACCAGTTTGGCGTAGGCAAGTCTACCGTGGGGGTTGCTGTTATGCAAGTAGCCAGGGCAATCGTCAAGCTACTGCTATCTAAGGTAGTGACCCTGGGAAACGTGGAGCTCATCAGAGATGGCTTTGCCGAGATGGGATTCCCAAACTGCGGTGGGGCTATAGATGGGACTCACATCCCTATCCTGGCACCGGACCACCAGGCTAGCCAGTACATCAACCGGAAGGGCTACTTTTCCATGGTGCTGCAAGCACTGGTGGACCATCGGGGACGTTTTACCAATATCTACGTTGGATGGCCTGGCAAGGTTCATGACGCTAGGGTGTTCAGGAACTCTGGTCTGTGTAGACGGCTGCAGGAAGGTATTTACTTCCCGGACCACAAAGTAACTGTTGGGGATGTGGAGATGCCTACAGTCATCCTCGGGGACCCTGCATACCCGCTAATGCCCTGGCTCATGAAGCCCTACACTGGCGCACTGGACTCAGGGAAAGAACTATTCAACTACCGGCTCAGCAAGTGCAGAATGGTGGTGGAGTGTGCTTTTGGCCGTCTCAAGGGCAGATGGAGAAGCCTACTCACTCGCTGTGATCTCAGCGAGACCAATATCCCCATTGTGATAGCTGCTTGCTGTGTGCTCCACAATTTGTGTGAGAGCAAGGGGGAGACCTATATGTCGGGGTGGGAGGTTGAGGCAAATAGCCTGGCTTCTGATTACGTCCAGCCAGACAGCAGGGCGATTAGAAGATCACAGCGGGACGCACTGTGCATCAGGGAGGCTTTGAAAGCCAGGTTCCTGACTGAACAGGGTCTCCAGTGACTTTTTACTTTGTGGACACAGATGCTGAACCTGCCCCCGTTTCTTTACCCAGTTACTGTTGACTATCCTTCCAAGTTACATACCCCCTTCCCCACCTTCCCAACAAATAAAATCTGTTCTGTTCTGTTAATGAACAAGGTTCTCTTTTTTACTGTTTTCGCGGGAATGTTTTAAACCGGGGACGCAGACTGTGGCGGGGGGCGGGCTTACTGTTTTGATGCAAATGATGCTTCTAAAGTCCGGGAATGACAGGCTCCGCAGTGCTGCATTGGTTGTTTCAACGCAGCCTGCCAGCAGTCCTGGGCGGGACTGGATGTATGTGTCGGCCAAGTGACTTTCTGGCAGGGGGCGGAGGGTAACAGATCCCCTGCTGCGTGGCTCTGTGATCCAGGATAAGGACCGCGGCATAGGATCTCTAACTGCCCTCCCCCGACACAAAGTCACAGATCAACCCCCTCGCACCCCAGAACAAGAAAACCGCCTCCCAGACTGACCAGGGTAACTGGTGACTGTGCTGTGTATGTGTCCTGATGCTGTACCTGCCCCCGCCTCTGTAGCCTGCTACAGGTGACTGTCCTGTCCAAGTAACAAACCCCTTCCCCCCCTTCAGACAGAATCCCCTCCAAAAGACACTCTCGGAAACAGTACTTAACAGAAACCGATGTTTTATTACGAACCGCACATGAAAAGGGGGGGGGGGGAAGGAAACTTGGACATGGGCTAGTGTGAGATGGGTAGGAAAGGACTTTTCAAACTTTGGAACGAGAGCCTTCCATTGCTGCAGCAGTGTGCAGTGGCCGACTGACAGTTTTAACGGCCCTTGCCGCCCCTCCTTCTTTGTACTTTTGGTGAGGGGGGTGTGGGACTTGGTGGCGGGGGAGGGCGGTTAGAGATAGACAGCAGCAGTGCTCTGTCCTCCTGCCTCCGGTCTTGCAGAACATCCACTAGGCGCCGGAGCGTCTCCGTTTGCTCCCTCATTAGTCCAAGCAGGGTTTGAGTAGCCTGCTGGTCCTCCTGGCGCCACCTCTCCTCCCGTTCCATGACTGCTCTGTGCATTTGTGACAAGTTCTCCCTCCACTGTGTCGTCTGGGCTGCCTGCTCTCGTGAGCACTCCATAAGTTCATAAAACATGTCTTCACGAGTTTTTCTCTTCCTTCTTCTAATCTGCGCTAGCCTCTGGGAGTGTGATGCCAGGCTGGGTTGGGAGACAGTCGCAGATGTGTCTGTTGGAATGGGAAAAAGGGAGTAAATTCCTGAGACAGATAAATGAAGTTGCTAACAAAGAGCATAGTCTTTCTCTGTGAACAACACCATGCACTGCACCTTTCACATGCGCACTCAGGACAAGGTCGAATTTTCGGCCCTCGCCTTATGTGTCTGGGGTCCTGCAGTTGCGATCAGAGAAGCGTTGCAGGACACCTCTACTTCTGCTGCGGGAAAACATGGTAAGCCGTAGACTTGTGGCAGCTTAAACATGTAATAGTAGCACTGGGCTCCTTTCGCACTGAATGCAAGGCCACTCTCTGCTGGCAGCAATCAGGGAAGCATGAGCTCTGCCCCTGTCCCACCACCTCGCGGCTGTCCCCGGGAAAGATCCCTGTATGCTGCCCCTCTGCCGCCTCCACCGCCTGGCTGTAAAGCAGTCCAAATACTAACATTCCCCTCCCTAATTTAAAGCAGGGCGTCATGTGTGACATAACCCTCATGAGGATCTCGGAGACCGAGAGGGGAAGGATGCTGCGTGAATGCATGCAGAGGCCTGGGCCATATGCCGCCATGCTGTGCCGCGCACTGATCCCCGACTACCTCATGGACTCATGGCGTGGGAACGTGTGCTACCACGGGGGACCAAACAAGATTGCCCTGCCGTTGAACCTCGTGCGCATGCTGGAGCGGTACCTCCAGGAGAGCTATGCGGAGCTATCCCAGGAGGACTGTCTGTCCATTCCTGGGCACATTGACCGCCTTTTCCTTTAAGTTGAGCATAACGGACTACAGAGTGGAGGGGCCGTGTTGTGGACTAATCATGAATATCCGGACAGTACTTGATTTTCTATACATAGTTAGTAGAAAAAAGTTTACTAAGCCAACTAAATCATGAACAACAAATTACTGATATAGTTATTATTCCTGTTTTGTTATAAATAAAAGTTTCTATGTTTAAGTGAGTGACTGAAAAGCCCATTCTTAACAATATAAATATTCCACTTCTGTTAAAATGAAATGTTTAGATGTTTAAAGCACTCACTGCTTGATCCTTCCCCTGATTCGGTGTCCGGGGTAAGGGCTGTGGACGGTTGGTAGGGGATCTCGGTAAGGGTGATGAAGAGCTCCTGGCTGTCGTTGAAATCAGCGGTGCAAGCGCTGTCGACTGCCTCGTCCTCCTCATCTCCTTCCTCATCTTCCCCGTCACCTAACATTTCCGAGGAGGAACCGGCCGTGGACAATATCCCATCCTCGGAGTCCACGGTCACTGGTGGGGTAGTGGTGGCGGCCGCACCTAGGATGGAATGCAGTGCCTCGTAGAAACGTGATGTGTGGGGCTGGGATCCGGAGCGTCGGTTTGCCTCTTTGGTTTTTTGGTAGCCTTGTCTCAGCTCCTTGATTTTCACGCGGCACTGCGTTGCATCCCGGCTGTATCCTCTCTCTGCCATGGCTTTAGAGATCTTCTCATAGATCTTTGCATTCCTTCTTTTGGAGCGCAGCTCTGAAAGCACGGACTCATCGCCCCACACAGCGATGAGATCCAAGACCTCCCGATCAGTCCATGCTGGGGCCCTCTTTCTATTAGATTGCACGGCCAACTCTGCTGGAGAGCTCTGCATCGTTGCTAGTGCTGCTGAGCTCTCCACGCTGTCCAAACAGAAAATGAGATTCAAAGTGGCCAGACAGGAAAAGGAATTCAAATTTTCCCGGGGCTTTTCCTGTGTGGCTGGTCAGAGCATCCGAGCTCAGACTGCTGTCCAGAGCGTCAACAGAGTGGTGCACTGTGGGATAGCTCCCGGAGCTATTACCGTCGATTTCCATCCACACCTAGCCTAATTCGATATTGCCATTTCGAATTTAGCGCTACTCCTCTCGTTTTCGAGGATTACAGAAGTCGAATTTAAAAGAGCTCTATTTCGAACTAAGTAGCTTCCTGGTGTGGACGGGTGCAGGGTTAATTCGATGTAACGGCGCTAAATTCGATATAAGCTCCTAGTGTAGACCAGGCCTTATTTTCTGTTACTAATCGACAGAATAGAGTGGTTTTATTAAAATAGGCTTTTGAGCCTGTGACCGATTGACAATTTTCTGCAATATCCTGAATGAACTTTATAGAATTAAGCTACACCTTACTGAATTAGGCTTACTACCTTTGGGTCCACTGTATGTGCTGTTGTGGCATTATATGCACCTGCTCTGGCAGGACGGGAATGCTAATGAAACTCCTCCCTTATCAGACCTTTGATGCTACCCCTTGGAGAGGTTGCAATATACTAGTTCAAACTGGATTCTCCAGGGACCAACAGGCAAAGAAAGGATTTTTTGATAAATAGCCTGGTTTTAAACTGGCTCAGGTTCTGCTTCCTGATCCAGCAAATGGACAAGATCCCTATCCACAGAGGGCCCCAATTCTTAGGGTAGGGCTGGAAAGACTGGGCCTGCTGAGGCCACATAAGACTGCATACTAGTTCTGAGCTGAGGCGATGATGAACTTGTATCCAACAAGAAATCCTGTGGTAAAGTGTTGAAGGACTGCTCCTGAAGCCTATGGTGCAGTTGGGGTGATCTCTGGTAAACTTATTCGCATGCATGTAGCTTCTTTTATTGTTTTTAATATGTTCTCTCGGTAGTGCTTTTACCTTAAGAATAAAGAAGGCTTGCATAAAAAGAGCTGTGAGGTAACATACAACTGTTGACCATCACTCTTATCAGTCTCTGAAGAGAAAGCAAATAACTGTGCTTGGGCAGCCTGTCTCTGCTGGGAATAACACAGTGAAGACAGGGAACTGTGCAGCCTAGAAATATTCCATTCTGACCGGGGTGAGACATCGGTCTCTGCCCAAGAAAGGCAACGGCTGGAACTGTAAGCCTGAAATGTGGGTGCTGTTGCTGGACCACACAGGGACTACAGGTGCAGTTGCCCTCAACTGTGACAAAGCCCATTAAACAAGCTCTTGCAGCGGCACTAGAGAGAACAAAATTACTTTTCTTTCATTCTTCCCTATAAGGGCTATATGTAAACTCCAAAACTGTCACCACAGCAAGTTGATAACTTCTGACACTCGGTAGGCAGTACCCCTAAATGTCCAAGAGATACAGCCCTTGTCTGTCCTATGTCTTTGGACCAAGGCTACAGACTGAGAATGGTTCTGAGCTGTTTAATTACACAATACAGTGTAGTTTTCATAGATGCTTCCTTTATACACATTATCACCAATCTCTACCAAAAGACTGACTTTTGTGTAAAAAAAGGGTAGAGAGAAAAGGGAATGAATGGGATTAAAGGGCACGGTATAACGACCATCACACCAAGGGGGTTCAGCCTCTGATAGTGTGAACAATACCACAATGGACAGATTATTTCAGGCATCTCTTTCTCTCCCATTCTCCATCACATGGACCACCTCCCCATCTTTTTTCTGTTGCATAACACCCCTGAGGCAGCCACAGCAATTTCTTACATGAAAAATAACAGCAGGTGTATGGAAGTACATATTTATGTTTCTGTCTTTGGAATGATAAATGCTTTGTACTTTTCAAAAAGAGTTACTCACATTCTCTCCTTTTCAGGGTGGCTTCATTTAACTCAAAGGAATTTAAATAATTGATTTTAATTTTGTTTTGCATTGCATTTATACTTTAGTTATTTTCCTAAAGAAAGGTTGAGCCTCACTGGTTGGGAACCATTAAAACATATTGATTTGCAACTAAATACAGCCTTTGTACTAAACGTGGTACATCTTTTTTGCTAATCAAGAACATATGCTATATGTATACACATTTATTTAAGCAACTAAAGAGCTTAACATACATTTATTCAGATTCTTAACACTTACATTTTTTTATTAGAAAATGGTGAATGGTGCATTTCTTATTTACTACATTGATTTTTTTACTTCTGTCAAGCTCTATTTAGATATAAATTCAATTAAAAAAGCAGTTTTATTTAACAAAAAAAACCCAAAATATCCTAATTGTGCTGGATACATGAGAAAAGTTGATCAAAATATGTTTGCATTTAAAATGAACTGATTTATTAAACAAAGGAAGTATTATCTGTAGTTAGTGAATTGAACTGATTTTCTGATCACCATGTCCTTCAAGATTTTAGAACTAGTAGATTCCATCCTCTCACATCTAGCTTTTCTTCATAGATTGAAAAAGGAAAACAAGCTTTTATGCTTTTTCAACTCCCATCCCATTGTTTTCCTAACTTTGAATGAACTAATCATTGAACTGAACTAGATGAATAAACTGAAATGAAAAAAATATTCTCTGCACCTTTTATTTTTTTAAAATAAACCTGTATTTAATGTAAATTTAAAAAATCTGATTTAAATAATCTGTTTTTCTAAAATCATATTTCTAAAAAAATTTTATCCAGCCGGTTTCTTTTACTCCTCCCTTTGTCCCCCCCCCCACCCCATCCCCGTGCTGTTTCTCCTGGTGGAATATGAGAGCCAGCACCATGTGATCAGCCAGCTCTGTACAGACAGCTGTTTAAGAACACCTACATTTGATCGCTTATGCATGTTGGAACAAATTAGCTGAAATCCTGAAATAACCATTTTATATGTACCCCCATATATTCTAAATTATGGAGTTGGTGTTCCATATGTCAGTTTCATGTGCTTAGAGCACTAGACCTTTAACCTGGTGCCCAGCACAATCAAGACATGACACCACAAGTGCTTGCTTTGTGGGGTTGGAGGTAAAAGTTAGCCTAAAATTCACTTTGTATAGTTATAGAAATGAGGAGCTAGAAGTATCCAGGAGCAACACTGATAAAGATTATAGAAAAGTATTTACAGATTCATTTAATCTGAACTCATTGCATAGTTAGAGTACTTTGTCACACTACTGAAACCACAAAATGAAGGGCTGCTCTATTACGGTAGCATTAACTGGAGCTCTCTCTATGGTACCAGAAAGAGTGCCTTTTTAAATTTAATCACCTATTTCATTTTCCTCTTATAAACCAAACAGCTTCTGTCATCGGATTGGGCTGTTTATATACCAGGGGAAGAAGATCAGCCAGATGGATTGGAAGGAGAAACAGAAGTTTGCATGAGTGGGAGCCAAATAAGTGAAATAGAGATGGAATTAATAAAGGAAAGACTTAAAGAGATCTATCTTCTGGTAGAAGAGCAGGAGATGCTGTCTGAAGAGGTACTTTTAAAATTAAAAAAACATAAAAGAAGACTTAACGTATTAGTCAGATATTTAAAGAAGTTATGGCTCATTCTGGGTAATGAACAGGATTCCTCTTTTGCGTTTAAACCAATATTTACTGGAAAAGGGCTAGCCAAGTGAAGGCAGGCTTACAGTTTACCATATAGTAAACTTGAAATCCCTCCAGGAGCATAAGAGATGTTCCAAAAACCTCCTACTTTAGTACTACATCTAGGCAGTTTGACGCTGGGATACGGAATGGAATGTGATTGCCTGCTGAGAGCACCTTTCCAGGAACTCCTAAACTTCAGCATTGAAGACTGGCTAGTTGAGGTACAGAAGATGCTTGAAAATGTGAATACTGTATACAACGTACATTGAATTTCCCTGATTTAACATGGCAATAATCTGTGCACAAGATCTCTGATATGCATGTGTCCATATAGTCTGCTTTTCAAGATGTTCTCGTCCTCTTTTGATATAGTTATGTAACTCCCTTTTGCATTAATAGCAGTTACATATTTGCACCTAGAATAGAACAGTTCCCTTAAGCAAGCAAGATATCTTTGCTGAATTTTCCCCTGCACATGTTCTATATTTTCTTTAAACTTTTGTCCTAAAATTAATGGTGTTATGTGTTTGAGTTATCAGAATTTCTAAAGGTGCATTTAAAAAAAAAAAAAAACGTTTGAAGGTTTTTAGCACAAACTTCTAATTGTCTTAAAACCTGCTTCTGCATATATAGCTGAAGGAAACACTGTTGGGAATTTTAATTTTAAAAAAGTTTTGTTTAAAACAACATTTTTACAAAACCTAAAATTGCTTTTTTTTTTTTATTCTGATGAAAATTAGTTTTTTAAAATAGAAACATCTCCCTCCCATGTTTGCAAACATGAGCATTGTATTAGCTAACAGAAACAAAATGAAACTGAGTAGTCAGTTTTCCTTGTTGTAAATATGTAAAAAATCAGAGAGCAAACACCACAAAAGGAGAAAAGTAAACTAGGTTCAAATTATTTTGCTTTTAATACTTTAACCTTTTGTTAGTAGCAGAGGTAAGGGAAGACTTTTTTTTTTTTTTTTTTAAATACAAAAAGTCTTACCTTGACAGTATTTCTGTGAATTTTTAAATCTCTCCTCTATTTAAGTTACAAGAAAAATTTAAAAATGTAACCTTGCTCTCAATGTAAGGCTTTGCACGAGCATGCTGAAAGCTGTGACACATTCTGTAGATCCTCTCCAGGGACTGGCAGAAAGAGGGTTAACACTGACTGTAGTCAAGACTACAGGAGCTTGCTGTTACCCTAGTGATTGTCAGAATAACCAGACTGGGCCAGCTGTTGTGTGTTAATTTCCCAGGATACTAATAAGAGGGAGGTTCTCCCAGGTGCTGTTGAGTGCCATGCACCAGGAGCAAAACCTTCCTTCCAGGCAAAGAGAAGAGGAACATGCTATCTAAAACCCCTTTCTTGTTTTAAAACAAGACTGAAACCATGGCTGCACAAAGCCTTTTTGAGCTCCAAGTAAGCCTTGACTGGGGGAAGGATTGTTTACTTTTTACAAGGCTCTGAACCCAGGCTGAAAGGAAGATTTTTTTCTCAGTTTAAATTCTATGAGAAGGTATTAAAATAAACAAGTAAAATAATTCCCAAGCCCTGGACAAACCTGGTTGAACCCATCTGGTGGTCTGTGAGACCTTGTGAGACTGTCTCAAATTTCATCTGACTTATCACCATAGAAGATAAAAGCTATAAACAGGTCTGATTATTCTAGGGATAGAACCAGACTTGTTGGGTGTCTTTTTAATTTTTTCTAAGCACCTCTACATCATTCTTGCATCTTTAAGTAACCTGGAAAGAACCTAAAGTGAAACCTTGAGCAAAAAGCATTCTTAAAGTAAATGAAACTTTGGCCCTGAAACCTGGACACCGTCCAATGCGTATGTAATTTCTAGCATCTCTTTTTTTCAGTGTCTTCTGTGAAGGGTATGTTGTCTGGATCTCCTTTTTCTGTTGTAAGAAATACCCCCCTTTTCAACAGTCTCAGTTGTTATTTACACAGCAATTCCTCCCCCTCATTCTGGGAAATGTGATCAATCTGTACATGGCTCATTCTCTTCCTCCACTGTAAATTAGGAAGTAAAACAAATGTTTAACAAACTTGGCATTTCTTTATCCTCAGTCTTCCATTCTCATTGACATCTTTATTGAACAAACTCAATTTTACCTTTTGCAAGTGTTTTTGAAGAACTGTGTTGTTGCTAGTGAAAATATTCTCTGCAGTTGAGTATTCCTCTTGGAAAAATGCCCTCAGGTTGGCTTTCCTTTATGCTTCAGTAAAAAACAAAATTGTTTACTAAAGTATGTAGCATGCATAATTCTCTTATAAATTGAATGCTTCTCACCCCCAGAAGCACGCATGATATGCTTAGCATCCATAAGAAAACATTTTAAAAAGAGGGAAAGACTTTTGCCCTTTGCTGATCATCTCCATGTCCCACATTTCATATTTATTCCCCACTTCTGCTGTGCTCCCAAAGCTGAGTTGAGAATATCCCTTCAATACTGGTGCCATAGTTTCAAATTCATCTCTTTTTGGTCTAGGTGTTTTCCAACTCTCATTTTCCTGTTTGCTTTGAGAGAGATCCTTTCATGGTCACCTTCTTCCCCTCCTCCTCCAGTCACCAAATATTTGATTGCGCAGGTTGAAATTGACACTATTGGTGGTCCACAGACATAGTCTGAGAACCTTTGTCCTAGTCTACATTTTCCTCCCATCATCAGCTGCTTCTAACTTTTTAAAATTTAGTTCTCTTTCTGTACGCCAGATGTAAAAATCCTCATCTTAACCCCACGAGAATTTTTTTAAAGAACCCCACCTTTTCAAATAAAAAATCCTAAACAATAGTTAAATTTAAAAAAAAATCCTTCAACATTGTCAGATATTTTAAACGTGCACGCCGTGCAAAGATGTGGCCACCACAGTGGCTGTAATTTGGCTTCCTTGCATGTGTGTAGTATATGCTGCCTGCTGGTCTCTGGCAGAGTTGGGAATTGCTTTTCCCAGGCCCTTCTTGCTGCATGCTTGAGTTTCCCGGAGCTGCAGTTGCTTGTACCATCTGAAAAGATCTCTTCTGGGATGAGCTGCCTCCTGTAGTCTCCATCTGTGAGCAGGGAAGACTTGATTACCAAAGACTGCAAGTGGATTTTCCTCTCACATCATCATACGATGAAGGGGGGGAACCTGCCAAAAATTGGGAATGTTTTTTTCAATTGAAATTGTAAATAGGCCAATATCTTACAAATAAATTTTACTTAACTCATTTCACCCTCACTTTTAAAAAATAGAGAGTTTAGATAGCCTTAAGTCTTTGCATTGAATTTTTTTGCCTGTGGGGAGAGGAGAAATGAACTGGGAATATGCATTCAAATACATGTAGCATGTGCTAGAACACACAGAGATGAGTCAGGATGAATTAAGGTTACTGTAACAACCATAAGCTATAATTTTCTTGCTCTTTGTTACTGTCACTCCACTTTAACAGAATATTAATCTACGATTATAGTTTAAAGTCTGAGACAATAAAATCATAGAATCAGAGAACTGGAAGGGACCTCGAGAAGTCATCTAGTTCAGTCCCCTGCACTCAAGGCAGGACTAAGTATTCCCTAAATGTAAAATGTACAGTGCATGTGCCATAACAGGTTTGGTAAGATGCGCAGTGGATTTGTTTTGCTGTGAAGCTGTTCGGACTTCATTGACAGAGGCAGGTTTACAGTCCAATCTTGCATCAACGATTACCTGCCTTTGTCAAATTGTTATCTGCTTACATGATAAAAATCCTTTGTCCACAGGGATGGTCCAAACAAGCCCTTTACGTGGACCAGTATCTTAAAGATGATCTATCTGAGTTTAAATTCTTCTCTGCTGAGAATTGTTAGGCAACCTGCCCTCAGCTTCACGTGTTTCCCACATTCTCTGTCCTCGTTTTGCTGAAGCTACACTCCCACTCACCAGCTTTTGCTCTAAAAAAAGCTTAAAACAAATTAGCTCTTAAAATACATAGAAACAAGATGGGTGAGGTAATATCTTCTATTGGTGAGAGAGACAAGCTTTCCAGCTTACACGGCATTCTTCAGGTCAGCTCTGTATAAGCTCAAAAGCTTGTCTCTCCCCAACAGAAGTTGGTCCAATAAAAGATATTACCTCACCCACCTTGTCTTTCTAATGTCCTTGGACTGACACAGCTACAACACTGTATATTTAAAACAAATAAGAGTCTAATAGCAGGATTCTTTCTATATTTCTGGCCAGAAAATGCAGAAATCCTAAACAAGCCAACAAAAAAGCCTTTTTATAATTAGAAGATGTGGAAATTATATGCTAGAGAGCAAATATCAAGAAAGTGTGATAGTTGAAGAAGCTTATATTGTAATGTTTTGGCTCCATCAAGATGTGGTTTTGTTTTTGATTTTTTGCTGCTGCTGTAGAACTTAAATAGGATACAGATGACAAAGAACTTCTTAAAGGACAGCGGTGATCTCCAAATAAGTCTTCAGGCAGATATGCAGAGGCTAGAAGGCCTTGAAAAAGAGGGGTACAACCAAAGAAGATCTATGAAAGAGACCACGAAAGAATATCCCAATCAGGAGGAGGATGAAGGCAAGTTTACTCATTTAGGAAAAGTGCTTTTCCTCTCTCTTAAGCTGTTGTGGATGTTACAAGCAAAAATTTGTAAAGGAGTTTGAGGAAAAGAGTACTATCATGTAGAATAATTCTCTTTATCAGGATGTGTTGCTTTGACACGCTCGCTTTAGTGGGGCATCTCCCAGGGAACTAATTAGGCTATGATAATGAATGGCAGTGATTACTGCACAGTGTTAGTGAAACTGTTGTTTAATAGGGACACATTTTGTCAGGGCCATCAATTGTAGTATTTCAGCAGGTGTGGAATTGTTAAGATTCAGTCGTCTTTACAGAAATGATCAAATACAGGTTAAAAGAAGGACCAAAGAGATAATCTGCGTGAGGATTTGTTCCACAGGTTGGGAACCACCAGGTTAAAAAGCATAAAAAATACTGAACTAAGAAACAAGTGCAACACTCGATTAGAGGAAGATTCACTGATGCGTTTTTGTTTTGTTTTTTTGTTTTGTTTAAATATAGGTTGTTCGTTAAAGAAAATGAAGTGTATTCCCAAAGAACAACTTTTGTGAAAGTGCCAGTGACTGTATTTTGAAGAGAAGTTCCTGTAAGTGATTGACTTGTCAACACGTAGTCTGTCCTTCACTGAGGGTATGCCCAGCCTCCTTAGTGGCTTGGAAAACAAACTTAAAGGGTGAATTGTCATGAGATGCCTTTCTAAAATTTCAAAACTTCCTGTTGCGGTTTGATGATTTTGTTTCTTGGAAGAATGTCATGTACTCCTCCCTCCCTTCCAACCCCCGCCTCCTTTTCAATTTCAAGAATGTGGAGAAACCTAGCTAGAGCCAGGAAATAAACTGTAGGCTTGAAGGAATTGATCTTGCCAAGGGTATGGAAGGCTCAGAGAAGGCAGTACTGAGCCACTGGGGCTTTGTTGTTGTTGATCCATTAAGGCAGTTAAGCTGAACAGAATGGATGTTGGGCGGCAAAAATACAGTCCCTAGCATATGCCATGAGGCCTTGAGCAGCTGGCTGTAAAAGAGAGAGTTTCATTTGTTTCTGTGTCTGGGCCTCATAACACCCTCTGTTCTCAGTTTAACATTGGCTCCTCAGTCACTTTGGTGTAAAGCAGCAATACTTAAGGGTGGCAGCAAAACCGTCTTAAAATAATTAAAATGACCACTGTACAACGCCGTTCACTGACCATGTCCTGTCTTTACTCACGGCATGGTCGTTTTTCCCATTCATGAGCGCTCATTGCAGTCTGGACATAGAGGTTTGCTTACATGATTCAAAACTGCATATATCTCTCAGTACCACGTGCAGACCACTGCACAGTTCTCGAGAAAGTGCTTATCACCAATGCTTTAACTATCTTTCAATGGTGCTTTGCATGGTCAAGTCCTATGTAGTTGCTTAACCCTGAAAACAGTGGATTCAGGATTTCTGCTAAATTTGCAGCTGTCAGAATCCTGTAGTACCAATTTTAATGGAGCAAAGTCCTCTTTTTGTGCTTTTTTTTTTTTATATTTGTAAAGAATTTTTTGCAAGCACAATAAAACATAACTAAATTTTTTTTTTTAATGCCAACAGATGATGCATTTAGTACTGGCAGAGCATAATTTTGTTAGATTATTTGAGATTATTAATTAATAATTTGAGATTATTAATCCCAGTTTTTCCCACTAAGAGCAAAAATATTGCAAGTGAGGGACACTGTCAACTAAAATAATCATACATTTATAATAAAACATTTAAAATCAATGACCTTCCAGAATACTGAAACTAATGTAATTTAAAAAAAAAAAAAGGCACTTAAACCTTTTATGTTTTTGCTTTTTTCAATTTTATTTCTTTTCTCTTTAACATAATGGAGATCAGCAAGGTCAGTTTGAATTTTGTGCAGTCCATATTACAATATTTCAGTTTTAGTGCTACGTTGTTGTTGTTGTTTTCAGACACTATTTTTACTTAAATGTTCCCTGCAACTATTTTCATTAGATTTTATTTTTTAATGGAAACATTTCTATTAGTCTTAAGTTTTATAAAACCTCGTTTTTACAAAATGTGAATGTTAAGGTACATTTTGCTTTCCAGTACCCTCTAAAGGGTTGGCAGTAACATAAATGTATTTAATCTCTTGAGAGCTACCATTTCTTTTTAATAAAAACTTTGCAATCAATAAAAGGAACAAAATTCATATATTATGAATGTGTAATGTTAATATTTGTGTCTCCTCTCCTCAGATTCATTGTTTTTGTTATTTTTATGTATATATTTGTCCCTTTTTCATGGCCTAGAAAATTCTTCTTTCTTTCAAGTTTCTGACTGGGCGACTGCTTTTGGGTGTTGCCGGAATTCACCAGCCTGCCTGTTGTTAGAATAGCGGAACAGGTGTATGGGAAGCCAAGTGAGCAGATGATACTTTTTTGCATTTACTCTTAAGGAGGTGGCCTTGCCTCACCTCCCTGGAGGTTCCCAGAAGCCAGTGATATTCCTTATTACTATAGTTTACACTACAATAGCTAATATTTTGAAAAGCTGACACTGTGTTGAGTATTGGCTACAGCAATTATTAGAGGTGTTTACTTTAGAAAACGGGTCTGATCCTGCCCCCAGTAAAGTCAATGGAGATAAATAGGAGAAGAATCTAGCTCCCAATTGCCGTTCTAAGTTTGAGTTTGAGAACAATTGGCACATTTTATTTTTTTACTATAGCAGAGAACAGAGATGACAGAAATAGATTCCTAGGATTTGAGATAGCTGTCTGAGCAATTTAAAGGGTTTTGAGGCTCAATGCTGAAGTTCTCCATTAGCAAGGTTTTTGATTGACGATATTCCAGGCTTACTTGCTTTCCTGTATGATGTAGTAATAGTTGTCTGTCAGTTCAGCAGTGGTCTAAATACTGTAATAGATTATACAAGTATAGTAATGGACTCCTTTGTTCTGTCAGTTATTCTCACAAATGACTTTGACTCCAGCATTATAAGTGACTACTAACAGGGAGGGGCTTACCACGTAGATAGAAATATACTGGCACTGAGGCCTTTCAATAGGCAGTAACCTCTTAATGAAATACAGTACTTAAATTGCTTTTTTTATGAAGCATATAACATTTACAAAATACGTTTTGCCAGAGGACTAACCAAGAAATGTATTCATTTCCAGTAACATGACATTCAATGAAGTGAAAAACCATCCTTGTGATGAATTGTATTTTACAAGAAGAAATCCTGATACATCAAAATCCAGTGGTGAGAATTCAAAAAAGTTCTGATTCTTTTCAGATTCAGTTTATTGCTTAAATTACCAAAAAGCCAAGGAGAGGATATTCCCCATCCCTAAACCTAGGGTCTGATGCAAAGGCATCAAATACCCACCTTTCTTTATGGAATTATGGGGCCCGTGTGGGTGTTCAGAGTTTATAGAGTCTAAGATTTCATTTAACAACAACAAAAAGATTCATCTCTCTTCATAATTGTGATGAAAACCATCCATATGTTAATAGAGTAACCTGCTGCAGTATTTTTTAAGTCTGCAGAGAGCCTGAAAGAGTGACTCAGATGTATGACCTTCCCACCCCCCCATTTAACTCATTGGGGGTTAACACCAAATTGATTACATTTAGATATCCGCATTCACTTTTTGATGTCTGAAGATCTTAGTGAATGGGCAAGAGGTGCGAACTGATGCTGCAGGGAAGGAAGTGAAGGGGGAAGAAAGGAGAGACAGACGTAGGAGGGAAAACTGAGAAGGATGAAGAATGAAAAGCAATGAGGGACATAAACAGCACTGCTCCTGTGGGTGGGTGTATTTTCCTCCTGAGTGATGTGGTTGTGACTATAAGATACTAAACAAGTAACTAAGCTAAACTTTTATTTACAGTATTTAGTACATAAGGGCTATATTCTACCCTTGGTTTTGTACAAACCCCACTCACTGGATGAATTGAGTATGTTTTCATAAATGTATGAACCATAATTAAAAATAAAACATGGCCCTCTGTGATTGAGTTTGACATCCCTGTGCACTTTGACTGTGCTTATGCAGTGTTCTGGAGTATTACCATGAAAATCAACAGGAAGTAAGTGATGTGTTGAGCCTGGTGATCGTAGGTAACAAGATAGCTATGGCAAGGCTGGTTACCGTAGAATCCATCATTGTGCCACGAATCTTGAGATTCCTAACCAGTAGGATGGTTCTCTTTATCCTCTGGTCTTGAAGCTGATGATGTATGTCCATGTGTCGTCATCATCAGGAGAGTCCTGATGTTCAGAAAGCTGTCATTAGCCAGCATTTGAGCATAGATGCACCCTAGCTGTGTCATCCCCACTATTCCTCCATCTGTCCCAGAAGAGTTTTTTCCTGATGGCTCATCTCAAATTGGTCTTAACAGATTCTTTTTCCTTAAGCTGCTTTTCCAAGCCAGGTTCAGAGCCCTGTTTATCAGTGTCTAGTTAAGGCATAAGGTGGAGAGCATGCGCTGGAGAGAATCACTCCCTGGGCTGTTGTAAAAATTGATTGATCTCACCGGAGGCTGTCTATAAAAGATAAGGGGGAATGTCTGCAGGAACATTATGTGAGTCTCTTGATTCTGGTAATGAATGAGCCTACAGCAGCAGCCAGTGTCTCTGCTCTCTTTATAATAACAGAGCATTGTTGCACGGAACTTCCACACCATATATCCCCTCATCTGTCATGTGAGAAGCACAACACAGAAATCGATGTAGCCAAGGTAATTTAACAACTGAATCCTTCACAAAATCCACACTGTTCCTCAGCATGACAAATGTAATGATTTTCAGGAGTCATAAAGGGATACCTTGAAACCCTGTGTAGTATCAATGTCCTGTGTAGCCCCACTCATAGGCCTTTCCCCACATCTTCAGCTGATGGATGCAAATCTGCCATTGCCACGTTAGCTATATTTACTTAAAGTGAAATCATCAGTGGAAGTGCTATGGAGAAACCCGACTACAGAAGTGGTGTGTGGCATTGGAGCAGGTGCCAGGGGGAAGCCTGAAGGTAGTGGGTTGGCGAATGCCAGTGAGTCTTCACTTATGCAGATCCAGTGACCATAAACTTGTGCATAGGGGTTATTGCAGACTATGGTGGGTTCTAGCTGCAGGAGGAGGGATGTTGCTGAAGAAGAAGCGAGAGCTAACTCTTGGGGTGAGTGAGCTTGTCTGTCTGGTTTTTCTTCTGGTTTGCTTAAAGTTTACACTGTGGTCTTTTGGGAATTGTGTGGTTGTGGGGGCCAGGGGCCGCCTAGCAGCTAGCTGAGTGTGCATGAGCAAGGCTCTCACCTCCTGGCCTCTGAGCCTTGATCACCCTTTCTCTATGTGTTAATGAGGGGGCAGGGCTGACTAGGAGAGAGGGGCTTAAAAGCCAGCTGCTAAATAACCAAGGAGCAGCAAACAGGGAAGTTTGAGAGGGATTTTATAGGCGGGAGAGAGAAAAACATCATGGTTTGGAAAGGCTATAGCACAGTGCCAACACTGCTCCTGGCTCCTCCACCTGCATCTGTGTCCAGCCAGAGAACCCAACCATGGATGCCTCTACCCATTTCCCCGTCATAGAAAGCCAGGCTGGAGAGACCATCCAGTGTGAGAGGTGCCTACTGATAGGCACCACAGGAGGTGTGCTGCCTGCCAGGGGCCTGTATCTGATACATTACAGAAGGATTGTCAAGGGTCATCCAGCCCTATGACTATTACCCCATACTGTTAATCTATGTAGGCATTAATAATACTGCGAGGTAGGACACTGAGCAGATCAGAAGTGACTATAGGACTCTGGGAGTGAGGGTGAAGGAGTTGGGGAGCAGGTGGTGGTCTCATCAATCCTTCTGGTCAAGGGTAGGGACCCAGGCAGAGACAGACGCATCCTGGAGGTGAATGCCTGGCTGTGAGGATGGTGTTGCCAGGAGGGCTTTGGCTTCCTTGACCACGGGATGCTGTTCTGAGGGGGACTGCTGAGCAGAGATGGGGCCCACCTGTCAAGGAAAGCTTCAGATACAGACTGGTCACCTGGTGAGGCGCGCTTTAAAGTAGGTTTGATATTGGCAGGAGACAAAAGCCCACAGGTAAGTCCAGAACATGGAGACCAGGGTGAAGGGCTGGAATTTGGGGGGAACATAGGCAATCGTAGCAGGGGACAAAGGAGAGACGAGGGGACATAGCGGAGAAATCTAATGACCATCTTAAATGTCTGTATTATTAATGCAAGAAGTATGGGGAATAAACAGAAAACTAGAAGTACTAGTGAATAATCACAATTATGACATAACTAGCATCTGAGACTTACTCACATGACTGGAATATTGGTATACAAGAGTACAACTTATTCAAGAAGGACAGGCAGGGAAAAAAGGGAGGAGGTGTTTTCTTGTATATCAGAGATGTATACACGTACTGAGGTCAAGATAGGAGTGGAAGGCAGACCTGTTGAAAGTCTCTGGGTAAAGATAATTGGTAAAAA
The DNA here is from genome assembly GCF_028017835.1 of Emys orbicularis. NCBI lineage: Eukaryota > Metazoa > Chordata > Testudines > Emydidae > Emys > Emys orbicularis. Next base: position 214,036,135 of record NC_088683.1, read on the forward strand.
AACAAGGGTGATGTCATGGTAGGGTCTACTATAAATCACCTAAGCAGGAAGAAGACGTGGATGAGGCTTTTATAAATGACTAACAAAATCATTCAAAGCACAGGACTTGATGGTGATGGGGGATTTCAACTACCCAGACACCTGTTGGGAAAATAATACAGCAGGACACAGATTATCCAATGAGTTCTTGGAATGCACTGGGGACAAGTTTTTATTACAGAAGATAGAGAAAGCAGATAGTGGAGGAGCTATTCTGGATTTGATTTTGACAGGGAGGAACTGGTTGAGAATTTGAAAGTGTAAGGCAGTTTGGGTGACCGTGATCATGAAATGATAAAGTTCATGATTCTACAAAATGGCAGGAGGGAAAACAGCAGAATAAAGACAATGGACTTCAAGAAGGAAGACTTCAGCAAACTCAGAGAATTGGTAGGTAGGATGCTGTGGAAGGCAGGTGAGTTGGCAGTTTTTTAGAGACATTAAAGGCACAAGAGCAAACTATCCCAATATGCAGGCAAGACAGGATGTATGGTAAACGTGGCTTAACCAGGAGATCTTCAGTGACCTGAAACTCAAAAAAAATCCTACAAAAAGTGGACACTAGATCAAATTACGAATGATGAATATATATAAAAAAACAAAAAACCCCAAGAGCACATAGGGACAAAATTTGAGAGGCTATGGCACAAAATGAAATTAAACTAGCTAGGGATGTAAAGTATAACAATAAAACATTTTACAAATACATGAGGAAGGCCAAGAGTGAGCCCATTAATTAATGAGGAGGGAAAGACGATGACAGAAAATGCAGCAATGGCTGAAGTGTTAAATGCCTTTTTTGTTTGTTTTCACCAAAAAGGTTAGCAGTGGTTGGATGACTAACATAGTGAACATCAGTGTAAATGGGGTAGGATCTGAGGCTAAAGAACAACTTAAGAATTATTTAGACAAGTTAGATGTCTTCAAGTCAGCAGGGTCTGACAAAATACATCCTAGAATACTTAAGGAACTGGATAAAGAGATCTCTGAGGCATTAGCGATTATCTTTAAGAACTTGTGGAGGATGGGAGAGAACCCAGAGGCCTAGAAAAGAGCAAATATAGTACTTATCTATAAAAAGGGGAATAAGGACAACCCAGGGAATTCTAGACCAATCATCTTAACTTTGGTACCCAGAAAGATGATAGAGCAAATCATCAATTTTTAAGCACCTGGAAGATAATGAGGTGATGATCAACTATCAATATGGATTTGTCAAGAAGAAATCAAATATACTAAACCAGCCTAATATCCTTCTATGATAGGGTAACAAGCCTTGCAGATGCGGGGGGGAAGCAGTAAATATGATATATCTCAACTTTAGTAATGTTTTTGATGCTGTCTCATGTGACCTTTTCATAAGCAAACTAGAGAAATGTAGCCTAGATGAACCTACTGTAAAGTGGGTGCATAACTGGTTGGAAAACTGAATTCAGAGAGTAGTTATCTATTGTTCACAGTCAAGCTGGAAGGGCATATTGAGTGGAGTCCCACAGGGATCTGTCCTGGGTCCAGTTCTATTCAATATCTTCATAAATGATTTAGATAATGGCATAGAGAGTATGCTTATAAAGTTTGCAGACAGTACCAAGCTGGGAGGGGTTGCGAGCGGTTTTGAGGACAGGACTAAAATTCAAAATTATCTTGACAAACTGGAGAAATGGTCTCAATGAAATAGGATGAAATTCAATAAGGACAAATATAAAGTACTACATTTAGGAAGGAATCATCAATTGCACACATACAAAATGAGAAATGACTGCCTAGAAATGAGTTCTGCAGAAAAGGATTTGGGGATTATAGTGGATCATGAACTAAATATGAGTCAACAATGTAATACGGTTGCAAAAAAAGTGACCATCATTCTGAGATGTATTAGCATGAATGTTGTAAGCAATTCACAAGAAGTAATTCTTCCACTCTACTTAGCATTGATAAGGTCTCATCTGGAGTACTGTGTCCAGTTCTGGGCACCAAACTTTGGGAAAGATATGGACACATTGAAGAAAGTCCAGAAGAGAGCAGTAAAACATAATTAAAGGTCTAGAAAACTTGACCTACAAGGAAAGATTGAAAAAATAGGGTTTGGTTAGTCTGGAGAAGAGAAGATGGAGGAGGGGGGAGGAGAACATAACAGTCTTCAAGGTTGTTATAAAGAGAAGGGTGATAAATTGTTCTCCTTATCCAGTTAGGACAGTACAAGAAGTAATTGGAGCAAGGGAGATTTAGGTTAAACATTAGGAAAAACTTCCTAACTGTCAGGGTGGTTAAGCACTGGAACAAATTACCTAGGGAGGTTGTGAAATCTCTGTCATTGGAGGGTTATAAGCACAGGTTAGACTAAAACCTGTCAGGGATGGTCTAGATCAATGGTTAGCAACTTTTCCCCCCAACGACCCATTTGGCATCTTACCAAGTGTCCTGAGACCCTTTTCATTTCCAGTACTACTTGGAACGTCCCTTCCTGCATGAGAACGCCTCTGCCAGCATGACCCCTTTCACACGGTGCATGCAAGGTCATGCTGTGTGGAGGACTTCATTATGAGAATAAAATGGCATCCTCCATGCAGCAAAAATGCCAAAATGCTGTTCCAGAGCGTTCTGGCCCTGGCTCAAGGGACAGACCCCCACATAACTCATGGCAGACCAGACCCCCAGAGGTCTGAGGAACCTCCTTTGGGAATCATTGGTCTAGTCCTGCCTCAGTGCAGGGAACTGGACTAGATAACTTACCAAGGTCCTTTCCAGTCCTACAGTTTGCTTGTTCTTTCTTATTAAAACAATTTATTTAGGAAGTTGTAACATGTTTAGAAACCCTTGCCATGCAAATATCAGAAACAAAACAATCATTACAGCAGTTAGCTTTTGTTAAAAGAGATATACAGGAATATAGTCCTCAGATCTTTCTGTTTAACACAGTGTTACCATATCTCAGAGTGAACATTATTACAATACCTATGTCATTTTTAGTGATTTATTGATTTCATTCAATTTAATAAATATACAAATATTTAACAGGCCAGGTATGTCTCTCAAATGTTAATATTCAAAAAAAAATTGGACAGGCATGCCTTTTTGTTTTTGCAGGTGAATATACTTTGAGTACTGAATAAAAGGTATCTCATTATCTGTCCTCTGTCTATTTTGCTGGATAGATAATTGGTGTGTTAATTTTTCCCTACTCACCACCTCCCATATTTTTTTAACCATTCCTGGGCTATTTTTCTTTTTCCAAAGAGAGGCTACCAGTAGCCAAGCAGCTGCTAGCAGATGAGAGATTAATTTTTCATTTCCTTTTGTGTCAGTCCTATGTTTCTGTGATTATATGTAGGGGCTGTGGTCATATGCTAGTTTCATTTATTTAATCTCTCCCATCCTCCAAAACCCTGTTTGCATAGTTAGCGGCACAAAGCCCCTTCACAGGAAAATGACTCTCACATAATTCTGGTTGTTATAGTTTCTCATTCTCCTATGCCTGCACAGGGACAGCTTGCACTATGGCTCTACCTGACAGGAAATAAGCCCCCCATTTTCCCTTTCTCTTCCCATCTCTTTTGCTGTCTTTGACTGGGAAGCATGGCACCCTTGCTTCAGTCCTCCTCCTCTACTCCTAATTCTTTCCTAGAGTGCACAAAGATGAGAAGGCTAAAAGATCCAGCCTCCGCCCCTCCTTCAGGGCCCATTGTGATGAAGATTAACCTAGGGGAGTGGAAGACTCAAACCCCTGTTGAGAGCAAGAGGTCTCATTTTCAAGACATTTTCCTTAGTTATGGCATGAACCATCTTTCCCCTGCACCTTAACATTCTCCATGTAGTGTGTAGAGTGGGAACATGTGGAAAAAAGGTCTCAACTCCTGTCCCAGGCCAAAGTGGAACTCAGTCTCCCCAGAGGATCCAAATATTACCAGTCCCTGAGGTGGATGCAAATCTCCTCAACCAGGGATGCCACCCCCTGCCTTTAATTCCACTGGCAGAAGACTTGGCTTTTCATTGGACCTGTAAAATCACAGCAGTTACTCGCAGGGTTGCTCAACATTTGTGTTCTGCAGGTGGACCACAGAAAAGGTCTCTTCCTTTGTGTCCCCTCTCCTTGAACCTGTCCACAAAGCTAGTATTCTTTCAGATTCTGTCAAGGGCTCTTCCTTACTCATGCCTGCAAAAGTGCGAGGATCACTTCAAGATCTATGGAGGTTGTCACTGTGTGACCATGGACATGTTTAAGTTGAAGGCTGGAATGATGAGGAATGTGCAAAGTTTAATCTAGCTGATCTCCTGCTTAAAAGGATCACACTTTGGGGGGGGAGAATCTAGAAAAAGCTACTAGGAGCAAGAATCCTCTTTCCCAGCTCCAGTGCTTGAGGTCATCCTGTCCTTTCGCTGGGGAGACAAAAAGAAGCCTCTTTGGGCCTCTGGCTCTTTCTTTGCCTCATAATCAGGCTCTCATTTCACGACTTCATTTCTATAGATGCTGTGGAGCTTAGCACCAAGACACTCTGCTCTACTCCTTCTATTTCCTTATCTAAGAAGCCCACCTCCCCTCCGCTACCAGCTAACCTCCACTCCTTTGGAGTGTTGCGCACTAAACTCTGCAGATATGTGGTCTATCACATCATCTGGCACCTGGATGAAGGAGCTGGTTACCATTGGGCATGTGATTCAGTTTCTCCTGGCCCTTTGCTCTTCAGGGACCCTGCTCATTCCATGGCTGCCTTATCCTAAAACTCCCTCTCCATGAACTCTAACTGATGGGACTTTCTCTACAAAAAAGCGATCATGTTGCTTCCCCCAAAAGAATGGGACATCAGGGTCTATTCTCAATATTTTCCAATCAGTGGTGCAAAGGAGTTATCTCCAATGTGTGTGATATCTGAGGCATATTTAATAGAAAGTATATCACAAAGAACTAAATTGGGAAGAGACCCACATTTCCATCCTACTGGCAATTTGTGTCTATATAGTGATTCTGGCTTTTCTGCCTTGCCACATTAATCTTGAACAAAACAGATGTAATTTACAGGAGAATGATCAGCAACAGGTCTAACAATCTTGGCAGCATATTCATTTTAATTAATTGTCATCTTCTTAATATGAAAAGGCTATTAGTGCCACATGAGCTCAGGATCAGCGCTGTTGTGTAATTTAATATCCTTCCCTCATCCTCCCCAAACCGTGTCACATCAGTTTTATTAAAGTGAATGTTTAAAATTAAATATACACAAGTTAAGAGGGAAGGTACTGTACATCTGGGGTCAGGCTTGGGTTATGAGAGATTACAGGTGTTGGTTGCAAGGGTGAAGAGATACATACATATTACATAACCGGCATAGACCCAGATTGGGGTGCAACAGTTTTTCAAGTGTCAGTGGATAAGTGGGCGCGGGTACGCCACCCATGGAACGTATAAGGAGTCCAAGTCAGTATGTAGCGAATGAGTACATGGGTGGGGTGCGTCCCTTGGTTCGTCAGGGAAGGAAGTGGGTTATTTCCCTGGTCAGCAGTCTCAGTTACTCAGTGTGGTATTGGCGGTGTCCTGTGATGTGTTCCGTATAAATGTCTCTGGACCACCTGATGGTGTCGGACACCATGGGCTGTCTCATGAGCCGGGCGTAGCGTCGACCGACTCCGCAAGCTCTCAGAACTGGCTCATTGTGGGGGTCCCACGAGCCCAGGGCTCCCATAATCAGGGCGTGTATCTGGACCTCGTAGCCCTGGGCTCTTAGGGTCTCGGCCAGCGGGGTGTACTTTGACTCCTTCTGTGCTCGGGCCTCGTGGAAGGCCAGTGACCTGTTTTCAAAAGGCACCGTGACATCTACCAGGAGGACCTTCTTCTTTTCTGCGTCCGTTACGACGATGTCGGGTCGCAGTCGGCTGTCTGTCCCGGGGATGGCGGAGTCGAGGGTGATCTTCCCCAGGGACGGAGGGATGGCTTTCACCAGCCGGTTCTGGATGGCATTGTGGTGGTGCCGCCAGGCTCCGGAGTGCTGCTTGCACCCACACAGGACGTGCGGCAGGGTTTCGTTTGTGTAGCCGCACTTCCTGCAGCGCTTGTCCCGGTTGCCGTGGCAGATGGCTCCATTGAGGGGAACGCAGTTGAGTCGGGCCTTGTGGACGAACCGCCAGTCAGCGAACCTGGTGAAGCTGCCCCCAGGGAGGAAGTGGTTACTGGCGTCCCACTTGCTGGACACCTCGAACACCTTGCCTTGGTCCAACTTCCGCTTGAGGTTCTTGGCATAGTGGCAGCGGATGGCGTCTTTCAGGGACCTTTCCAGCATAGCTCTGGTGGTCGGGGTGACGATGGTGTGGTCCGGGTCTTTACGCATGGCACCAATATTCCCATCTTAAATTACAGTGGTAGTGGATTGCTGCATACAAACAAAACAAGGTGCCTTTTGGGCCAGTGGTTATGTAGGAAATAGTGTAAAAGAAAAACAGATATACGAGTTGCAGTATTTCTGAAGTTAGATTTAGAAGCTGCTGGGAGGCCTGCAGTCAGGAGTGGTGTGAAGAGCCTTTCCGTCTCTAGAATGTAAGAGGCTGGTATTGTCTCATCACACAAGCTCGGATGTTAAGATAAGGTGGTGGTTGGAGTGTAAGCAGGCTTTAAAAGGAGGTGGGAGTAGAAATGAACCTTTAAAAATGGGTGGTGGGAAATGTGAGTATTCTGACTCTGCTCCACAACCTGCCATGCAATAAAACAGAGCTAATGCTTTTGAGGCCCTAAAGCATCACAGGAAGGAGGCAAGATACTAGAACAGAACTGGAGAAGGGAGGCTACCTCAATGGCAAAAGTTAGAGCTTTAAACTAAGGGGCTCTGACATAAACTTCAGAATCAGTAGGAGCATGTTGATGTACAATGATCAACTTAAATGTGAGATGCAGGAGCTAAAAGAAAACTGCTGTGATTGTGAACTCAATACATACTTACCACCTATTAAAAAGTTTAGAAAAACCTGCGTCACTATCTCCACTCAAGTGGCCTGTTATCTCTTGCTGGTGCTGCCCTTTGAGTGACACTTCACTGAAAGGCTCCTATTGGAGTAAGCAGATTAGGAACAAGAGTATCAGATATGGGACAGTTGAAAGTTGGAGTTGCAAGTTCTGTTTAAAAATAAATAAATGGAATGTAGCTGTCAGCCTAGACACTTTGATTTCCAATTCCTTCTTATTGCAAAAGCTGCTTCTTTCAGCCCTCCTTTGTTAAAATGACAGCTCTGTCAGTCCTTTGTTAGATTTGACAGTTTTATGACTTACTCTTTAGGTCTAGATAAGCAGTACAGAAATGTATGTTAACTAAAGTTTGTAAAGGGCCAGGATATTTGGAATTTCACTTATCAGATACTATTGCAGAAGTATTGAAATCAATGTACTGGACAGCACCATCTCCTCTCCACCCCTTCAAAGACTCCTCACTAGCTGAAAGAAAAATGTACAGGTAGAGAGTGGTGGCTTTTCTTTGATTAGCTGAGAATTAATAATTAGTCTCTCACACATCTTGAGGGAAAAAATCAATATTTCTAACAGGCTTTGACTATATGCTCATTTCAGTTTTTCTTAGAGTACCATAAAAATAAGTTAAACTTTAAACTGGTGTTTTTCCATTTAAAGGATGTGTGTTTTTAATATCTGACAATAGTCTAGTTAAGTAGACAAACTATGGGAGGCAAAAATCAATACCGAGGCTATATTGCCTTAGGTCTCAAAACATCAACAGCAGGAAATGGTTCCAAAGAGTCCAACCTCCCCCCTGCAGTGACTTTTGGGGTTTTGTTTTGTAATGGGAATTCTGCTCACTTAACTGTACAGCAGAGAATGATATAACTACTTGTGGGGTGGGGAACATTACAAATATTCCTTCTCTCTTCTTAAGTATTAGTGACCAGTGATAAAAGCTTTTTACAGATTATGGTAGTCTTGCAATGTCATAACTTGAAGCTCTCATTGCACACTTATTTCTACAACAAAAAGCTAGTGTTTCATTTTGAATGAATTCTAGTTTTGCAGGCCAGTCCATTTGGTTATGATGAGATCCCTTTATAACAACATCTTTCCCTTCCCCCAAATTTACTACTCAACTGTGAAGTACCTGCTCTAATCGTTAGCCTTGGTGACTGGAAAAGGAGCAGTCAATAAGGGCCTGACCCAATGCCCATTGAAATCAATTAGTGGTTCCATTGATGTGTTTATAATCTCAGGCCCTTATTGACTGCTCCTTTTCCAACCACCAAGTTTTCCTTTGGTGGTGACATATTGGTAACCTGACATACAGATAACTGAAGAGGCACAGTTTATTTGTAATTTTATATGTATCTGATAGAGCTAACATGACTACCTCTCTCCTAGCAAAGATGCTGCATTTGAGGTGGAATGCAGTGTGATGGGTTCCTTCCACCTCAGCCAAAATCAGAAGGCAGTGAAAGTTAATAGCAACACTTATGGTACTATTTTATAGTCAAGACTGCTTAGCAATTTGAAATGTCAAATCTATTTGACATTATCCTACTGATGACAAACTGGAGATGTGGTATAACTGAGGTATAGTAGTATCTAATTCCTGGTTTTATACTTAAATCATGGTAGAACACTTAATAGGTAAACATATAGGTCTAGACAGTATTTAGTCCTGCCATACGGGCAGGGGACTGGACTCGATGACCTCTCGAGGTCCCTTCCAGACCTAGAATCTATGAATATCTTAATCACAACTGAACTCAAGCTCAAACAGGTAATGGTCAATAGTTTAGATAGGGCCTATTTTCATTGTTAGAGGAGCTGTTAGTTGTTCAGAAGAACATGTACTGTCCCTTCTAGGAGACCAGTTATTAAAGAGCAAGTATTTTTTACCCATTTCAAGAATTTAATACTAGGTAAACTGACAATCTAAATTCCATTACAGACACTGCTGCTGATGTGCCTGATGGTAGGGCATCCAGTCTCACTAAGCTGCAGCATCTTACCCAGCTAAGGGTATGTCTACACTACAAAATTAGGTCGAATTTATAGAAGCCGGTTTTATAGAAATCGGTTGTATACAGCCGATTGTGTGTGTCCCCACATAAAATGCTCTAAGTGCATTAAGTCGGCGGACCGCGTCCACAGTACCGAGGCTAGCGTCGACTTCCGGAGCGTTTCACTGTGGGTAGCTATCCCACAGTTCCCGCAGTCTCCGACGCCCATTGGAATTCTGGGTTGAGATCCCAATGCCTGAATGATGCAAAACAGTGTCGCGGGGGGTTCTGGGTACATGTCGTCAGGCACCTCCCCCTCCGTTAGAGCAAAGCAGACAATCGATTCGCGCCTTTTTACCTGGGTTACCTGTGCAGACAACATACCACGCCAAGCATGGAGCCCGCTCAGCTCAGCTCAGCTCACCGTCACCATATGTCCTCTGGGTGCCGGCAGACGTGGTACTGCATTGCTACACAGCAGCAGCTAATTGCCTTTTGGCAGTAGACGGTGCAGTATGACTGGTAGCCTTCATCGGCGATCTGGGTGCTGGCAGACGTGGGGCTGCATTGCACACAGCAGCAGCCCCTTGCCTTTTGGTAGAAGATGGTATATTACGACTGGTATCCATCGTACTGCAGTGGCTGTCAATCATGGGCACCTGGGCAGACATGCTCAGTCCTATCGAACTGTCTTGATGATGATGGCTATCAGTTGTAGTATGCTATTTTCTGCCAAGCGCCCAGTATTTTCTGCCAAGCACCCAGAAGATGCCGAGGGCTATCAGTCATGCTGCACCGTCGTCTGCCAGCTTAAGATGTAAAAAATAGATTTGTTCTGTATTCATTTGCTTCCCCCTCCCTCTGTGAAATCAACGGCCTGCTAAACCCAGGGTTTTGAGTTCAATCTTTGGGGGGGCCATTCTGTGTGACAGTTGTTTGTGTTTCTCCCTGATGCATAGCCACCTTTGTTGATTTTAATTCCCTGTACCCCATGTCGTCACTCGCCCCTCCCTCCCTCCGTCCGTCAGATACTAGTTTCACGCCTTTTTTCAGACCAGACGCCATAGCACTGGGATCATGGAGCCCGCTCAGATCACCGCGGCAATTATGAGCACTATGAACACCACGCACATTGTCCTGGAGTATATGCAGAGCCAGGACATGCCAAAGCAAAACCAGGACCAGCCGAGGAGGCGATTGCAGCGTGGCGACGAGAGTGATGAGGAAATTGACATGGACATAGACCTCTCACAAGGCACAGGCCCCAGCAATGTGCAAATCATGGTGTTACTGGGGCAGGTTCATGCCGTGGAACGCCGATTCTGGGCACGGGAAACAAGCACAGACTGGTGGGACCGCATCGTGCTGCAGGTGTGGGACGATTCCCAGTGGCTGCGAAACTTTCGCATGCGTAAGGGCACTTTCATGGAACTTTGTGACTTGCTTTCCCCTGCCCTGAAGCGCCAGAATACCAGGATGAGAGCAGCCCTCACAGTTGAGAAGCGAGTGGCGATAGCCCTGTGGAAGCTTGCAATGCCAGACAGCTACCAGTCAGTCGGGAATCAATTTGGAGCGGGCAAATCTACTGTGGGGGCTGCTGTGATCCAAGTTGCCAGGGCAATGAAAGACCTGGTGATATCAAGGGTAGTGACTCTGGGAAACGTGCAGGCCATAGTGGATGGCTTTGCTGCAATGGGATTCCCAAACTGTGGTGGGGCGATAGACGGAACCCATATCCCTATCTTGTCACCGGAGCACCAAGCCACCGAGTACATAAACCGCAAGGGGTACTTTTCAATGGTGCTGCAAGCCCTGGTGGATCACAAGGGACGTTTCACCAACATCAACGTGGGATGGCCGGGAAAGGTACATCATGTTCACGTCTTCAGGCACTCTGGTCTGTTTCGAAAGCTGGAGGAAGGGACTTTCTTCCTGGACCAGAAAATAACCATTGGGGATGTTGAAATGCCTATTGTGATCCTTGGGGACCCAGCCTACCCCTTAATGCCACGGCTCATGAAGCCGTACACAGGCAGCCTGGACAGTAGTCAGGACCTGTTCAACTACAGGCTGAGCAAGTGCCGAATGGTGGTGGAATGTGCATTTGGACGTTTAAAAGCGCGCTGGCACAGCTTACTGATTCGCTCAGACCTCAGCGAAAAGAATATCCCCATTGTTATTGCTGCTTGCTGTGCGCTCCACAATATCTGTGAGAGTAAGGGGGAGACATTTATGGCGGGGTGGGAGGTTGAGGCAAATCGCCTGGCCGCTGATTACGCGGAGCCAGACACCAGGGTGGTTAGAAGAGCACAGCAGGGCGCGGTGCGCATCGGAGAAAACGAGTTTTGTGACTGGCCAGGCTACGGTGTGAAACTTCTGTTTGTTTCTCCTTGATGAACCCTCCGCCCCCCCCCGACCCGGTTCACTCTACTTCCCTGTAAACCAACCAGCCCACCCTCCCCTCCCCCCTTCGAGCACCACTTGCAGAGGCAATAAAGTCATTGTTACTTCACATTCATGCATTCTTTATTAATTCATCACACAACTAGGGGGATAATTGCCAAGGTAGCCCGGGATGGGTGGGGGAGGAGGGAAGGAAAAGGACACACTGCAGTTTAAAACTTTAACTCTTATTGAAGGCCAGCCTTCTGATGCTCGGGCAATCATCTGGGGTGGAGTGACTGGGTGGCCGGAGGCCCCCCCACCGTGTTCTTGGGCGTCTGGGTGAGGAGGCTATGGAACTTGGGGAGGAGGGCTGTTGGTTACACAGGGGCTGTAGCGGCGGTCTCTGCTCCTGCTGCCTTTCCTGCAGCTCAACCATACGCTGGAGCGTATCAGTTTGATGCTCCAGCAGCCGGAGCATCGACTCTTGCCTTCTGTCTGCAAGCTGACGCCACCTATCATCTTCAGCCCGCCACTTGCTCTGTTCATTCCGCGATTCAGCCCGCCACCTCTCCTCTCGTTCATACTGTGCTTTTCTGTAGTCTGACATTGACTGCCTCCACGCATTCTGCTGTGCTCTGTCAGCGTGGGAGGACATCTGGAGCTCCGTGAACATATCATCCCGAGTCCGCCGTTTTCTCCTTCTAATCTTCACTAGCCTCTGTGAAGGAGAAACATTTGCAGCTGGTGGAGGAGAAGGGAGAGGTGGTTAAAAAAGACACATTTTAGAGAACAATGGGTACACTCTTTCACGTTAAATTTTGCTGTTCACATTACACAGCACGTGCTTTCGTTACAAGGTCGCATTTTTCCTCTTCTATTTAGGGCCTGCCGCTTTGGTGTGAGAGATCACTCACGCAGTGCCAGGCAACAGATTTCGGCTTGCAGGCAGCCATGGTAAGCCACAGTCTTTTGGCTTTTTTAACCTTCTTAACATGTGGGAATGGTTTCAAACAGTAGCGGCCTCATTTCCCATACCAAGCACCCGTTGGGTTGGCCATTTAAAATGGGTTTGCAATGTAAAAGGAGGGGCTGCGGTTTCCGGGTTAACATGCAGCACAAACGCAACTAACTCCCCTCCCCCTCCCCACACCCAATTATCGGGGATGATCACTTCACCCCTCCCCCCCACCGCGTGGCTAACAGCGGGGAACATTTCTGTTCAGCAGAGCAGGAAGGGGCACCTCTGAATGTCCCCTTAATAAAATTGCCCCATTTCAACCAGGTGACCGTGAATGATATCACTCTCCTGAGGATAACAAAGAGCGATAAGGAATGGATGTTGTCTGCATGCCAGCAAACACCGGGACCATACGCTGCCATGCTTTGTTATGCAATGATTCCAGACTACGTGCTACTGGCCTGGCGTGGTAAAGTGTCCTACCATGGTGGACGGGATAAGGCAGCCCTCCCCAGAAACCTTTTGCAAAGGCTTTGGGAGTACATGAAGGAGAGCTTTCTGGAGATGTCCCTGGAGGATTTCCGCTCCATCCCCATACACGTTAACAGACTTTTCCAGTAGCTGTACTGGCCGCGATTGCCAGGGCAAATTAATCATTAATCATTAATTAATCATTAAACATGCTTGCTTTTAAACCATGTGTAATATTTACAAAGGTACACTCACCAGAGGTCCCCTGTGTGCCCTCAGGGTCTGGGAGCACGCCTTGGGTGAGTTCAGGGGTTACTGGTTCCAGGTCCAGGGTGATAAACATATCCTGGCTGTTGGGGAAACTGGTTTCTCTGCTTCCTTGCTGCTGTGAGCTATCTACATTATCTTCATCCTCATCTTCCTCGTACCCCGAACCCACTTCTCTGTGTCTTTCTCCAGTGAGGGAGTCATAGCACACGGTTGGGGTAGTGGTGGCTGCACCCCCTAGCATGGCATGCAGCTTCGCGTAGAAGCGGCATGTTTGCGGCTCTGCTCCGGACCTTCCGTTTGCCTCTCTGGCTTTGTGGTAGGCTTGCCTTAGCTCCTTAATTTTCACATGGCCCTGCTGTGTGGCTCTGTTATGGCCTCTGTCCTTCATGGCCTTGGAGACCTTTTCTAATATTTTGCCATTTCGTTTACTGCTACGGAGTTCAGCTAGCAGTGATTCATCTCCCCATATGGCGAGCAGATCCCGTACCTCCCGTTCAGTCCATGCTGGAGCTCTTTTGCGATCCTGGGACTCCATCACGGTTACCTGAGCTGATGAGCTCTGTGTGGTCATCTGTGCTCTCCACGCTGAGCAAACAGGAAATGAAATTCAAACGTTCGCAGGGCTTTTCCTGTCTACCTGGTCAGTGCATCTGAGTTGAGAGTGCTGTCCTGAGCGGTCACAATGAAGCACTGTGGGATAGCTCCCGGAGGCCAATAACATCAAATTCCATCCACACTACCCCAATTCCGACCCGCTAAGGCTGATTTTATCGTTAATCCCCTAGTCGGAGGTGGAGTAAAGAAACCGGTTTAGAGGGCCCTTTAAGTCGAAAGAAAGGGCTTCGTCGTGTGAATGTGTCCAGGCTTAATTTGACTTAACGCTGCTAAAGTCAACCTAAACCTGTATTGTAGACCAGGCCTAAGAATAAAGACACAGTCAAGCTTGCACAGTACATGAACATGTGACAGACTAACTGCCCCCCCACTTTCCACTTCCATGAAGATGCTGAATGTAACTTAGTTTGGCTATTTTCTATTTTGGGATGGAAAAGTCTCCACTACTGATGGTGGGAGTTAAACAAGCAAAGTGAATCCATATCCTAGGTTATAAAACAGTGAGACTACACTGCAGCTTCTATATTGCAGACAGCAACTGTCCGTTTCCTAGTGAAATAAAACTGTACTAAGCCATATGAGTTTCAACTCTTTAATTGCAGTATGCTAACAGGAGCTTTCAGCACAAGCCTCTATGTAATAAGATTCCCTGAGAGTCACTCTGAAGCCTAAAATGGCTGTAGAGGCAGGGTGAGGCAATCAAAACAGCTACAAGCATGGCTGAGGGCTTTTTGGTTAGAATATCACCAGATTGAATCATCATAGGCTCTTACAGTTGGCTATTGTTCAATTTTTGAATTCTCACCCCTTTTGATTTTAAAACTTACATCCCTGCAGTACTCAGCTACATTAAGGCATTTATCTAGGCCATGCTAAGAGTCCAGTTACCGGACTATCTTTATAGCTAATTTGTATGCAAATTTCATTGGTTGTATGAGGAAGACTGCACAGCTGGTGGATTACTTGGCCCAACTCCATAGTTCTTCAAAGCCACCTCTACAACTGAACATAGCCACTCATTCACCACCTGCACATGAACACAGACCTTCCAGGACTGTCATTGTGTGTGTCACTCTGAAAAACCAAGGATCTCTGACTCAGTGTGAAAGGATGGAAACAGCTATGAATATGATTGGGAGCTTTTTCTTTAGAATATCAGCAAGTTCAATCACTGCACCCTGCCAGAGCTAGATGGAATGTTAGAGGCCAAAGATAATGTGACAGTTGATCAGAGGAGGTGGGGGGAACAGCTATGGGGAGGGAGGATAACAGAACTGGTTGTGCCTCCAGCCAGGGGGCAGCTTTGTGCACAGGCTTTGGGGAACATGTACAAACAGCAGCATGGTTCACTACAGCACAGAACAAGAGCCCCAAAATACTACCTACATATGCAGCTTTACTGCTGCTCTATATGGTTTCCTGTTCACTAGTATATGCTGCTTTATGTTAGCATGTTTACTGGTGTGATGTTTGGGAAAACAGTACACAGACACACTGGTGTGAAGGCCTACCACAAATACCAAAATTATCTGGTCAAAGAATTAGATAAGTGAACAGTTTCCATACATACCGGCCTATGGGAGCACTATTACCAGTACCACTCTAGGCTTTGACCATACACAATGCCAAGAAAGAAAGCTACCCTCACTGGTCACAGCAACCCTAAAGAAAAATTAACTAGATACAGAGCACAGATGGTGGATTACTTAAGCCACCTGATACACCTGTACAACAGCATAGGCTTTCATCTACTAGTTACCCAGGTAAAGGTTTTGTGTAAACAATATAGAAAACAGGGAGCAACTTTGAATAGTTAGATCACTACTGGCTTGTGAAAGCCTTTAGGTATTAACTTTCAAAGCACTTTAAGTTCTATGCATGAAAAACACACTAGAAAAGGTGGTCAGTATCATCCCAACTTTTTACAGATGGGGAAAACTGAGGCAGTGGTGGAAGCAACTTACCCAAGGTCACCCAGCAGGCCAGTGGCAGCCAGGCATAAAAGCCAGCGTTCGTGTGTGTACATTTTTTTCCCCCCCCCTTCAAGAGGGCCTAATGTATTTAGATAAATGCAGAAGGCTACATGTGTTTGGTTTAGCTTAAGTTAACTCAGTTTTGTGCTGAGTATGACTACCCCTTAATGGAACTTTGTAGGAAAAATAAATGAACTCCACAGCAAATGTTACTTGTTCTGTTTATTAAATGGTTGAAGCACATGAGTAATAAAAATGGAGTATGGCTAAGTGCCAGTTATTGGTCCACTTCTACCACCAAAAACAGGTGTTTGAACAGCTACAATTAACAACATACATAGAAAGAATTAGAAGCATCATAATGTAAGCTTCTACAGTATATTACATTAAACTTTAAAGCACCCAGACTATTTTTTATATTTGTAGTTTCCTAACTGTATAGTCCAACCACACCAGTGTTCTTACCTATTATCTTTCTGCAGTCCTTTTAAATGCAGCAGTGAGCTGATGTTAAGATCTACACCAAGCCTCATTTTGGCTATGGTTCATGGTGGTGGCTGGAATGTAAAAAACCCAAATACTGTTTCAACCAGAATTGTTTTTGTGGAACTATTCCCATAGTGAAGGCTTTACATAAATAGGGCTATAATCTTTTTTCCCTGAACACTACATGTACCATTAGAAATATTTACATCAACATAAACATTTACATCTGGTTAATAATATACAACGCAGCTTAACAATAGTTTCTAAACCTCCAGTGTAAAAAGTTTAAATCAGAAAGTTGCTATCATTTCAGTGCATTTTTTTCACATATTTAATCACAAGGAATACAAGGTATTATTTCTAAAATTCATTTTGTGTTACCAAAATGGAATGAAGTTATATAGTTTAGTAATAATTAGGGCATGGTTTTATAGCAGGCGGTAGATTCAGCTTTGTAAATCCACTCTGGTAGTACTACTAGTATCTAAAAAGAGAGACAAAAGAAAACACAAGGAACCATTAGAGAAATAAAAGCACCTTTAAAGACGTCCACATTTAACCATGCCAAAATATTATTTTAACACACTTCAGAAGCGGCCATACTCCTTTCCCTAGACTGAAGTTCAATCCATTCTTATCTTCTGATTTGTCATCCTGTAAATAATGCTGTCATAGCCAGGATCCATGTTCCAGAGGTTGTAGGAGATTACAATCACAGCTAATGCAAGGCCTATCATGAGCCACAGAATTATGTTGAAGACCACAGCATAGTTGAAGTTGTATGAATATCCTAGGTTATATGAGGTGCTCTGCAGTGAAAGAAGGAAAGTATGGTTTAAAGAAGTGAGACATCTGGAGGCCAGCAGTCACAATGCTCCTGAAGTCAGCCTGCATACAGAACATATTCTCATTATACTAACATTCAGACTGCCCATACCAAGAGATGGATATTTTGCACAGGCAATTCTGAAGTTACTTGCACTACATACTAATGCACCTACGTGATTGACATCGTAAATGGAGACTAGGTCATTGCACTTGCTATGTTTGTTCATTTGATAGCTGCTTTCAACTACTTGAAACAGGGGTTCCAAAGAGGATGGATTTACACTGTTCTCAGTGGTACCAGAAGACAGAACAAGAAGTAATGGTCTCAAGTTGCAGTGGGGGAGGTTTAGGTTTGATATTAGGAAAAACTCTTTCACTAGCAGGGTGATGAAGCACTGGAATGGGTTGCCTAGGGAGGCGGTGGAATCTCCTTCCTTAGAGGTTTTTAAGGTCAGGCTTGACAACGCCCTGGCTGGGATGATTTAGTTGGGGATTGGTCCTGCTTTGAGTAGGGGGTTGGACTAGATGACCTTATGAGGTCCCTTCCAACCCTGATATTCTATGATTCATCATGCCTAGTGTCTAAGCCACTAAAAGTTTAAAAGGTTGCTACAGTATCAAGTCAATATTCTAGTTCTACAAAATGGAGCAATGCACATGTTCACATTTTTAATAATTCATCTGCAGAAAAGGGGTTTAAAGTGCATTCACTACCTCTTCAGTCTGGAGAATGGATCGACTCTTCCTCACAAGGGGAGTATCAAATGTCTTTGCAGTCACCACCTCTACTACGGCATTCCCACCATAGAGATTATACATCTCATCTGCAAACTGAAAGAACAATAGCTTAGTTTCAGATATATGCAATCGTTACTAAATCTGACTCTTGTAACCGAAGCTGCACCAAGGTAGCAGATCTGAACAATCTGGAGAAATCATGGAAGTCTCCAATGATTTGAGTCTACTAAGAAGAATGCCAATTGTGAGCTAGTTTAGACCATCTCTTTACAGACCACTGGACAGTTGTCCAGGATCCTAAGAGTTTCTTACTGACCTCCTATGGATACATGTGCTCTGATATGAAAGCTGCTATATCCCATTACACATGCTCTGGCCCATGTATTTCCCTAGTTCTGTACTTAATCTAAGATTCCTACGTCAGAGCAATTCTGATCAAATGTGAACATTTGACACACGCTGGACTGCTGTATATGAATGGAATATTTTACAGAAGAGAGCTGTTTAACTTAGTGAATTAAGGATCTAGTATTTTGCCTCACTATATTTTGGCATCAAACTTTGGATACTAGCAAGATGGAATTGTCTTAGATCTTGATGGACATTTGTTTAGATAAAATCCACAACTGGCAGCCTGCTCAGGAAAGGAGTGAAAGAGCGGGTATTTGGGAGACTTGGAAATGGTAGAACTGCTCAAGGTGCGAAAAAACACACAGCACCTGATCACATTGTGCTGGGCTAAAGCTAGAGCTATTTCCTTCACATTTTCAGCCAGTTTAAGTGAGAAATGCCTATAAACACAAAGTATCTGTTTTAAAACCAATTCATCAGGACTTACTGATTTACACATTTGTTAATATCACCCTCTGACTCCTTCACAAACAGCTCTGACCTGCCAAAAAGGCCCTCTAATACTTTTCTTGCTCAGGGGTGACCAAACTACAGAAGTTTGATTGGATAATTGATGGAGGGACTAGAGTTTACCCAACCAAGAGATGGACAGGCCAACACAAAGGAATAGCAATTCACAGCACAATTGCTGGATGACCAATGAATGTTGGTGTTCAGCTGTCTTGTTAATATAAAACCAGTACTGTTCACATTAGAATTGTTATTCAGTCAGACTTTACAGAACAGTATTTATGGCAGATCTCCTTTTACCTTTTGCAGGGAATCAGCAAGAATCTGAGAGGCATCCTTGAATTGCTGAGATTCTTCCCCATACCGTTTCCCAATCTCTTCCAAGCCAGCCAGTTCCAGTGAATATAAATCTGGGGAGTGATCCTTCGCCAGATGCTTATGTCTAGACAGCTTAAGGGGGGGAAAAGTGAACCACAGGGGGAAAATGGGTTAGTTTAAATACTCAGTCCAATGAGATTTAATCACTGATTGAGTCAGCTTCATTTTTGTCTGACATATTCCATGCAGACTTGGAAGTTTGCCAGAACTTGCCATCTTGGATCAGAGAAGTGTCTACAGCTGGCTATATGGTCTTCAAAATGGGAGGCAGGGTAGCAAGTGCCTGAGTAAGCTTATGCCAGAGATCATTTTAAAGAGGCACATGCAACAAGAGTTACAGTTCCACTGAAAGGGGTCTCATCCATAAACTTAAGGAACACCTACAATTTATGTCAAAATCCTGATTCTAAGATTGCTGTAATAATAGAGAGCTTGTATAACAGCATGAAGGAAAATGCATAAATTCCATGGATGCCCATGATTTCCTGTGCTACTAAATTGACCTTTGCTGTGAATTTTAAAGATGAAGTTTATTTTTTCTGCTGCCCAGCTATATAAGCAATATTTCTTCAAGGTGTGAAATCTCAGGTGTTTGACTGCGCCCCCCAATCACCACAGAATCCGAGCACCTCAAAATCGTTAATGAATGCACCCCCATGACCCTTGTGAGCTAGGGAAGTGCTATTAGCCCCATTTTGCATCTGGGAAGAGGAGACAGACTATGTGACCTGCCCAAAGTTACACAATCTGTGGGAGAACAGCGACTTGAACCTGCCTCTATCATCACTGCATTTTTTTAACCTTATGTTTCTGGTCTTTGGTATATTGGCAAGTCCTCAGACTTTAAGGCCAAAAGGGACCATCACAATCATCTAGTCTGACCTCCTGCACACTGCAGGCCATAACCTCACGCACCCATTACTATAATAGACCCCTAACCTCTGGCTGAGTTACTGAAGTGCTCAAATCATGATTTAAAGACTTCAAGTTACAGAAAATTCACCATTTATACTAGTTTAAACCTGCAAGTGACCCATGCCCCATAGGAAGGCAACCTCCCCACCCCGTGGTGTCTGCCAATCTGACTCAGGGGAAAATTCCTTCCCAATCCCTAATATGGTGATCAGTTAGACCCTGAGCATATTGAAAAGACCCGCCAGCCAGATAGATACCTGGGAAAAGATTCTCTGTAGCAACTCAGAGCCCTCCCCATTTAGTGTCCCATCACAATCCATTGGAGATATTTGCTGCTAGCAGTCACAGATCAGCCAAATGCCATTGTAGGCGGTCTCATCATGTCATCCCCTCCATAAACTTATCAAGCTCAGCCTTGAACCCAGTTAGGTTTGTTGCCCCCACTGCTCTCCTTGGAAGGCTGTTCCAGAACTTCACTACTCTGATGGTTAGA